>NC_058131.1:474001483-474140920 GCF_016433145.1 Gracilinanus agilis | reverse complement strand
AAACTGGAGAAGTTCCAGGCGAACTGGAGAGACCTCCGGGAACTGATGCAGAGTGAAAGGAGCAGAGCCAGAAGAACTCTATACACAGAGACTGACATTCTGTGGTAAAATCGAATGTAATGGACCTCTGAACCAGCAGCAATGCAATGACCCAGGACAATTCTGAGGGATATATGGTAAAGATGCTGCCCACATTCAGAGGAGGGACTGCAGGAGAGGAAACATATAGGAAAAACAACTGCTTCAACGCATGGGTTGGGGTGGACATGATTGGGGATGTGGACTCAAAACTACCACACCAATGCAACTACCAACAATTTGGAAATTGGTCTCGATCAAGGACACATGACAAAACTAGTGGAAATGCGCATGGATAGGGGGACCCCGGGGGGGGGGGTTGAAGGGGAAAGGAGGAGCATGAATCATGTAACCATGTTAAAAATGAATATTAATAAATGTAAAAAAAAATTTAAAAAAAAATCCAAATCTTATAAGTTAGGTACTGAAAGTCTCTGACAAAGTTAAGACCTTATTGATGCTAAAACCCCTACAAAATAAAAGCATAGAAGGCTTTTTTTCTTAATATAATAAAGCATCTGATTCACTAATGAATAAGAGAAATGCAAACTCTGACATTTCACCTCACAAGTATTAAAGTGGCAACATTGGAAATATTCTTGTGCTATCTGATTCACATATACATACTTATGAACAAGCTCTATATAGAGTTTTCATCCAAATAAATATTGAAAAATTTGGGCAAGAGGTATTTTGGTCAAGATCACAGCTAGAACAGGTGACTGATTGTTCATACCTACTCCAGAAAAATCTTGAAATTTACACCATAATCAACAATGAAATCAAATGAAAAGTTAGAGTGACTTGTTCCACTCCAAAATTTAAGAGGTCAACCAGAAGCCCAAAGGCAATGGGAAAGGGGGTTGCCAGCAAAGCCAGGGCCAGTACCAAGTTATCACCTCAAAAAGTACTAGAAAGTTTCCTGAGAGGGGGAAAAAAGAATGAAAAAAACATACACTGGTACTGAAAGGAGGAAGAAGGTAAAGAACTTGGTATTTCTCATGACTGGGATGTATGAGAAGAATACAGTATATAAAGGTGGAGGAAAGGGTAGGAGGAATGAGCAGTAGATGAAACTTGCTCTTACCTGAAATGGATAGAGGAGGTTTGAACACACACAAACATGTAGCATTACTCAAACTCAACAGGGAAACATGTTGGAATGAGGTGGTGGCAGTGGGGGAAGAAAATTTAAGGGAGGGAATAAGCTACAAAACAAATTTATTGATCCTGAAGGAAAAAGGGGACAGTGAAAGGAGACAAAAATAAATAACTAGAATCCAAGGGAGTGTTTAAAAAAAAGTTTTATGTAATTACAGAATGGCTGAACAAATTGCTATATATGAATGTAATGGAATATTGATGCACTGCAAGAAATGACAAAGAAGATGATTTCAGAGAATCTTGAGTATTATGAAATGATATAGAGCGACATGAACAGAACCAGGAAAACACTTTAAAAGATTTAAGAATTCTGATCAGTGGAATGACCAAACCTGTCTCCAGAGGACATAAGATGAAACATTTTAACCCTCTCTTGAGAGAGAAGGGTTGGTTGGACACATTTACAGAAATTTACATTTCTGAGCATGTCATTAGATGGATTCATTTTGTTAACCTGTGTTAATTTTTTATAAGATTCCCTTCACCCCCTTTCTTTTTATTATTTGTACAGGATGGATAGAGAGGGAATACAGGGATTAGCAACTATGATGCCAAAAGGCAGTTGGGCAGTATACTGGATACAGAGCTGGGAGGGAAAAGGTCTGAATTCAAATACAGCTTCAGACAATTACCTCCAGGGTAAGTCACTTAACCTCTGTTTGCCTAATCTATAAATGGAAATAATAGCATCTCTCTCCTAGGGCTATGGTGGTGAACCTATGGCATCTGTGTCAGAGGGGGCACTTAGAACCCTCGCTGTGGGCATGCCCACTATCCACAATTGCCCCAGCACAGAGCTCGCAAGAATTCAAATTACTAGAAAGACAGAGGACTGCTTCCCTCTCACTCTCCGTGTGCACCTGAGGATATCCCTGCCCCTCTAAAAGGTTCACCATCACTGTCCTAGAGTTTTTAGGATCAAATGTCATAATGTTTGTGAATTACTTAGCACAGTGCCTGCCACATAGTAGGTACTTAACAAATGCTTGGTTCCTTCCTTCCAATAAAAAGGAGAAGGAAGCACAAATAAGCAAGAGAGTTTTAAATATAATGTAGAAATTTTATTATATACATATGTATATATATATATACACAGATACATATATATATATATATATATATATATTTTAAAGCCCTTACCTTCTGGCAATTCAGAACTATACCCAAAGGGCTATAAAACTGTGCATATCTTGGGGGGGGGGGGGGAGCGGTAGCTGGGTAGCTCTGTGGATTGAAAGCCAGGCCTAGAGATGGGAGGTCCTAGGTTCAAATCTGGCCTCAGACACTTCCTAGCTGTGTGACCTTGGGCAAGTCACTTAACCTCCATTGCCTAGCCTTCTTCTGCCTTAGAACCAATATGCAGTATTGATTCTACAATGGAATGTAAGGGTTTAAAAAACAAAACAAAACTGTACATATCCTTTGATCTGGTAATGCCACTACTGGGTCTGTATCCCAAAGAGATAATAAAAAAAGTGTACCCACCTGTACAAAAATATTTATAGCAGCTCTTTTTGTAGTGGCAAAGAATTGGAAATTGAGGGGATGAACACCAATTGGGGAATGACTGAACAAACTGTGGTACATGTTAGTGATTGAATACTATTGTGCTATAAGAAATGATAAGCAAGATGATTTCAGAAAAAGCTGGAAAGATCTACAGGAACGGATGCTGATTGTAATAAATAGAACTGGGAGAACATTGTACACAATAACAGCAATATTGGACGATGATTATTTGTGGAAATTTGGCTATTCTCAGGAATGCAATGATCTAGGACAATCCTGAAAGACTTATAATGGGGGATGCTATCCACCTCCAGAGAAAGAACTGTTGGGAGTCATCTTTCACATCAATATATTTTTGGTTTTATTTTGGGGTTTTGGTTATGTGTGGCTTTGCTCTTACAACAATGACCAATATGGAAGTGTTTTGCACGAGAATAAAAAGAAGAAAAAAATCTTTACCTTCTATCTTAGAACCTATGCTGTAAATTGGTTTCAAGGCAGAAGAACAGTAACGGCTAGGGAATGAGGGTCAAGAAACTTGCCTAGAGACACGTAGCTAGTATTCTATATTTAAAAAGTGACTCATATGAAATTTGTGATTTTTTTCCCTCTTTTTGGGTTTGGCTATAATTATAGAAATTCCATGTTTTGTTATTTAAGTTCATAATAAAAAATAGAAACAAAAAAGAAATCTGGGCAATAAATATCCATATATAAGCAAGAGAACATCTTGTACAATGGAACAAGAATTGGACCTATGAGTCAGGACACCTGGGTTCAAATCTCAGCGTTGCAACTTACTAGCTATGTAACCTTAGATCAATTAACCTCGATGAACTGGTTTATAGTGTGATTAGTTCAGAGATTTAAAGCTGAAAGAAAGAACACTTAAGATCATATTGTTGTACTCTAATATTTCATAGATAAGAAAACTAGGACTCAAAGAGGGCAAGTGATTGGCCCCATGTAACAAAATTTTTCCATCTCAGGTCGCTGAGGGAAAAATGAGATAGGTTGAAATAGAAAGGCCTCTAAATTCCCTTCCTATTTATGATCTTAAGGTAATACACAAACAGTACTTCCTAAGTGGTAACACTCCACAAAATGCCAGCTTATTGTAATTCAAGATAAGAAAATGGGCTAAACTTTTTAAAATTAATTTTATATATATATAATTAAAAATAATCAAAGGATATAGACATTTCTTAACAGAAGAAATCCAAGAAATCAATAAACATATAAAAAACATTCCAAATCACTAATAATTAGAGAAATACAAATAAAAGCAACTGTGATGTTCCACCTTACACACAAGATAGGTAAAGTTGAAAAAAAGGAAAAATGACAGTTTTGAGAAGCTATAGGACATAGCTGGCATAGCAATCAATGATTCAGCACAGCCATTCTGGAAATCAATTTGGAACTATGTCCAAAAAACTACTAAACTGTATTTACCTTTTTGAATACTACTATTATTAGGCCTATATGCAGAGATTAAAAAAAGAAGAAGAAAAAGATCTATACATACAAAATACTTTATAGTAGCTTTTTTTTGTGGTAGCAAAGAACTAAAAACTAAGGGGATACCCATAAACTGAAGAATGGCTGAATAAACTAGTCTACAGATTTAAAGGAATACTAGAGATGTTTAAAAAAAACCCTAGAAAAATGTAATTTATATTATTAAAATGTTGTTTAAAAATACTTTCAAAGATTAAAAACTCTAATATATCCACAAGCAGTCATAATTCCAGAATACTAATGGTCAAGAATGGTACCCCAATTCGTGACAGAAGGGAAAGGAATGGATTAGTTAAGCAGTAATAACTATACACTGTTATTTAACATGGCTAAAGTGGAAATTTGTTTTGTAGACTACAGGGAGATAAAAATAAATGCTTGTTCATTTAAAAATATAAAATAAAATTTAATTTCAAAAACTTACTACATAAAAATGTAAATTAAGTCACCAAGAAACAGAAGGTGACAATAGCTTTATATATAGTGAACATGTTCTAGAAAAGTTAAATCTTAAATAAAATTTTTGTAAATGAACTATTTTAAATGTACAAAGAGAATTTATTTATTCTGTTAAAGGGATTTTCTTACTCTCTCCCTCTATCTCTGTAGGAGGCAAGAGAGCAGAAGGATTTCTAGGTGGGGCAGAGCTGACATGGGAGTCTGTGTGCCAGTGCTGAAGATTCCATTACCAGGGAGTCAAAGGGAGATATATAAGGAAAGAATCAGTTGGCAGTTGAAGGTCTTTTGCCTTTGGATCTCAAGAGGGGAGGAAGTCTGTCTCTGAGGCATGGGGCTGCTACTGGTAGTTTACTCCTGATAGTTGGAGGATAAAAAAGGAGGTTGTAGGTGGTGGCTATTGATTTATTAGTATAGCTAAGTAGTTAGTGAATCAATTTTAGGTAGGGTAGGAGAAGCATGTGTCCTTCAAGACAGAGTAGGTTTTTTAGAAATTTTAGAGAGATTTAGGAATATAGGTATAGTCATAGGGCACTGGAATAATAATTTCTCTTTCCTCCTTTCTATTTTCTATCTGTACTTCTTCTCAAATTAAACTAAGTGTTTTATCAAACTGCTCTCCTCACATTTGTCAAACTCCTACCATTTAACCCTTAACCCAAAGAAACTCAAGGTCCTCTAAATGAAGAATCTGGAAAACAAGATTATATGCTATGTTTGCTTAAAGTACATATGAATTTGAAAAGTAAAATATAACCTAGGTAAGAGAGAATAGTAAGGAATATGAAGAATGACACTTAGAATAAGCAAAAACTACAGTACAGATTAGTCAAGAAACTGCACAAGTAGGGAAAAATTCTAAAGACAGATTACAAGGCATTACATTTTAGTATATATAAATGAATTCTAAACTGCCTCAGTGTTCAATTAACCTTGCAAAATTTAAGAAATAATTTAATCTACTAAAATCAGTGTTACTAGCAAATAAAGTGTTGTACAAATAATTAATACATAATATACTTATTTAATTATATTGATGTGTTGTATAGGTATATATCTATCCACATTTTCAAATAACAATCTTTTTTTTTTTCTTCTACCCATACTTACCTTTCTCTACACTTTAACTGTAGAGGTCCCAAGGCAGAAAGAAAAAAAATCTAATTCTATAATTAATAAAGTTATCTATTTACATCAACTTAAAAGGAATGAATATTAAATTATTACACTCATTTTAATATACCCTACTTATGAGAAACAGGAAAAAAATTATATTCAAACTCATACCTCTTCATTTCTTATTTCATCTATCATTTCCATGATGCTTATGAAGTGGTAGCAGCGATCAGAATGGTCAACTTGATGGGTAGGAAAAGGACAATTTTGCCAAACTCTCCACTCAGACAAAGAAAGCTGATAACTTCCAGGTCTTGATTCATAATTCTAGGTTAAGAATGAAAAATACAAAAAATACAGATTAAGATTTGGGATTTTTTAGGTCAATGATGAAATTTCAAAGCAAAATTACCCCCCAAATTTAGACTATAATGAACTCCTTATTAACTTTTTCTTTTAAAGATAGGGAAAGTAAAAAGAATCAGGTATCATGTTCAAGCATTCTATTTTCTGAAAAAGGGAAAAACTTGCACTGGATATTTAGATGCTTTTTGTACCTTATGGACAGAAGTGAGCACATTAGCCAAGTCACAAAGTAGGAACTTGGGAAGAATACCCCCCAAAAAAAACAAACATTAGGAGATAGCCTGATTGGCTAAGAATGACCTCAGGATTAAAATAATAATTTTTGGCCCAGATCACAAAACCATTATAAGGAAATGAAGGGTCTTCACTTATATTTGGAGGCCATGAAGGAACAGCATAAAAGAATTCCAGATCAAGAGAACAACAGGTTAAGTTCTTTAATTTTGGCTAGTAATTAAATGAATGAACTTAGATTACCATTCACTTCATCCTATTCTATTCTTTTATATGTACCTTCAATTACTATAAACCTTATTTTAACACTTTTTAATAGTAATCTTATCTCTTGTTAACAGCAACAATAACAACATGAAATATTCTCTTGTGACAAGGGACTTATAACAAAAGGAGTAAATAAAACAGGAAGTACTTTTCTTTTATTTTTACCTTCTTAGAAGGTATCTAAGAATCAATTTTGCTACTAATAGCATAATAGCAATGCAATGATCCAGAACAACCCTGAGGGACTTACGACAAAGAATGCTATCCACATTGAGAGAAAGAACTGTGGGAGCAGAAACACAGAAGAAAAGAATATGGTTTATCACTTGTTTATGTGGGTATATGATTTGGGTCTTTGGTTTTAAAAGATTACTCTTATAAAAATGACTAATATGGAAATATGTAACTAGTGATAACACATGTATAACCCAGTGCAATTGCTTGTCAACTCCAGAAGGGGGGGAGGGGACAGGCAAGGGAGACAACATGAATCATGTAACTATGGAAAAATATTTTTAAAAAGAAAAAAGAAAAAGAATTGTTACTAAGTATTGGTTCTAAGACAGAAGAGGTTTCTAGGCAGTGATTTGCCCAGGGTTACACAGTTAGAAAAACGTCTGAGGCTAGATTTGAACCAGGACCTCTAGTCTCTAGGCCTGATTCTTTAGCCACTGAGCCACCTTACTGCCCTCAGGAGTGCAATTTTGAACTAATAAAAGATATCAAGGAAACAGAAGAAAAGAAGAATCAGGCACAGTCCATCTTTGAACCCAAGGAGCCAAAAATAACCAGAGACAAGAGAATCAGAAGGTTCTGTTAGTTCAAAATGTGAGTTAGAAAAGATTAGAAATGTGAACAGACTAGAACTTTCAAAAAGAAATTACCTCCTACATTGATTCTAAGTCAGACCTAATATATTCAGATGCTACCATGTTTAAGACGTGAATAGATGTTTTATACAGTCTAAAATACTGCAGGGAATGGATCTGGGATATCACTGGTTTAGGGAACTCCTGATTAAGGAAATTCTCTTTACCAAGGCAGATTGAGCTCCCTCAAACTTAAATGTAACTTCTTTAGAGCAATAGGAGGTTAAGTGACTTGCCAAGGGTCACACAAATGAAACAACAATTTAAAAAAAATAATAAACAAAAGTAAGTTTTTCTACATACTCCAGAATTTCACAAAAAGATACCAGAAACCACCGATACTGGGAGAGAGAATGTATTTGGGAAGCTAGAAAAAGCATTAGTAAATGGGTCTACAACCTGGAAATATTGAGAAAGTAGTCATACTAGGGAGAATATAAGTACATAAAAGAAAACATCAAACTCAATGAAGAAAAAATAAATAGCTTAGAACACAAGATAGAAAATTTGACCCAAGCAGTAGATCTCCTAAAAACAGAATGAAAGAATAAAAATTCTATGACTCCATGAGACAACCAAAAATATTAGAAAAAGATTGAAAAAAGAAGAAAATGATAGCTATCTATTTATTTTTAGAAATCAGATCTAGAAAATAAACCATAAGGAAGTAATTTAAGAACCACCGACCTCTCTGAAAATGATGTTCAAATAAAAAGCCTTGACACCCAAGAAATCATAAAAACACTCCAGCCCACTCACCTCACACTTGAAAGAAATATCAAAATGAAAGCTCCTAGGATTTTTTTTTAGCTAATATCCAGAGCTTCCAAGTGAAAAAACATAGCAAGTAAGTCAGAAAAGAATACAAATACCAAGGGAACCCAGTAAGGATCATATAAGGCTCAAGTAAAATTACTATAAAGCAGTGGTCGGCAACGTATGGCTCTTTCTGCAGGAGCCATAAAGTCCATTTTTTTTTCAGGCGCTGTTACAGGAGTGCACACTGTTACAGGAGCACACACTGTGAGCACTGTACAATTCTCACAAAATTACATTTTTAAAAATGTGGCATTTATGGCTCTCATGGCCATAAAGGTTGCCGACCCCTGCTATAAAGGAAAGTAAATCATTGATCATGTTATTCCAAATGGTACAAGATAAAGATTTACAACCAAAAATAATTTGCCTTGGGGGAAAAAATTGTCCCTAGTGGGGAAAAAATGGACCTAATTTAATAAAGAAGATTTTTAAGTATTCATAATCAAAAGACTAAAACTGGGTAAAAACTTTGAAATGAAAAGAATGGAATCAAAAAAAATCCAGAAAGGTAATTACATATGAGCAACTAGAAAGGATAACTGAAAATGTGCTTACATTCAAATGGGGAGGAAAGATAATATATATCCCATTAGAATCAGTTTTCCATATTACAAAGGAAATGCTCAACACCAAATATGTTTTCTGTTTTGTAGGTTTTAAGATGAGAAAAGAATAAAAATACACTAAGGAAGAAAGGGAAGAAACATATTTCTCACAAGTAGAATACAGAAAAAGAAACACATAAAAACATGGAAAAGGTAGAAGGGAGGAATCGTCATCATATAGTGATGACTATTTTCTGAACCAGACAAATGAAGAGTTAAAAACAAACATACATACTCAGTTTGTTGCAGACACACATTAAACTAAAAGAAGCAGGAAGGGGAGAAGAGTTGAGAGGTATACTGAAAGGGCAGATCTGAAAAAGGAATAATCAGTCACAAGCAAAACAAACCTCCTATTAAGAAGGTGAGTTACATAAAGGAAGAAGTGAAAAGGGAGAAAGAAAGTGTAAGAACCAAAGATCAGGATCTAGGCTCAGGGAAGAAAGAAACGGGCAGGGCAGTTAGCACAATGGAGAGAGTCAGGCCTGGGAGTCAGGAGGTCCTGGGTTCAAATCTGATCTCAGGCACTCCTACGGGCATGTCACTTAACTATTTTTGGCCTTAGAGGACAGAATCAAGAACAAGGCTAGACATTGCAAAAGGGCAAATTTAGGTTTTATGTCAAGACAGCTTCCACTGAAGAGAGTTATCAAAAAGTGAGGAATGGATTCAAATGGTGGCTGGATGACAACTTTTAGGGTGTATTGTAGTGTGAATTTTTTTTCAGGTATAGGTTGGACTAAATGGCTACTGATATTCTTTCCAACTCAAAAATTCCCATATCCTGTGAATAAAACAGAACAAGATGCTTCCACAAAAAGTAAACATAATTTTCAATTTTTGCCTATTTCTCCAAGGTTAAAATTTTGTGAAGTTAATTATCTTCTCCTAACCTCCAGGCCTAATAAGTATCTTCCCATTTCCCCTATACCACTGGAATTTTACCATCACCTTGCTGAAAATGAGGGGAAAAAAGTTTCCCAATAGATAAGTTCCAACGGAAAGAAATAGTTTTCAAAAGAATAATTATAAACTACCAGCAACCATATGGATGACTGCTCTAAATTAATTATACTAATAAGAAATTTGCAAATAAAAACAAAACTAATTTTTTTTGTCAACCTCAGAATCTTTGCCAACAAACTGAAAAAGATGAAAAACATGATAATCCATGTTGGCAGTGCAGAAAGACAGTTACCCTCCTTATGGAACAGTAAACTGCTTCAAGTCTTCTAGAAAGAAACTTGGGATTATGCAAGAAAAGTCATACCTTTCGGTCCTATACACATCAAAAATTCATGACAATATATTTTGGTTGTAATAAAGAACTGGAAACAAAGAATCAAAGGTTCATAGATTTAGAGCTAGAAGTAGATCTCAAAGACCATTAAATCTAATTCCCTCATCTATAAATTTAAAAATGAGATGTAGGGAAATTAAGTGACTTGCCCAAAGTAATACAATTTAAGATGCCTATCTTAAATGGCACATATATTTAAGAAATTATTGGTGTACTGTCAGAAGAGATGAATATGAAGAATTCAGGAAAACATAGAAGGCATATATAAAATAAAGCAAAATGAAATAAGCAGAAGCAGAAAAATAATATATATAATGGGTATACAACTTAAATGGAAAAACAGATAAAAATAAATCTAATGGCTAAGTCTAGCCCTGACAGTTGGTTGGTTGTTGGGTTTTTTTTACTTTCTTTTTCTTGGTGAAAAATATTGCCTAAGCTATCAGACACAGTTGCTATGTTGGCTAGCTTTGCTTGACTGTTTTTTCTTTATTACAATGGAAATTTCCCTGGGTATTCAAGTAGGGTATTATATTTTTAAATGATCATGATACATTTTTTTTAAAACCTGATTCCAAAGGATTAAAAATTGTCTTTAGGAGGGAAATGTAAAGTTGCATGGTGGGTGAAAGAAAGCTCTAACATATAACCAAAAAAGAACAGGAATAAAAAATGTGATCAAAAGAACTCAATTACCGGGTGATCACTAATGTCAGCCAATAGTACCTTCATCATGTCAGAATTAAGTGAAGAATGACTACAGAACATTGGATGAACTGCCTGGGACAAATTTATGAGGTCATGAGCAAGAGTTAGGGAAGGTAAGCAGGCCTGGATAAGTTGTAATATACATCTGGAAGGAACATTCAAATTAATGAGATCATATTTCCATTTCAGAATAAAAACAGTACGATCAGCAAAAAGGTTAGTTGTGTTTTTGTTTTTTTTATGAAAATGAAGTATTGGGGGTTATTTTCCCTTTTTAAAAAAGTTTAACAGGCTAAATGTAAAAAAAAAGTTCATCTGTACAAAAATATTCACAATAGCAAAATCTACAATGGCAAAAAACTAAATAGAATACCCACTATTAACAAAACTAGACAAACCATGGAATTAACGTTAGCACCATATCATATAACATGGTTGTTTAAAATTATTAATATGAGAACTCTATTAGTAATATTGAAATATTTTTATGAAAGAATTCCAAACTTGTAGGAAATGGCAATTATTTCAAGAGACATTTTGTTAAGTAACAAATCACATCAAATAAGCAAATATAACTTTTATATATTGAATAATGTTCTCATTTGTCCACATTTTTTTAATGTATGCAGGTTCTTCTCTTTTATCAGACCAATAACTACATCAATATAGATAGGAATTCTTGGTGAAAAATCCTCTTTCAGTACAGACTGGCAGCTTCTCTGCCTTTTACCATTTGAAAAAAGTGTCTGGTACACTGAGATATTGAGTAATCTGCCCAGGGTCATACAGTCAGCATGTCAAAGGCCATACATCAATACAGGTTTATCTGAATCTGAGGCCAGCTCTTTAACCATTATAACATACTGTTTTATGAATAAAACATAACAAAATATAAATTTATTCTAAAAGCATGACTAACTTTCTTGCATTTCTTGGCATTATATATTGACTCAATAAATGTTAACAAATACAAAAACTATTATGTTAAGAGTTGGGAAAATAGGTGTTTAAAGGGTTCTTCATATTTAAATTTGAGAATCACTGGTTTATAAGAAATAATGCTAAACAAACACCACAGAATATAATATACATATACATACATTGATTCTAACTAGGTAAAAATTGTTTCTGTTCACAAATGAAGACTGAAAAAGAACCTGGCATAATAAAAATATACCAAGGTTTGACAGTTTTATTGAAGACTTTTCACATCAGTCCATTCCCAATATGCCCTTTACTCATTACTATTCCCTCATAACAAAGGAAAACAATGAAGCAAAACCCAACCACACAGACTCAGCCTCTGTCAAGAGTATGTATTATTCACTATCTAGTCACTGTGATGACTCTAAATGAAAACAGGAAGGTACAGTTGGTCATTTCATGAAATGCAAATTCAAGTGACTTTTAATATAAAACTGCTTTTGAACATATAACAGTAATAATGCCTAGCATTTATATAGTGTTTTAAGGTTTGCAATGTACTTTACAAATATTATAGCATTTGATCTTCACAAAAACTCTAGGAGGTGAGTGTTATTATTTTCCCTATCTTATAGATGAGTAAATAGAGGCAGAGAGAATTTAAGTGACTAGCTCATGGTCACACAGCTAATATGTGTCTGAGGATAGATTTGAACTCAAGTTTTTCCAATTTCAGATCCAGCGCTGTACCACCTAGCATCCTCTTAATGATTAAGGTTTTTGTTTTGTTTCGTTTTAATTATGTGCTAACCATATAATTTTCTATTAATTTGTAAAGAAGCAATGAAAAAGTACAAAATGACCAGATTATTTAGTGTTAGCAGCAACTTTGGAAGTTCATAATATAATTCCTTCATTTTATATTAGTAAACTGAAGTTGACAAAGATCAAATGACATGACAAAGGGTATTCACTTGGATGATGGCAAAGATGGGGCTTGACTCCAGATCTCTTGCCTTCTAGCTAAGCACACCTTCCACATACATGATAACATGTAAAAGTTCTACTTACTGATAGATCTTCATCATCTTGTAAAGATTCAAATTTAGTTTTGGGCAATATTATTTCTTTAAATTCATCGCCTTCTCTTAATCTATATAGTTTGTTCCATAACCTAAATTCTTCTTCTGTTAAAGACCAAGCTTTCCTTGACTTGCATTGCTTCTTTCCTACAAATTGAAAGAATTATAAAAAAATCAAAAATTATAAAATAACTACTGTATTGAAAAAGAAATTAAGATTAAACTCAGATAAACCCATTGGCAGATATATAACCCAAGACAGATATATATATATAAAGGTCCCACATACACCAATCTTTATATTAGAACATTTTGTGGTTGTAAAAAATTAAAAACAAAGAAGATAGCCAGTGACTGAGGATGTTGTAAATAAATTATGGTAAAAGAATGTTTTGAAATATTAATGTGCCATAAG
The DNA here is from genome assembly GCF_016433145.1 of Gracilinanus agilis. Lineage (NCBI taxonomy): Eukaryota > Metazoa > Chordata > Mammalia > Didelphimorphia > Didelphidae > Gracilinanus > Gracilinanus agilis. The sequence continues at coordinate 474,127,487 of NC_058131.1, read as the reverse complement.
AAATAAATATGGAAAGGAAAGGAGCCAAGATGGTAAAGTGAGAGGAAGCAATGCAATGAGCTCTCCTTCAAAAACTCTTCCTAATATATTTAGAAAATGAACTAGATCAAATCCTAATGGGAAAATCCAGGAAAAGTCATAACTAGATCAGTTTTTTTAAAATACTAAAAGATGATGTTATTAAAGTGCTGCAGTCAACATGCCAGAAAGTTTGGAAAACTCAACAGTGGCCACTAAATTGGAAAAGATCAGTTCATATCCCAATCCTAAGTACTTTGTCCCAGCTCAGGTCAGCACAGGAAGACAGAATGGTCCTTGGACACTGGAAATGGAGTCAATCCAGCACCATGTGACCAGTGGAGCACTTCAGGACTCAGAGAAAGGCTGTGCACTAAGGCAAGGGGAGATCAATACCAGGGCACTGCCACAACCATATCAGGACACTACTACGAAGACAGGTGACAAGTGGTGACACCATTACCCCCTTCCCCGTCCCAGGGCACAGATACAGGCCAGAGTGAAAATGGAAACTGCTCATTTTCCTAGAAAAGACCCTGAACAGTATTCAGAAAAAGGAGTAAGTTCAGAATCCAGCAGTAGTGATGTAGCTCAGAGGTGAAGTGGCTCAGACCTCAAGCACAAAGGAGAGTCTCATTTTCAACATCTAGCCCAGTATGCAGAGTAATAACCAAGGTAAGAATCGCAAGCCAAAGAAGAGACTACAGATCTGACACTCTAACCATTGATGCCAGGGGCCAAAGTTGACTAGTTCTATAAGACTTATAACACCCAAAAAAAGATGTCACATTACCATAGGGGACTGGAATTCTAAAGTAGAAAATCAAAAGATAATTAGAATAACAGGCAAATTTGGCCTTGAAATACAAAATGAAACAGGGCAGAGACTAATAAAGTTTTATTAAGATAAGTTGCTGTTTACATCAAACATTCTTGTTCAACAATCCAAAAAGTGACTCTATACATGGACATCCCCAAATAATCCAAATAGAAATCAGATGGATATTTTGTAGTTTAAAGAAGAGAAACTCTATACAATCAGTTAAAACAAGACTTGGAGCTGACTGTGGTTCATATCATGAAATTATTGTAAAATTCAGTCTTAAATTGAAGAAAGTAGGGAAAACCATCAGACCATAAAGGTATGACCTTAATAACATCCTTATAAAAATGAAATAGATTTAAAGGATTAGTTTGGGTAGATAAGAGTGCCTGAAGAATACTACATAGGAGGCAGCAACAAAAAATATTCCAAAGGAAAAGAAGAGCAAGAAAGCAAAATTTGTCTGATGAGGCTTTACAAATAGCTGGGGAAAGAAGAAAAGTGACAGGAAAAGGAAAAAAGAAAAGATATATCTAGCTGAATGCAGAATTTTAGAGAATAGCAAGAAGGAAACGGTTTTTTCATGAACAATGCAAAGAAACGGAAGAAAACAACAGAATGGGAAAGATGAGATCTCTTCAAGAAAAGTGTAGAGCTATCAAGGGAACATTTCACGCAAAAATGATCATGATAAAGGAGAAAAATGGTAGGGACTTAACAGAAGTAGGAGACATTAAGGGGTGGCAAGAATATACAGCAGAACTAGACAAGAAAGATCTTAACATCATTGATAACCACAATGGTGTGGTTACTGATCTAGATATACTGGAGAATTCAGTCAAATAGGCCTTAGAAAGCATTGCCAATAATAAGACCAGTGGAAGTGATGGCTGAGCTATTTAAAATCCTAAAAGATGACGTTGTTAAAATGCTGCAATCAATGCACCAGCAAATTTGGAAAACTCAACAGTAGCCACTAAATTGAAAAAGATCAGTTTACATCCCAATCTCAAGAAAAGGCAATGCCAAAGAATGTTCAAATTATTGAACAATTACACTCATTTCCCACACCAGAAAGGTTATGCTCAACATTCTGCAATCTAGGCTTCAGCAAAATGTGAAATGAGAATTACCAAAAGAGCAGGCTGGTTTTGAAGAGACTGAAAAACTAAAGACCAAATCACCAATATTCAGTGGATTATAGAGAAAGCATTAGAGTTCCTGAAAAACTTCTACTTCTGCTTCATTGACTACGTTAAAGCATCTGACTGTGTGGATCACAACAAAATATGGCAAGCCTTCAAAGAGATGGGAGTACCAGATCACCTTTACTTATCCCCTGTATGTGGGTCAAGAAACAACAGTTTGAACCAAATATGGAACAACTAATTGGTTTAAGATTTGGAAAAGAGTACCATAAAGCTGAATGTTGTCACCTTATTTATTTAATTTATATGCTGAGTACATTATGAGAAAAGACATGCCAGGTGAATCAAAAGTCAGGATTAAGATTGTCAGGAAAAATATTAACAATCTCATATATGCAGATGATATGCCACCCTGATAGCACAAGTGAAGAAGAATTAAGAAATCCCTTGATGAGGTGAAAGAGGAGACTGTAAAATCCAGCTTGAAACTTAACATAAAAAATAAAATAGAATAAAAAAATAAAGATCTTGAAAACTGGTCCCATCACTTTCTGGTAAACAGAGGGAGAAGGGATGGAAGCATTGTCAGATTTTTAGATTCTTGGACACAGAGAGTTATAACTGCAGGCAGCAACCATAGCCATGAAATTAAAAGACATTTGTTTCTTAGAAGGAAAATTATGACAAATCAGGACAGAATTCTAAAAAGCAGAGACATTACCTTCTTGACAAAGGTCCAGACAGACATTTTTTTCAATATGACTGTGAGACTTAAACTATAAGGAAAGCTGAGCACTGCAAAATCAATGCTTTTGAACTGTGGTACTAGAGAAAACTTTTGAGAATCCCTTGGACTGCAAGATCAAATGAATCAATGCTTAAAGAAACTAATTCAGACTCTTCAGTGGAAAGTCAAATGCTGAATCTTAAATATGCCACATGATAAGGCAGATTTCACTGGAAACCTAATGCTAGGAAAGACTGAAGGCCAAAAAAAAAGGTAGAGGGGAGAACAGCTTCCCTGCAATGTTGACTATTCCCAACTTAAGTCATCTTTATCAACTCCAAAAAAGCAGGATTGAGTTTAGTTCTTTAAAAAAAAAACAACCTTATGATCACTCTACTGCAGATATGAATAACACGGAAATAGGTTTTGAACAATGATACATGTATAACTCAGTGGAACTACTTGTCTGATTCAGGAAGGGGGGAGCAAAGAGCAGGGGAGGGGATCATAAATCATGGAAACATGGAAAAATATTCTAAATGAAAAAAAAGGAAAAATTCTGTCTTAGAATTAATATAAAGTTCCAACTATCCAAATATATCCAACCAACTCCGCCAAGGACGATCCCAAGCCTGGCTGAAAAAGGAGGAGGGTTGGGCACGAGGCTAGCAACCTCACCCCATAAAAAATCTCACTTGTTACAGAAACAGCATCCTCATTAAACCAACAAAACCAACAATCGCCTAGTCTGGAAGATTGCTCTCCAACAGAGTCCATGACGCATACTAGCGAAAGCCTTTGGGAAGCCAGTTCATTGATAAATCTTCTGACGACCAAGGCAGATGTTAACAGATGCCTACATCACATCTTGAACATCAGATGGCCTGAAAAGATTTCCAATACCAGACTTTGGGAAAGAACAATTCAGTATCCCATCAGTCACTGAGCTGGAACCCACCAGGGAGGAGGAAAGTCGGAAGGCCAAAACAGACCGGGCGAAGATCTGCCGAAAACAAAACAAAGGCCGTCGGAATGACATGGGCCCAGCCGGGGGAAGTTGCCCAGAACAGAGTCCGTTGGCATGAGATGGTTGCAGCCCTATGCTCCTCTGGGAGCCAACAGGAATAAACTAAACTAATAGTTCCAAGGCAGAAAAAGAGTAAAGGCTAGGAAATTGTGGTTAAATGACCTGCCCAGGGTCACAGCTAAGAAATATCTGAGGCCAGATTTAAATACAGGACCATCCAGTTCCAGGCCTACCTCTCTATCCACTGAGTCATCTACCTGCCCCATGAGTCTAGTTTTTTAGAAACTATTTTTCCTCTTAAGTGTATGGATTTCCTGGAATTCATGTTGTTCTCTAGTCTTTTTCTTTTAAACCCTTATCTTCTGTCTTAGTATCATTTCTAAGACAAAAGAGACACAAGGACTAGGTGACTGGATAAGTAACTTTCCCAGGGTCACACTTATAGGAAATGTCTGAGGCCACATTTGAACCCAAGTCCTCTGACTCCAGACCTGGCTTTCTATCATTGATTAAGTATTGTGTACAAAATACTTACAGGATTCCTCCCCCTTCACATATATAGAACAATAGCTCACCTGTAACTTAAAAATCTAAGAGAAGTAGCTGTAGCAAAATGTTTTGTTCAAACATAATAAAGAGTAGAAAGAAATAGAATTACAAATTATAAAGACTGGACAAAGAAAGTTCAGAGTTCTCTGTTAATAAAAATAGAAAACTAAAGGGTAATGATAAAATTAAGGATAGGGGGGCATCTGGGTAGGTCAGTGGATTGAGAGTCAGGCCTAGAGACAAGAGGTCCTAGGTTCAAATCCGGCCTCAGACACTTCCCAGCTGTGTGACCCTGGGCAAGTCACTTGACCCCCATTGCCCACCCTTACCACTCTTCCACCTAGGAGCCAATACACAAAAGTTATGGGTTTAAAAAAAAAATTAAAGATAGGACCATCCCAGTGCTACCAGTGTATAACTAAGGACCAAGGCCTGTGGATTGCTAAGAAAAGAGCAGAAGAGTTTAAATAAATAAATAAATAAATAGATGGAAGGATGCTTTACTAACTATAAAGTTACTGATTACTAACTGATTACTAACAACCTAATTCCATTTCCTTTTCTTTCATTTCTTTAATTTTTATTTTGAATATTTTACCATAGTTACATATTTCATGTTCTTTCCCTCTCCCCCAAACCTCCCTAACTCCCCTTAGCCAATGCACAATTCCACTGGGTTTTACATGTATCATTGATCAAGACCTAATTCCATATTATTGATAGTTGGACTAGAGTTATCATTTAGTGCAGGGGTCAGCAATGTATGGCTCTCGAGCCCTATCTGGCTCTTTTTGCAGGAGCCATAAAGTCAATTTTTTTTCAGGCGCTGTTACAGGAGGGCGCACTGTGAGCACTTTAAGATGAACTACGGCACAGTAACTAACAGTTTACGCACGACATCATGTGTCACGTGATATGTCAACATCATGATGTGTAGTGCAGAGGTGCAATCAATCCTGCAAAAGGCTAACTGCAGAATTTCTGGCAGTTGAGAGGATTTAGAACCCCAACTAGAGGCAGTTGATCTGGGAGGCTCGGTCAGAGCAGAAGGGTCAACTGAGCTCTATCTTTGGGCTGAAACTTGGCCTTGAATCTGTGCCTTTTCTCTTGAGATTTTGTACCTTAGCTAATTCCTCTGGATCTCCCTGACTTTCCCTATTCCATTCCCCATTTCCTTTCCTAATTTAACTGCGGGTTTTGGGAGAAGGGTGGATTTGGGTGGTAGCAATCAAACTTTGAAGACTTAGGTTTTCCCCATAGACAAGTAGGGCTTATCCTTGATACAAATTATCTACTGATTCATTGTGTATAACTTCCCTAACCTTAAAGGCAACAAAGCCTCCCAGGCTGAGTGGGAACAGGCTCTTGCTCAGTTTGCCTCATTCCTGTGTCCCTCCCCTACCTGGAGCTTCTCCCTAGATGTTAGAGAAACCTTGTATCCCTCTGTCCTTTATAATCAACCCTGAAACTTAATAAACCCTGTTGTTATTTAATCAAACCTTTTGCTAAATCATTGGTTGAATGATAAAAGAGGGATAAGGAGAGAAAGGAATAGTTTCTCTTTGGGTCCTGAGGGGAGTTGGAGGCGCCCATCTTGGAGGAAGTGGTGATCTCTATACTTCCTCTGAGAAGCCTTTCTATTTCACAGACAGGGAAGAGCCTTGGTACTCTTTCTTTGTGAACTGAGAAACTAACTAGAAAGCCCTCTAGTTAGTTTCAAACCATTTCTGACTGGCCCTAACCTTTTGTCTGTAGAAGTGCCCTTCCTACCTGGAAGGGTTCAGTCTGTTTCCCTTCAGGGTCCTCTGTCTCAAGCCAGTGTACCCAGTCTATGCCTCCCTGTTACAGCTGCCTGCCCAATTACCTCATCCTCTCCCCTTGCCGTTCATTATACTTCAACATCTTATATTTCCCTAAACTCAGCCATTCTCTTACATCTCTCCTACCACCTTGATCTACTACCTCCACTATTGTACCCTTCTTTCCCACCTAATGACTTAGGGACCCACAAACCCCATCCAGGTGCTTTATTCCCTTATTACAGACATCACGCATCACGTACATTTCGGTACCACCACTATCTTCTAAGATAGAAGGCTCCCTGATTGATATTGCCGTGCAAGACGAATCCTGGTCTTTAGTTCGGCTTGGTAGATGTGCTGTGTGTTCCTCCTTCTGCCCTCCTTTTACTCTTTCCACACCTGTTACTGACATCTTGGGGTTCTGTATAGTGACTGATCACTTTTGTCTACATTCTCTACCCCTCTGCCTCTGATTTACATGGCTTTATCTCAGTGCATATATACATTTACGATCCTGTCTCACTTTTTTTTACCTATTCTGCTGCTATATTGATTTTTCAGTGAGGACATTGCCTTGTTTGTTACCCCTCTGCCTCTGATTTACATGGCTTTATCTCAGTGTATTTATACATTTACAATCCATCCCTGGAACAGTCTCACTTGTTTTACCTATTCTGCTGCTATATTGATTTTTCAGTGAGGACATTGCCTTGTTTGTTATCTCTATTCATGGGGTCTGCACTCCCTATTTGTGGGATTGTTATTGTTTTTAACTTTTCTACCTGCTCTTAAAGGGGAACTATAGTCAGATTACATCTTTACATATGCTTCATTAGTGAGAAGCATTTCTCCCCAGTAGTTGTTTCATTTGATACAGAATGATTGAGTAGGCAGCACTGATAAACACCTGTACCAGGAAATGTGTGTGATGTATCCTGGCCAATTTTCCATGAAAAGGTACCCTCCTCCCCCACTACTTACTAATGCCTGCACACAAGTCATGTTATTTTCTGTAATCTCCTGATCTCCTACTTAATTTATGTGGCCAAATGGCTTAAACAGCAGGCTGGCAGCTTTTCCCTCTCCTGTTGCCTGACTTGAGAGAGGGAGAGGAAAAAGTATTCTTTCCTGAATTTTTCTCTCTTTATTTCAGCAATTTTCTTAGTGTAAAGGAGTTTTATATGTATGTGTGCAGTTATATCAGTACTATAGTGCCCCATTAAGTCTTGTTTTTTGATTAATAAAATAGTTTGAATTGGATGTTTTTCTTTCTTTTTGTTTTCACAGCTGGAGAAGGGGACAGGCCCTTGCTGGTATTTAACTTCAAATTTTCTAATTAAACTGAACTGCATTTTCCTTCCTTTTAATAAAGTAGTCAGCTAACTAATTGCAGAAACCCTTTTATTGAAGAAGATGGCTAAAAGAAGAAGAGGAGTATTAAAGGATGACGAGTATCGTACTTTTCAGCAGAAATGGACAGAGGAATTCGCCTTTGTGGAGAGAGAAGGTTCTGCAGTGTGTCTAATATGCAATGAAAAAATTTCATTGATGAAACAGTCAAATATAAAGCAACACTTTGACCTACGCCATACTACATTTGCATCGAAATATCCTGTGGGGGACAGTAGGAAGAAAGCATGTGAAGAGCTACTATGCAGAGTGAAAGCTAGTCAGCAGCAACTCCGTGTTTGGACCCAACAAGGTGACTGGAATTTGTTAGCTTTGCTGCTACTTTAGCAAATGTGAGTAACAGAAAGCCATTCACACATGGGGAGTAGTATGCCAAAACATTCATGCTTGATGTTGCCAATGAACTTTTTGATGACTTTTCAGATAAAGACAAGATAATCAAACGAATAAAAGGCATGCCTCTGTTGGCAAAAACTGTTCACAATTGTACGATAATGATGGCAAATCAAATTGAGGAAACACAACTGAAGGACATAAATGAAGCACTATTCTTTTCTCTCGCTGTGGATGAGTCAACAGACGTAAGCCATTTATCCCAGTTCAGCGTGATTGCAAGGTATGTTGTCGGTGACACACTATGTGAGGAAAGTCTTGCTGTTTTGCCTTTGAAAGGGACAACAAGAGGGAAGGATTTATTCAAGTCTTTCACTGAGCTAGCTAATGAAAAAAATTTATCGATGGATAAACTTATTTCAGTGTGTACTGATGGTGCTCCGTGCATAGTGGGGAAAAACAGAGGATTCGTAGTGCTTCTTCGTGAACATGAAAAGAGAACCATCCTAAGTTTTCACTGCATCCTACATCAGGAGGCGCTTTGTGCTCAGATGTGTGGCGAGCAGCTTGGTGAGGTGATGTTGCTGGTCATTCAAGTGGTCAATTTTATTGTTACCCGAGTTTTAAATGATCGCCAGTTTAAAACACTGCTGGAAGAAGTTGGGAATAATTATCCTGGTCTGCTTCTGCACAGCAATATGCGTTGGTTGTCAAGAGGGAAGGTGTTCAACCATTTAGCAGCTTGTCTGAGCGAAATCCAGACTTTTCTTGAAATGAAAAATGTCGAACATCCTGAGTTAGCCAACACTGAGTGGCTCCTGAAGTTCTACTATCTTGTAGACATAACTCAACATCTGAACCAGCTCAGTGTAAAAATGCAAGGCATTGGAAATACAGTCTTATCTCTTCAACAAGCAGCGTTTGCATTTGAAAATAAGCTTGAACTCTTGATCACTGACATTGAAACAGGTTGTTTACTACACTTTGAAAAACTGGGAGAGTTTAAAGATGCATGCACAACAAGTGACCCTGCTCAACATCTTGATCTTCAGCAGCTAGCGGGCTTCACATCTAATCTCCTGCAGTCATTCAAAGTGCGCTTTGGAGAATTTTATGAGTGCACTCGTCTTTTTAAGTTCATAAGCCATCCACACGAGTGTGCAGTGGACAGTGCTGACCTGAGTTACATCCCCGTTGTCTCCGTCAAGAGATTTTGAGCTTCAAGCTGCTGATCTGAAGGCCTCAGACATGTGGGTGAATAAGTTCAAGTCACTGAATGAAGATTTGGAAAGATTTGCACGACAGCAAGCAGAGTTGGTGAGCAATCACAAGTGCGGAGAAATGAAAAACCTTCAACCCATAGATCAGCTGATTGTCAAAACTTGGAATGCCCTTCCTGTCACATACTACACACTGCAGCGTGTGAGTATTGCTGTACTGACAATGTTTGACTCTATGTATGCATATGAGCAGTCTTTCTCACATCTAAAGAACATTAAGACCAACCTAAGATCACGTTTAACAGATGGAAGTCTCAATGCCTGCATGAAGCTTAACCTCACCACATATCAACCAGACTACAAATCCATCAGCAAAACCATGCAGCACCGGAAGTCACATTAATGATAAGAAGTACTTTATCCATCATTGGTTAGAACATAATATATTTATTAAAAATAGTTCAGAGACTTATTGTACTTTAAGTGTTGTTCTTACATAAAATGCACATATTTACTTGTATTCAGTGTTAAACATATTGTATGGCTCTCACGAAATTACATTTTAAAAAATGTGGCATTTATGGTTCTCACAGCCAAAAAGGTTGCAGACCCCTGATTTAGTGTCTACATCCCAAATAATATCCCCATCAGCCCATGTGTTCAAGCAGTTGTTTTTCTTCTGTGTTTCACATCCCACAGTTCTTCCTCTGAATGTGGCTAGTTTTCTTTCTCATAAGTCCCTCAGCCTTGCTCTGGATCCTTGCATTGCTGCTAGTAGAGAAGTCCGTTATGTTCGATTATACCACAGTGTTTCAGTCTCTGTGTACAATGTTTTCCTAGTTCTGGTCCTTTCGCTCTGCATCAATTCCGGGAGGTCATTCCAGTTCACATGGAATTCCTCCAGTTCTTTATTCCTTTGAGCACAATAATATTCCATCACCAACAGATACCACAATTTGGTCAGCCATTCCCCAATCGACGGACATTCTCTCATTTTCCAATTTTTTGCCACCACAAATAGCGTGGCTATAAATACTTTTGTACAAGTCTTTTTCCTTATTATCTCTTTGGGGTATAATCCAAGCAGTGCTGTGGCTGGATCAAAAGGCAGATAGTCTTTTAAAGCCCTTTGAGCATAGTTCCAAATTGCCATCCAGAATGGTTGGATCAGTTCACAACTGCACCAGCAATGCATTAATGTACCAATTTTGCCACATCCCCTCCAATATTCATTACTCTTCCTTGTTGTCATTTTAGTCAATCTCCTAGGTGTGAGGTGATACCTCAGAGTTGTTTTAAGAACCCTTTCTCATTTGCCTATTGATAATTTTGATTTCTTTATCTGAGAATTGCCTATTCATGACCCTAGCCCATTTATCGATTAGGAGATGGTTTGATTTTTTTTTGTACAATTGATTTAGCTCTTTGTACATTTGAGTAATTACATCTTTAGCTGAGTTTTTTGTTATAAAGATTTTTTCCCAATTTGTTGCTTCCCTTTTAATTTTAGTAGCATTGGTGTTGTCTGCACAAAAACTTTTTAGTTTCATGTAGTCAAAATTATTTCTTTTATATTTTGTGATTTTTTCTAACTCTTGCTTGGTTTAAAATCTTTCCCTTCCCATTGATCTGACAAGTATACTATTCTGTGCTCACCCAATTTACCTATAGTTTCCTTCTTTATATTCAAGTCATTCACCCATTTTGAGTTTATCTTGGTAGAGGGTGTGAGATGTTGACCTAGGCCCAATATCTCCCATATTGTTTTCCAATTTTCTAAGCAGTTTTTCTCAAATAGTGGGTTTTTGTCCCAAAAACTGGGTTCTTTGAGTTTATCAAAAACTGTCTTGCTTATTTCTACTAGCATTTTAGTTGATTCTCTATGATTTTTTAAGTAGACCATCATATCATCTGCGAAGAGTGATAGCTTAGTCTCCTCATTGCCTATTTTAATACCTTCAATTTCTTTTTCTTCTCTAATTGTTACTGCTAGTGTTTCTAGTACTATGTTGAATAATAGAGGTGATAATGGGCATCCTTGTTTCACTCCTGATCTTATTGGTAAGGCTTCTAATTTATCCCTATTGCATATGATGCTTGTTGATGGTTTTAGATATATACTGTTTATTATTTTTAGGAAAGGTCCTTCTATTCCTATACTTTCTAGTGTTTTCAATAGGAATGGGTGTTGTATTTTGTCAAAGGCTTTTTCAGCATCTATTGAGATAATCATGTGATTTTTGTTTGTTAGCTTGTTGATATGGTCAATTATGTGGATGGTTTTCCTAATGTTCCTTGCATACCTGGTATAAATCCCACTTGATCATGCTAGTACTCTATTTAAGATTTTTTGCATCTATGTTCATTAGGGAAATTGGTCTGTAGTTTTCTTTCTCTGTTTTTGATCTACCTGGGTTTGGGACCAGTACCATATTTGTGTCACAAAAGGAATTTGGTGGGATTCCTTCTTTGCTTATTATATCAAATAATTTGTATAGTATTGGGATTAGTTGTTCTTTGAATGTTTGATAGAATTCACTTGTGAATCCATCAGGCCCTGGCGATTTTTTCTTATAGAGTTCTTTGATGGCTTGTTCAATTTCTTTTTCTGATATGGGATTATTTAAGTATTCTATTTCTTCTGCTGTGAATCTAGGCAATTTATATTTTTGTAAATATTTCATCCATATCACCTAGATTGCTATATTTATTGCCATATAATTGGGCAAAAGATTTTTTAATGATTACCTTAATTTCCTCTTCATTAGAGGTGAGGTCTCCCTTTTCATCTTTGATACTGTTAATTTGGTTTTCTTATTTCCTTTTTTTTTATTAGATTTACCAGCACCTTTTCTATTTTATCTGTTTTTTCAAAATATCAGCTTCTGATCTTATTAATTCAATAGTTCTTTTACTTTCGAATTTATTAATTTCTTCTTTGATTTTTAGTATTTCTAATTTAGTTTTCATCTGAGGATTTTTAATTTGTTCATTTTCTAGTTTTTTTAAGTTGCATGCCCAATTCATTAATCTCTGCCCTGCCTAATTTGTTAATATATGTATTCAGTGATATAAATTTTCCCCTTAGAACTGCTTTGGCTGCATCCCATAGGTTTGGGTAAGAAGTCTCACCATTGTGATTGTCTTCAATAAAATTATTAATTGTTTCTATGATTTGTTCTTTCACTAAATTATTTTGGAGAATCATTTAGTTTCCAATTAGTTTTTGGTTTGCCTCTCCATGTATTCTTACTAATAACTATTTTTATTGCATTATGATCTTATAAGGTTGCTTTTATTATTTCTGCTTTTTTGCATTTGTTTGCCATGTTTCTAGCCCTAGTACATGGTCTATCTTTGTGAATGTTCCATGTGCTGCTGAAAAGAAGGTGTATTCCTTTTTGTCCCTTTTTATTTTTCTCAATATATCTATTAACTCTAATTTTTCTAGGGTTTCATTCACCTCTCTTATCTCTTATTAATTTTTTGGTTTGATTCATCTAGATCTGATAGGGGAAGGTCCCCCATTAGTATAGTTTTGCTATCTATTTCATTCTTAAGGTCCACTAGCTTCTCCTTTAGAAATGTGGAAGCTATACCGTTTGATGCATACATGTTAAGTACTGATATTTCTTCATTGTTTATATTGCCTTTTATTAGGATGTAGTTACCTTCCCTATCTCTTTTAACCACATCTATTTTTACTTTATATCTGTCAGAGATCATGACTTCCTCACAACAATGGCAACTCCTGCCTGCTTTTTCTCATTTGAAGCCCAATAGATTTTTCTCCATCCTTTCATTTTTACTCTATGTATGTCTGCCTGTCTCGTGTATTTCTTGTAGACAACACATGGTAGACAAATTGTGGTATATGCTGGTGATGGAATACTATTGTGCTCAAAGGAATAATAAACTGGAGGAATTCCATGTGAACTGGAAAGACCTCCAGGAATTGATGCAGAGTGAAAGGAGCAGAACCAGAAGAACATTGTACACAGAAACTGATACACTGTGGTAAAATCAAATGTAATAGACTTCTGTACTAGCAGCAATGCAATGACCCAGGAAAATTCTGAGGGATTTATGGAAAAGAACGCTACCCACATTCAAAGGAAGAACTGCAGGAGAAGAAACACAGAAGAAAAACAACTGCTTGAAGACATGGGTTGATGCAGACATGATTGGGGTTTTAGACTCAAAACGACCATATCAATGCCACTATCAATAATATGGAAATAGGCCTTGATAGATGACACATATTAAAACAAGTGGAAATGCACATCAGCTATGGGGGGGAAGGAGAAAGTAAGAACATGAATCATGTAACCATGGAAAATTTTTCTAAAAATTGTTAAAAAAATTTTTTTAAAAACTGTCTTGCTGAGGTCAATTACCCCTCGTCTATTCCACTGATCCTCCCTTCTGTCTCTTCATCAGTACCATATTGTGTTGATGACTAGTGCTTTATAGTATAGTTTAAGATCTGGTACTGCTACACCACCTCCCTTCATATTTTTTTTTCATTATTTCTCTTGATATTCTTGGTCTTTTGTTCTTCCAAATGAACTTTATTATAGTTTTTTCTAATTCAGTAAAAAAGTTTCTTGGTAGTTTGATAGGTATAGCTCTAAATAGGTGAATTAATTTGGGTAGGATGGTCATTGTTTAGATCTAGTTTTAATTGTGTGGAATGGGTTTCGTAGTTATGTTCATATAATTCCTGTGTTTGTCTTGGCAGATAGATTCCTAAGTATTTTATGTTGTCTAGGGTAATTTTAAATGGAATTTCTCTTTCTAACTCTTCCTGCTGCGATGTGGAGATATATAGAAATGCTGATGATTTATGTGTATTTACTTTGTATCCTGAAACTTTGCTAAAGTTGTTGATTATTTCCCCTAACTTTTTAGTTGATTTTCTAGGATTCTTTAAGTAGACCACCATATCATCTGCAAAGAGTGATAGTTTGGTCTCCTCATTACCAATTTTTTTTTAACCCTTACCTTTCATCTTGGAGTCAATATTGTGTATTGGCTCCAAGGCAGAAGAGTGGTAAGGGTAGGCAATGGGGGTCAAGTGACTTGCCCAGGGTCACACAGCTGGAAAGTGTCTAAGGCCAGATTTGAACCTAGAACCTCCCATCTCTAGGCCTGGCTCTCAATCCACTGAACTACCCAGCTGCCCCCCCTCATTACCAATTTTAATACCTTCGATTTCTTTTTCTTCTCTAATTGCTACTGCTAGTGTTTCCAGTACAATGTTAAATAATAGAGGTGACAATGGGTATCCTTGTTTCACTCCTGATTTTATTGGGAATGCTTCTAATTTATCCCCATTGCAGATGATGCTTGTTGATGGTTTTAGATATATATACCATTTATTATTTTTAGGAAAGGCCCTTCTATTCCTAAACTTTCTAGTGTTTTCAGTAGGAATGGGTGTTTTATTTTGTCAAAGGCTTTTTCAGCATCTATTGAGATAATCATGTGATTTTTGTTGGTTTTCCTAATGTTGACCCATCCTTGCATTCCTGGTATAAATCCCACCTGATCATAATGAATAACCCTCGTGATCACTTGCTAGAGTCTTTTTGCTAATATTCTATTTAAGATTTTTGCATCTATGTTCATTAGGGAGATTGGTCTGTAGTTTTCTTTCTCTGTTTTTGATCTACCTGGATTTGGAATCAGTACCATATTTGTGTGATAAAAGGAGTTTGGTAGAACTCCTTCTTTGCTTATTGTGTCAAATAGTTTGTATAGTATTGGAATTAGTTGTTCTTTGAATGTTTGATAGAATTCATTTGTGAATCCATCAGGCCCTGGAGATTTTTTCTTATAGAGTTCTTTGATGGCTTGCTCAATTTCTTTTTCTGATATAGGATTTTTTAAGTATTCTATTTCTTCTGCTGTTAATCTAGGCAATTTATATTTTTGTAAATATTCATCCATATCACCTAGATTGCTATATTTATTGCCATATAATTGGGCAAAAGATTTTTTAATGATTGCCTTGATTTTCTCTTCATTAGAGGTGAGGTCTCCCTTTTCATCTTGGATACTGATTCTTTCCTTTTTTTTAAATTAGATTGACTAGTACTTTGTCAATTTTATTTATTTTTTCAAAGTACCAGCTTCTAGTCTTATTTATTAATTTAATAGTTCTTTTACTTTCAATTTTATTGATTTCTCCTTTGATTTTTATAATCTCTAATTTAGTTTTTAACTAGGGATTTTTAATCTGTTCCCTTTCTAGTCTTTTGATTTGCATGCCCAGTTCATTGATCTTTGCCCTCTCTAATTTGTTATTATATGCACTCAATGATATAAATTTCCCCTGAGTACTGCTTTAGCTGCATCCCACACATTTTGGTAGGATGTCTCATCATTGTCATTCTCTTCAATGAAATTATTAATTGTTTCTATGATGTGTTCTTTAACTATCTGATTTTGGAGAATCATATTATTTAATTTCCAATTAGTTTTTGATTTGCTTGTCCATGTGCCCTTACTGATTATTATTTTTATTGCATTATGATCTGAAAAGGTTACATTTATTATTTCTTCTCTTTTGCATTTGTTTGCCATGTTTCTATGCCCTAGTACATGGTCAATCTTTGTGAATGTACCATGTGCAGCTGAAAAAGGTCTATTCCTTTTTGTCCCTATTTATTTTTCTCCACATATCCCATTTCCTTTTCTGATAAAATTACTACATTCAAGAAAAAACCAAAGGCATAAAATATCTTTGTGACTAACATAATACATTAAATTAATATAAAATAGATTTCATTCTACTTTTGCAGTATGGAGACAGAATAATTAAAAAAAAAATGGAGACCAGGGAGGAAAATGCTAAACCTCACAAAAGGTTTTATGTAAATATTAACTTAATTGCTATTATGTTAAATTTAAGACCTTTGTCTTATAACAATCTAATCACTAGTAGAGAAAATGAATATCAATACTGACATTCTCACTATACATGAATCCACAAAGATATGTAGAAGTTTTACCTAAAAAAGAATGACAGCTAATTGGTTCACCTTGAAGAAGCAAATAATGGAATTCCTAGAGCCACTTCCACTATGTGCCTAAAGATGACAAGAAATCAATTTCATAAGGCACTTGATCCTTTTGCCCTGTAGTGCTCATGAAGACCACTATGAAAAAATAGAAACTTATGTGTCAACATCTGTGGTTGAGGATTAAAGAGGAGAAAAATTCTATAAGAACATAATAAGATCCTTCAAATCATATTCAATGACTGAACACAGAGACAAGTACAGAACTGGCATGTGACCATGGACCATCTTTTGCAATGTCTTCTTTGTTCTATCTGGCCTGGTCTGAGTTCAGTGTGGACATCTACCACTGTCCTATCACCAACCAGTACTAGTCTTTTAAGTAAGCTCCCCCAATGATACAAAGTATTTTTTTATTTTTGTGGGAAAAAGTTATTGGGAGAAAAGTGGGGGTAATGACAGTAAGAGCAATCAGTACAAGAAAAGAAGGTCAACCAAACATTTTTAAAATGTACATAAGAGAACAAAAAAAGATCACTCCAGGATACTTCAGAGACTCCTGGAAGAGTCCTGTCACTAGTCCAAAGAGGATGACCTAGCCAATAAGGCAGGAGAGTATAGAGAGAGTACTAAGTTTAAAGGTGGAGAGTCTAGGTCTGAATCCCAGCTTTGCTATTTTTCTATATGATCTTAGAAATAAAGCTTTTGGGCCTCAATTTCTTCATCTCTAGAATAAGGAAACTAGACCCAGTGATCTCTAAGATCCCTTCCAGTTCTAAGTCTGTGAGTCTATGAATCACACATGACAAAATAAGTAGATGAAGAATAACTACTATACAGACTGAGACATGAAGTCAGAGGCCTTTCCTTTGAACAATACTGGAATAGGTCTTTCACATTCTTGATAGCAATAATTCTTGGTATCTCTATCTATCAATACTACAAATAACTTTATTTTGTTATGCTATTATCAAGTTCTCTTTCAGTCTTTTTATAGGATTAGTCAGTGTTACCTTTCTTCTATCAATGCATAATATCCCTTAAGGGAAAAATATTACTATATCTTAAAATCTGTGATGAGTTTTTCATATTATGGTTGTTTTATCAGTCATACATATGCTTCTAATTAGAAAAGAGGCAGCTAATAACTAAATATATTCAATCATTGAAAAATTACAACTTACCATTGACAGATGATTTTTGGCACATTTTAGATTGCTTTGCTCGTTCATAAATTTCCTGAGTGATGAACATTTTGTGTAATTTTGGATAAATTCCATCAGGAATCATACGTGGACTTCCTTGGTAAAAATGAAAAGTCTTGCTGTTACCAGAAATAGCTTTATAAATACTTCTTTTGCAAGACTGACTTCGATTATAAGCCTGTTTTTAAAGAAAGTTAATTTTAGAAATAATTTTATAATTACCATTTTGCAATGATAGAAGCTGTTATTAATGTGACTTTATTCTAGCTAAAATAATAAAAAAAATCTTAAAGTGGAATGAACAGGAAACAACTATTCTGGTTAAATTAATTTACTCATTACCTAAAGGACAACAATAATGATGATATGTGACATCTAACTCACTCACTAAAACATATAAAGGTCATCATACCAATAGAACCCCTTTTCAATTACCATCAAAAATATTTAATTTATGGACACATTTATCTATCTCAATATATCAACTATAATGTGCATAATTTAATCTCTTTAATTCAAAAACTTTTGTGATAGTCCCATTCTTATGAACATAAATGATAAATAAACAGTACTATAGATTTAATGCAGAAATAAGAGAACCTGAGAATCTATGGGTTCTGATTGGTTACATTTTCATCATTAAAGATTTAACAGCACAGTGGATTATAGCATTAATGTTGGAAGACATAAACATCTGCTTTACATACTGTGATATCAGATTTTTATTCTATATGGTTATATTTCAAGGAAAACAATATAAATTACAGTATATCTACATCTACCTAACAACAAAGGGGCTAAAGTCCCTTTGCAGTTCTTAATCTATGATTTAATAACAATTCACAAATCATTACAACTACCAGTTCTATTGAAGAGAGCAGTAAGATTCCTTTGAGATGAAGAGGCAATCAAAATTGAATACTGTTATAAGGAAGAGAGGATTTGAGCATGTGAGATGGGTCTGCAGGGAGATGCAGATGCAGGAAAAAGATTCTAGAAATGTGGGTGTTAAGGGTGAGACAGTTGACTGAGGTTTGAGCTGAGTCTTTCTCTGGTTTGACCTGGAGAGACTGGCTACTTTTCCTTGATGGATGATTCTACCCTGATTTCCTATCCTACCTGCTGCCCTGCTGTTATCTCCTGTGATTCCTGGTGATTCTGAACCACCTGGCATTTGTTTGTAAGATCAGGTCTGGGTTCTTTTGGATCCAGGACCTCTCTCTGGGTCCTGTTAAGTTTGCCACAGACCACTACCTCAAACACCATCTAAACGGGGTTGGTTTTGTGCAGACTTATTTAGATTAGGGACTGGGATCTCTAGGTCAATGAGGGAGGACTAGTGTAGGTCAAAATCTTTGAAGACTTGTCTTCAAAGATGGCAAACTTAAGAGGTCCCAGAGATATGCTTCATCAAGATATGTGATTTATTTGGCCAACCATGACCACTCTATGATTAAATCTGAGCTAAAACTAAAATTGCTAGAACTTTAATGAATAGTTATTAAGGAAATAGGCTTACAAAAGGTAGTAAAAAGGCTACATAAATTATTTCCACAAAAAGCAAACTTGATCCCATTATCCAAATGAAAAATTAAAGAATCTAAGAAAAGAAAATGACTGAATAAGTTTAAAATTCTGTTCAATAAGCCAACAAAAGTTAAAAAAAAATCTTGCTATCTCAAACACAAAATACAATTATGTTTACCTTTATGTTTATAAAGAAAAAAACAAGAAAACAGGTATATAGCTTGTTTGTAGAAAGTTATAAATATTGTTCTTAGTACTTAGGCTTTTTTAAACTAGCACTAAATGAGGAATACTAAAATATGATCTTATGTATATAAAGGAGAATTCTTTTACATAAATTTAACTTTGAAAAGCAAAAAAAAATTGGAAATACACAATGGGAAAAATCAATCAATGCTCTTCTCAAATTACTTAAACTTTGTCAATTTCATTTTGGATATAACTTTTATGATTTAACTATTAAATTATCCACCTATGGATATACATACATTTTCTTCTCTTCCTTCTGTAAGAATGATAACTATCCTGCCTTCACGTTTCCGGCCAGTTCTACCCATTCGTTGTACAAGACGAACTGGACTTTTCTGAGCATCAAAACAGATGATTAGATCAACTTCTCCTATGTCCAAACCTTCTTCACCAACACACGTAGAAACCAAAGTATTATAACCACCATCACGAAATCGCTTTACTACCTAAAATAAAGATTAAGACAAAACCCAAAATAATTAAAAAACAATAGTAGAATTCTTTTTTTTTTTTTTTTTTTTTTTTTTTTAAAACCCTTACCTTCCGTCTTGGAGTCAGTACTGTGTATTGGCTCCAAGGCAGAAGAGTGGTAAGGGTAGGCAATGGGGGTCAAGTGACTTGCCCAGGGTCACACAGCTGGGAAGTGTCTGAGGCCAGATTTGAACCTAGGACCTCCCGTCTCTAGGCCTGGCTCTCAATCCACTGAGCTACCCAGCTGCCCCCAATAGTAGAATTCTTACAGCACCTTATCTGGATCTTTCCTTTGCCCCTAACACATTCAACCCCACAAAATAATTCTTAGTAAACATGTCATGTCCCTCTTTCCTCTACAATAAAGGCTTCTTAAAGCATAAATGGTGTCATTTTTCTATCTATCATTAGTATCCATCACAGAGTCCATAGAAGGTCATATTCCTATTTCTATCATATCAGAGACGCCTAATTACCTCAAGTTGTTCCTTTTGTGTTAAACCTTTTGTGCTTTTCCCTGAAGCATGGCCAACAAAAGTCATCACTCTGACCTCTGGTTGGTGTTGAAGCATTTCTGCAATTTCTTGAACACTGTCTCGAAATGATGAAAATATCATAACTCTGGTATCACATTTTTTTTCAGATGTATTTTGATCTATTTAACAGAAAATACATTTTAAAGTGAGACAAATAAAAAAGAACATGCAACTAAAAATGTGGGTTAGGTCAAAAGTCCAAAATATTTCTTTCAAAAACACAACTGAGTTCTCAATACATTTTAGATATGAGACCTCTCTGATAAACAGTCTATAAAAGTTTTTTCCCAATTTTCTGCTTTCCTTCTGGTCTTGGCAACATTTATTTTACTTATACAACAACGTTTTAATTTAATGTACTCAAAATTATCCATTTTACATTTCACAATGCTCTCCATCTCTTGTTGACTCCTAAAATTTTTCTCTTATCCATAAATTTGATAAGTAGTATGTTCCCTCTTCTTCTACTTTATTTATGGTATCACCTGTTATGTCTAGATTATGTATCCATTTTGATTTTGTCTTAGTGAGTGGTATAAGATATTGGTCTAGACACAGTTTCTGCCAAACTAGTTTGCAGATCCAGTAATTTTTACCAGTGACTTCTTAAATCATCAAAAACCTGGATCCATGATCTTCTCAATTACAAGATTACTATAATCTTTTGCTATTGTTTGTTGTATGTCTGTTCTGTTCCACAGATCTACTTTTCTATTTCTTAGTCAATATCAGATAGTTTTGATAATTACTGCTTCAAGATACAATTTAGAATTTGCACACGTATAATCTATATCAAATTGCTAGCCTTTTCAAGGGAAAAGAACTTGGAACTTAAAACTTTTTAAAAGAATGTTAAAAACTTTTGTTTACATGTAATTCAAGAAAAAATAAAATTAAAATTAAATGTAAAAACAACAAAAAGAATCTAGGTGCTATGCCTCTTGGTGCATATATTTTTAGTACTGGTATTTTTCTTAACCCTTTTTTAATCCTTACCTTAGAATCAATACTGTGTAATGGTTCCAAAACAAAAGAGTAGTAAGGGCTAGGCAATGGGGGTGTTAAGTGACTTGCCCAGGATCACAAAACTAGGAAGTGTCTGAGGCCAGCTTTGAACCTAGGACCTCCCATTTCTAGGCCTGGCTCTCAATCCACTGAGCCACCCAGTTGCCCCACTGATATTGTTTTAATTAAGTCTATACATGCTGTTGCTCTGACTGAGATTATGATTACCACCCTTGCCTTTTTACATCAGCTAGAGCATAAAATATTCTGCTTCAGTCCCTTATTTTAACCCTATCTTTCTAAGTTTTTTTCTTTTAATTTTTGGATTCTGGTTTCTAATCAATTCTGCTACCCTTTTCCTTTTTATGATGAATTCATCCCATTCATATTCGGTTATAACTGCTAACTTTATTTTCTTCTATTTTATTCTCTTATACTTTTCCTTCTTTGTTTTCCCCCACTTCTCCCTTTATAAGTCTGTTTGGTTTCTAACTACTACCCCCTTTAATCTACCATTACTCTTCTCTATCCTGCCTCCATTTCCCTTAACACTTTTCTTTCCTTTGGATAAGATGCATTTCTTTACCCAACTGTGTATATATTTGTATTATTCCTTCTTTTAACCAATTCAGATTAAAGTGAGGTTCGATTATCATCCATGCTCTCCACTACTCCCTCCTTGTTTTGTAAACTATTTTTGCCTACCGCTTTCATGTGAGATAATTTTCCCCATTCTTTCTCTCCCTTTCTTTCTCTCATTGTCTTCTTCTTTCCCATCTATTCCATTTCAAATAAAAAAAGAATTGTTCCCAAGTCCTCAGTATAATCAGACTCCCTCTATAAGCCTTCATGATGATAAAATTCTCAGGGGTTACATGTATCATTTTGTCATATAAAAATGTAAAGGAGTTTAACTTTTAGTCTCTTATGATTTCTCATTCATGTTTGCCTTTCTTAGCTTTTCTTGATTCCTGGTTGTATATCAAATTGTCTAGTCAGCTGTAAGATTAAAATTAATATCCAATAACTCCAAGTATTATATTTTATAATTTTTATTAATAATCACTTGAAGTAGAAGAAATAAAAGGACAAAAGTAAAAGCCTAAGTAAAACCTGCCTTCCCAGCCACAATCAGGAGAAAAAGAATGAGAGGCGGGGCAACATCAAAATATATCCTTCCTACTTAAGGACGTAACATAAGAAGGAATATGGGAAGCTGGGAAAGAGAGTTTTTGAGGAGCAAATTCCAATTATACACAGCTCTAGTATTTTCATTGGGAATACAAGGAACGTCTAAGTCCCTATATCATTTTACTCAATTCAATTTTGCTGGGTAGACTGTTGTTAGTTGCAAGCCCAGATCCTTTGGCTTCTATAATATCATATTTCAAGCTCTCCACTTCTTTATTATAGTGGCTGCAAAACCTTGTGTGATTCTGTCTGAAGTTCCTCAGTACTTAAATTCTGACTTCTGGCTGCTGGCAGTATTTTTTCCTTAACCCAGGACCCCTAGATCTTAGCTATAATATTCCTGGAACTTTTCAATTTGGAGCTTCTTTCAGGCAAGTAATGATTCTTTCCATTTCTATTTTGCCCTCAAGTTGTCCAATGATTCTTTTTATTTTTTTGAACTCTCACTTTCTGTCTTAGTATTAATTCTAAGACACAAGAGTGGCAAGTACTAAGCAATCAGGGTTAAATAATTTGCCAAGAGTCAAGAAATGTCTGAGGCCAGATCTGAACCCAGGTCCTTCTGATTGCAGGCATGGCTCTCTATCCCCTGTGCTATCTACCTGCCCCAATCATTGAGAATAACTAAGTCATTCAGTTGTTAAACATACAAAATTGCTGTTACTGGGTACATGTTCTCCTGTTCTGCTCACTTCACTTTGCATCTGTTCATGTAAGTTTTTCCAGGTTTTTCTGGAATCATTCTACTAGTCATTACTTATAGCACAATAGTATTCCATTACAATCATATACCACAATTTACTCAACCATGTCCCAGTTGATGGGCATCCCATCACTTTTCAATTCTTTGCCAACAGAAAAAGAGCTGCTAAAAACATTTTTCTACATATAGGTCTTTTTCCCTTTTTAAAAAATCTCTTTGGAATACAAACCTAATAATGGTATTGTTGGGTCAAAGAGTATCTACACTTTTATAGACCTTTGGGCATAGTTCTAAATTGTTCTCCAGATTGGTTGAAACAGTTCACAATTCCTCAGTAATACATTAGTGTCTCAATTTTCCTGCATCTCCAACTTCTGTTATTTGCCTTTTCTGATATAATAGCCAATCTGAAAGATGTGAGGTGGCACTTCAGAGTTGTTTTAATTAGTATTTCTCTAATTAATAGTGATTTAAAACACTTTTTCACATAACTATATAGTTTTAGAAAGAAGGAAACACACACTACAGATGCAAAATATGGCATACACTATCAAAACATAGGCAAGATGTTAAATGGTTATTTTTCAATGTTTTTCTTTTTTATAAGGGGAGGTGGTGGCAGAGAGAGCTAAAGGGAGAAATGACTAGTGTAAAGACAAAAGACAATAATAAAAATTTCTTAAGAGAAAGAAAATTTTAAACTGTAATAAATATTTATTAAATTTGACTGAATCAGGGTTGCTCAGTGGATAGAGAGCCAGGCATGGAAGCAGGGGGTCCTGGGCTCAAAACTGACTCAGATACTTCCTAGCTGTGTGACCCTGGGTAAGTCACTTAACCCAAATTGCCTATGCCTTACCACTCATCTGCCTTAGAAATTATACTTAATATCAATTCTTTGATAGAAGGAAAGGGTTTTATTATTTTTTTAAATAATAAATTTGATTGAATACTGCCCTAATTTCCTTGTGGGAATCAAATAAGGTTCTATATGAACAAGTTTGGGGGGAAAAAGTAAAGAACTATACAAATGTATAGAGACATTATTTTTATTATAAGCTTATTTTTCTTTGAAGATAATGAATATAACATACCTTTCCAGGTTCTGAAGTGTTCAACTACAACTTCTTCTAATTTTTTTAACTTTGGATGACTATAGATAAATTTTTTATCATTGGGTCCTAGAAAAAAATTTTTTAAGGAATATTTGTCATGCCAAGTATCACAACATATATGCTTTTAAGTTCTTAAGGCTTTGATACTTTTCCAAACCAATATGTTAAGACTTGTAGTTACTTAATTTTTAAAACAATTTTGATAGTTATTCCACATTGCATGCTTTTAGAAACAAAAGTAAAAACTGAGCTTTGAGTTTTGTTTTTTTTTTTTTAGTTTTGTTTTTTTTATTTTAAACCCTTAACTTCTGGGTATTGACTTATAGGTGGAAGAGTGATAAGGGTAGGCAATGGGGGTCAAGTGACTTGCCCAGGGTCACACAGCTGGGAAGTGTCTGAGGTCGGATTTGAACCTGGGACCTCCTGTCTCTAGGCCTGACTCTCAATCCACTGAGCTACCCAGCTGCCCCATTGAGTTTTGTTTTAAAACTTCATAATTCTGAAAAACTAAAATGCTTCAAAAAAAAGTTGGACTAGAAGTCCTTATGGATTCCTTCCAACTCTTTTTTCTTTTTTTAACCCTTATCTTCCATCTTGGAATCAATACTATGTATTGTTTCCAAGGCAGAAGAGTGGTAGGGGCTAGGCAATGGGGGTTAAGTGACTTGCCCAGGGTCACACAGCTGGGAAGTGTCTGAGGCCAGATTTGAATCTAGGACCTCCCATCTCTAGACCTGGCTCTCAAGCTACTACCCAGCTGCCCTCTCCAACTCTTAAGATTTGCTGAAATTATCAAACTCTAGCAAAAGATATGCAACACAAAGAGCACACAAAAGAATAGGCAAACACAAATGATTTTTACTTATCCTAAATATGAGCACCTTAAACTTTATAAAACCATCTTTGTTTTAGAAATTACTAACAATAAACAGGGAAACTATAAGTACTTAATAAGTCTACTGCAGGATAAAAATGTAAAAATAAATACAAAGATTAACAGTAAACATTCTAATATTTGGATGAGATAGTTAAATGTGCTATTCTTAGAATGATCACTCAGTCTACACCCCCCCCCCAATATTCTCAAAGTAAAGCATTCAGTTTACATACCCAACTAAGAATGTAAATGTGTAAAACCAGTCTGCTTTAGTTTCAAGGACTTTAATTATTTACCTAGAAGATTTAGGGACAGGCTCAGAGCCTTGGGAGTATAAATGGTAGATGAAAGATAAAAAGCCCTTATCCGAGGGTAATTCAAGTCACATATCACTCAGCTAGTTGCCTCCTTAACTCTTCTCACCCTTGAAAATGTTAGAGTGATATTTTCATTTTAATGTATCTTGCTCTTTTCTGACTGGGGTAGACTTTGTGCCTAGTTATAAGTCCTGGCCCCCAGATAAATGGGGCTGGTCAGAGGAGGTGGGGGAAGTCTCCCAATCAGGAACCTATACAATGTCTGTATTTGCACTCAGGCAATTACACTTGCCACTAGGACATTTGCCTTTCTCCTCATGAAGAAAAGAAATAAACTTTTGTCTCTCTTTTTTTTGTCTTACTCCATGTTGTTGTTGTTTTTTTAAATTTAAGTAAGTGGGGCACTTGTGCTCACTTTTATCTCACACGTATTAGTTAAAAACTCAGTATAATATGAAGGAAAGAATATGTTAAGTGAAGTCAGAAGAACTAGTTTTGAAGCCTGGTTTGAGCTGAACTATACAATTCTGAGCAATTACTTAATTTTTCCTCACTTTATTCATCAATAAAATGAAGTTAATGCCTATCCTACCTACCTTACAGAGTTGTTTGAGACTCAAACAAGATAATAGTTACCAAAAAAATGTTTTATAAGCTACAAAAGAATAACATTCAATACAAAGAATTATAAATGTTATTATTTTGAGACAAAAGAAAAACAATTCTAATATTAAAGATAGATTTTACAAACCTCTTTGGTTGGGATGCCTTTCTGAAAACATTTTTCCTAAGACTTCAAAGAGTTGCATGAATTGTTCATTCCTGCTAAGTTCATTTCTGGTTCGAGTCATACCTGCAAAAATCAGGAAAAATATTTTTCATATAAATTATAAACTTATTAACAATTTTTAATTAATTTTAAAACTTAACTATAAAGCGTTTTTTACATCCTCCACCAATGCAGATCTACAACTGCTATGCATTTATCATCTTAAGAGAGTTGCCTTGCCCAGAATGACATAGTCAATATGTATCACAGGCAACAAATGAACCTGGGAAAAACCTGATTCCAAGATTGATTCTTTACACTCTGCCAGTGATGGCAAATCTATGGCATGGATGTCAAAGATGGCACATGTAGTTCTCTCTGTGGGCATGTGGCCACCCTCCCTGATCCCCACTGAATTACTAGAAAATTACTAGAAAGGCAAAGAGACTCAGGCAGAGCTGCTCCCTTCCCCCTCTCCATCATGCCTAATGACTTTTTTTTCACATCCCCTGCCCCTCTTCCCAGCAACCCAATGGGAGCACACAGAGGGTAAGGTGGGCGGCTCACAGGAGGCAGAGCTGGTGGGAAGTGGAACACTCAGAACATTCCTCATTTCACACACCCAGCAGCCCAAAAGGAGCACTTCTTCCCTCTTTTGTGTGGGGTAATGGGGGAGGCAGGGAACTCATTGGGGAGGAGGGGGACAGGGCACTCAGTGGGAAGTGTAAAAGATAGATGGGCACCAGGGATATTAAAATATAATCTAAATGGTTGTGGGTACACACACTGGGTTGAAGGAGAGACAGAACCAGGATAGGGAGACCAGAGTACACAACTAAGCTGCTGCTAACTGACAAAAATGTCTGTTGGCCAACTGTCACCACTAGGCCAGAGTCTTTGAAACCAGCAGGCAAGGTAAAAGGTTTTAACAGTTTTAATTATGTTCAACTAAATAAAGGTGGGATAGGGAATTCTACTCTAAAACTTAAAGGGCAAAACCACAGGGCAAGGGGAGGACCTGACTTCTCTAATACTAATTGACCTAGGCCAGGCTAGGCATAAAGGAGCTGTTCTGGAGTCTCTGGGGGGCTTCTTCAAACCTGGTTCCTGCCAGGTTTGACCAGCACAGCTAAAGGGCCTGAGGGTGGCTTTGAGAGTTCTCACGGTATTCCACAGATGATCTCAGGATGCCAAAAGCCAAGGTGGTCCAAGGTATCCAAGTAGAGCAAGTGTGCTTGAGATGCTGTCCACCAGATTCCAAACTCCTCCTCCACCTGGTGCTGCTCTGTAGGTCTTGTCCACTTGCTAGATGCCACCACCATTCAGGATCCCAGGGAAATCAGGATACTGGTCTGAGATCTCCCAGGGCTAACAACAGTTTGTGCCAACCACTAATGGAGTCTCTCTCAGAGCACAAGCCCACTTCCTGCTCCTTCATTCCATCTTGGAATGCTCCAGCCCTTCCTGCTAGGTCACCCTTAATACTTAATTAATTACTAACTAATCTTCCTCACAACAGAAGGAGGGACACAGCACGCACAGTCTCTGGAACGGGATGAGCATGTCACTGGGTCTGGGTGGGGGTGGAGTGGGGGTGGGGCCTGGCACTCAATCTCTAAAAGGCTCACCATCGCTGCACTATGCCATGCTGTTTCTCAAAAAATATAAATTAACTATTAATAATTCACTCAAACTTGGCATAGGAGTCACATGAAAATTATCAACAATTAAAATGTTTAAGGCTTTTCAGGTCTGCATGCCCATATGTCATTAATAAATAACTTTTTTTTCTGGAAGACTTTATCAAGATGACCCATTACAGCATATCATTCCATTATTTTGCAAATGTAATAAAGCACTTTAGACTGTTTGTTTTCTTAAATCATATTTAATTAACAAAAATTTTTACATATAAAATATTTTTTAACTTACTTTTAGTTCCATCCATAATCCCACAAAGGAAGATATACAAGGATCTCATTCCCATTTGCTGTAGTAATTCATAACCATGATATAAACTAATACAGATAGCAAAGTCTCCTTCAATGATGCCTTGTTGTCCACCCTAAGAAAAAAATCACCTATCATATTAAATGAAAGAAAGCAAATTTGACCAATATTCCATAATGAAGTTGTAATGGTGATACAATAATACCAAAATCAAATGAATGATCAAAAGAAATGTGGCAAATGAACCAAACTGGACTGAGAAAATTGCCATCAGATATGGTGATTAAAAGATCATTGGAATTGTAACAGAAAACTACTGTACTCTTGAGAAATGATGATAAAGATGATTTACGAAAGCCAAGAAAGACCTTCATGAACCGATGCAACATGAAGTGAGCAGAACCAGGAGAACACTGTACACAATATCAGCAACTTTATATGATGAATATTTATGAATGACTTAGCTATTCCTAGCAATAGTGATCCAAGAAAATCCTCAAGGACTCATGATGAAAAATGTCATCTGCCTCCAGAGAAAGAAATGAAGGAGTTTGAATGGAGAAAAAAAACATACCATATTTCACTTTATTTCCTCACTTTTGTTTGTTTGAGTTTTCTTTCACAAAAGGTCTAAAATAGAAAAATGTTTTGCACTACTGCTCATGTAAAATCTATATCAGATTGCTTGCTATCTCAAGGAGAAGGGACAAGGAGGAAGAGAGGAAAGGTGAATTTGGCTTAAACTTTAAAAAAATTTTGTTTTTTCATGTAATTGAAGAAAAAAGTTTTAAAAAGTTTAAAGTTTTATAAAGAAATTGATTAATATGTTTGTAGATATGTAATCAAATCTATAAATTAATTTAGTGAGTATCACAATTTTTATTATGTTGATCCAACCCATCCATGAATATCAAATATCCCTTGGGTTAATAAAACATTTCTTTATTTCTGTCAAAAAAAATAGATCAGGGGGGCAGCTGGGTAGCTCAGTGGATTGAGAGCCAGGCCTAGAGACAGGAGATCCTAGGTTCAAATCCGGCCTCAGACACTTCCCAGCTGTGTGACCCTGGGCAAGTCACTTGACCCCCATTGCCTACCCTTACCAATCTTCCACCTATAAGTCAATACACAGAAGTTAAGGGTTTAAAATTTAAAAAAAAAAATAGATCACCAGCTGTGTGATCCTGGGCAAGTCACTTGACCCCCATTGCCCACCCTTACCACTCTTCCACCAAGGAGCCAATACACAGAAGTTAAGGGTTTAAAAAAAAAAATAGATCATTGATAACTCTCTGGAAAGAAAAGTTTCAACTGCATGAAGTCAGAAATCACTGCAGAAACTTAAGAGTGAGAGAAAAATGTAATGGAAGCACCAATTATAAAATAGTTCCATCTGTTCAATCCTGATCCTCCTTCTTGACCTCTTTGCAGTTTTTTACACTGTCAAATTATCTTCTCCTTGACACTAAATGTATTTACTAAATAATTTAAATTTATTTATCTAAAGCAATTAGATAAAAGTAAATTAAAACAAATCTTGAGGAACCATCTCACAATAGATTAGCTAAATTGACAAAAAAAATAACAAATACTGGAGGGGCTATGGGAAAATAAGTATTCTAATGCACTGATGTAGGAATACTGAACTGGTCCAACTATTCGGGAAAATAATTTGGAACTATGCCCCCCAAAAATAAAACTGTCCATATTCACAATGATATATACTCAAAAGAGATCAAAGAAAAAGGAACCAAACCCACAGAGACAAAGACATAGAGAGAGAGGCTCTTTTTATGGTTGCAAAAAATTGGGAACTGAGAAGAAGTCCATCAAATGGAAAATGACTAAACATGTTTTAAGGATGTAACAGAATACTATTGTACTGTAAAAAATGATAAAGGGATGGTTTCAGAAATACCTAGGAAGCCTTATTCATTGATACAAAGTAAAAGCAAAACTAGAACAAATTGTATAATAACAAAAATATTGTAAAGATAATCAATTTTCAATGGCTTATAACTTTTATCAACCACAATTTTCAAAGGACTTATGATAAAAAATTTTATCCACCTCCAGATGCAGAGTTGATGGATTCAGAATGTAGAGTGAAAACTATTTTCTTTTCTTTCTTTTGGACATGACTAGTACAGACATTTGTTTTGCATGACTACATTTTTTGGTAATTAGTTTAATTTTTCTTTCTTAATGGGTGAGGAAAAGAGAAGAGGGAAAGAGAAAATTCAAAACTTAAAAATAAAGAAAATCAAGATATATAAATTTACAGGGGTTCTTGCCTTTGCTCTTATAATATTTTAATAACTGAATTTCAATATAATCAGTTTCCTTTTAAAAACATTATTCTAAAAATGGTGTCAAAGGCTTCACGAGACTGCCATTACAATCCATAACACCAAAAAGGTGAAGAGCTCTTTATATAAAGAAGTTCTTTGACATTATTATATGCCACTATGTACACTGTACTAAGTGCTGAAGATACAAATATAAACAATCAAGGCTGTCTCTGCCCTCAAGGACCTTACATTTTAATGGAGAAATCACATAAGGGGAAGAGGAAATGCATGCACACACAAAATCACAGTGTAAAGGTGGCTGATAAAAGTTATGGAGGCCTGGATCTGAGCAAAATAATATCAAAGCAGTCTTATCAAAGCCCAAACTAGTATTCTAATCTCCTGCATAAGGTAGTGAAGGATCATTCATGGTTACTGGGTCTCAGGTGGGAAGTCAGACCAAGATAAAAACCAATTATTATCATCAAAATTTTCAAAGGGGAGAGGATTGGAAGTGCCAAAATTATATTACCCCTAGTATAGACTTTCTCTATGTATATACATCTATACTAATAGCTCTAACCATCATTTTTATTTTTTTGTTTTATTGTTTGAATTTTTATTTTTCTTTGCTGTTATCTTTGCATAATTCTCAAAAGTACAGAGCTCTCCTTGTAACAAACAACAATGAAGCAAAACAAACTAGTATGCAGCACTGCATATCTGTTGCCCATTTGGTAGGAAGGAGTTATATTATGTTTCAACACCAGTCTTCTGGAATCAAGATTGTTGCATTAATCTGAATTCTGATATATTTTAATTTTGTTTTAATCTATATGGTTATCATGTTCCTCTAATCAGAGAGGCTCAGGAAAGGGACACCACAAAGAGCATAAATTGAAGGAAAGGACAGGAAGTGGGACCCTTTTTCTTAGAACTAGGGACTCAGGAAGGTGCATGGTCTGCCTCTGGGCTTGCTCAGCATGCTGGCAGAGGAGGTGGCTGAAAGAGCTAACTGGCAATATGTGGCTCATGCTTCTTTTTATCTCTGCCTGTTTCTCTCTCTTGCCTGCTTTTTACTATTTCATAAATAATAATTGTAAAATTAAGATACGGCCTCCAGAAAAATTTTAATCATAACATATCCAAAAGGATCTTGACAGGCTAGAGGACTGGGTCAAATCTAATAAGACAGAATTGAATACGTATAACTTGAATAAAAACAATTCAATTCCACAACTATAAGATGGACAAGGCATAGACAGAAAGCAGTGGTAGTGCAATATAAGCTCAATATGAGTTACTATTGAGACATGACAAATAGCATATTATCTTAGGCTACATTGAGAAGCATAGCTTTCAAAAATAGGGCAGTGATGATCCTTTTGGACTCTATCCTTATCAGACCACATCTGAAGTATTATGTTCAATTCTGTGCACTCTGATTTAAGAAGGAAAATTATGAACTGAAGAGTGTTCAGACAAAGGCAACCAAGATGATGAACAACTTTGAGTTTATGACATATAACGACCAATTGACTGGGAATTATTAACTTGGAGAAAAGACTCAGAGAATATATGATAGCTCTGTTCAAGTACTTGAAGGACTGTCACAATGGAGGAAGGATTAAATTTGTTCTGTTTGACTTCAATAGGCAGAACCAAGAGCAATGTCTGCATGTTGAAAAGTGACAAATTTAAGTTTGATATAAGAGAAAAATTTCCTAATAATTAAAACTGTCCAAAAATTGAATGCCATGCCTTAAGAAGTGATGGGTTCTTTCTCCTAAGAGGTTTTCAAGCTAAGGATCGACAACCATTGTTGGGTATATTAGAGTGGGGATTTGTTGGACTAGATGGCTTGTTAAGCCCCCTTACAACTTTCACATTCTTTAATTCTGTGATTTTCTATATTTCACTGCTGCATAATGGCCTATTACATTCATATACCACATTTCATGTGGCCATACCACTATCAATGCACCCATTCTATACCACCACAAAAAGTGCTTTTATGAATATTTCAATATTAACTGAATTAAAGCACACTTGTTTAGGGAAAGACTCTCTAATACACCAACTAACCTATTAACTAAAGCTATGGGTAGTCTTTTCATTGATGCAGATTGTAACTCATACACACCTTCTCATTCTACATAACATTTGTCAATGTCATCACTTAAGTTTACAACATGAGTTTTCTTCAACATATCCTCATAAAGATACCAACAGAAGACAATGATTGTAAATTGGTTATTTCACAATCTTACCTATCATCTTTTTCAACCATACATTTTCTGGATGAAATTCTTAAACTTTCTTCCCTACATTAATGTGTTGTAGCCTAACACACCCATCAGAAACCTATGAATGGAGACGATCAACTTCAATTTCTTAAATATTCAGGAATTACAAGAGACTGGCATTCTATGATTCAGAGCTACATGGTATCATCAGAAAAACATTGGTGTTAAAAAAAGAAACTTAGGAGTTATTTAAAAACTTTTCCATTTCCCAAATGCAATCTAGTCTGTTCTCCCTGTCCTTGTTGAATTTTGGGGACAAAACAGTATCCATTTGGAACATCTCTCTTATATTGCATAATGAATATACTTTGGACTTTGTCCATCTAAATGTCTCCCTCTTTACACATATACATATACAAACTCAGAGGGACATACTTTGACATGCAGACTATATCTTTACTAGTATAAAATTACTTGAAAAATGTAAAATATAACATCCTAATGTATTTAGACTGACTATTCAAAAGCACTAATTCAATAATGAAAGATAAGAGATTAAATTCAACTGAACTGAGAACATTTGAACATTTTAGTTTTATCTTCTATATCTATATGCAGATAGCTTCTGTAACTATTTAAATTCTAAATCATTACCTGATGATGTGATTTTTATAGCAAAAAATAAACATATACATACATTATCCTGCCATTAAGGGGGAAAAAAATCAATTTATTGTTTTATAAATTATTTTAAAACACTTACCAGAATGTCAGGAGATAACTTTTTCCTAAATAGATCTCTTGCTAAAATTATCTGAAATTTTGTAAGGTTAGGAATATCCTGTCGCATCAGAACATTAACTCTAATCAAGCGGCTAGCAAATGTTTCTAAAATCTGCAAATTAAAAAAAAACTTTTTTAATAAAGACATATTTGCCAAATATAATTTAGACATATTATCTCATTTTCATATATACTCATGAATTTCCTGATTCTAAGGTTCCTTCTATTTAAATGTAATCAAGATACAATTAAAACAAACATTTAAAATTTTTAAGTAAACACAGAAAACAAGTAAGGTGACTATAGTTAAATAAACTAGAAGGGGGCAGCTGGGTGGCTCAGTAGATTGAAAGCCAAGCCTAGAGATGGAAGGTCCTAGGTTCAAATCTGGCCTCAGACACTTCCTAGCTGTGTGACCCTGGGCAAGTCACTTGACCCCCGGCAAGTCACTTGACCTCCGTTGCCTAGCCCTTACCACTCTTCTTCCTTGGAGACAATATACAGTATTGACTCCAAGATGGAAGGTAAGGGTTTATTAAAAAAAAATAAAATAAATTTTAAAGATAATAAACAAGAAAAACAAATACTAGCATGTTAAATTTATTTTATATGCCTCACCCCAAAAAAGTCTCTTGCCTTTTTGAAATCCCCTATTACATCACCATATCTCAAGTTACCTGGGCTTGCAACCTAAGTGTCCTCCTCAATTCCTAACTTTCTCTCACTAGGAAAAGAATAAAAATATTTAGAGTAGCATATTTTGCTTTAGCCAAGTACTAGAAATAAAGTTAATGACCACTATTTGGAAATGTCTAAACAAATCTTGATATGAGTGTAATGAATATTAACGTATCATAAGAAATGACAAAGAGAAATCAATAAATCCAGGAAGATTCGTACAAACTGATACTGATTGAAGTAAGCAGGAGCAGGACAACAACTTATACAACAATAATATACTTCAAAGATGTTTTTATTTACAACAGAAATATGATTAACTGAATCACTAGTCATGACTTCAGAAGACTGAAGCATACCTCTCACCCTTTGTCAAGAGAAATAATGATTACAGCTAGAGGACTGAGGTATAAACAAATCTGACATAGCCAAAATGTGGATTTTTTTCACTTAATTATACTTATCTTCTATAAGGGCTTTTATCAGGGAATAGGGAAGTGAGTTAGTGGGAAGGGACTGAAATAAGACAGAAAAAAAAAAAAAAGAAATTTGGAAAAACAAAAAAAAGCAATTTATTCAACTTAATGAACACTTTAAGGGCAGCTGGGTAGCTCAGTGGATTGAGAGCCAGCCCTAGAGACAGGAGGTCCTAGGTTCAAATCTGGCCTCAGACACTTCCCAGCTGTGTGACCCTGGGCAAGTCACTTGACCCCCATTGCCTATTAAAAAAAAAATTTTTTTTAAATAAGCACTTTAAAAAAAATTTTAAGAACATAATGAGAAGTTCAGGATTTCATATATATAATCCTTTTAATATTCTTTATATATTAGAATTTGTGTTTTTAATCATTTTAAAATCCTTAATAAAAAATTTTATATCCAAACAGTAAATGAAAAACCAATGAAGGTTGGGGGCAGCTGGGTAGCTCAGTGGATTGAGAGCCATGCCTAGAGACGGGAGGTCCTAGGTTCAAATCCGGCCTCAGACACTTCCCAGCTATGTGACCCTGGGCAGGTCACTTGACCCCCATTGCCTACCCTTGCCACTCTTCCACCTATAGGTCAATACACAGAAGTTAAGGGTTTAAAATAAAAAAAAAAAAACAATGAAGGTGGCACATATCAGATTAAGAAATTTATCTGTGGAGCAAGTAAGGTGGCTCAGTGGATAGAGCCAGACTTGGAGACAGGAGGTTTAAATCTGGCCTCCTAAGTACGTGAACCTAAAAAGTCATTTAACCCCAATTGCCTAACCCTTGACACTCTTCTTCTGATACAAAGACAGAAGGAGGATTTTTTTTTTTAAAGAAATATACCTCCTCCTCATATCAAAGACAAAAGACTATTAGGACAGATTGTTTGTCAAATGTTATCCTGTCTCAGATATTTGTACTTAACTGCATAAAAATAATCTAAAGCTACTCTCTCTTATAGAAATAGCAAGAAGTTATAATTTCTCAGGGCTGTGGTCTGAAATCTTTCATATTCTTCTGAATGAAAGAAACTTTGTCAGTGCTTATTCAAATACCAAGAAGATGATGTCCTGGCCTAAAATACTTTTATAACATCCTTTTTAAAGGACTAACCAGTTACTAAAGAGAAACTAGGTCAAAGTTGAGGGAAGAACTCTGATCTCCCTAAAGAATTATGGTGAAGCCCTAGACTAATCCAATTAAAAGCAGTCCTCCTTACCTCATCCTGGACCAGACTGAATGGTTTAGGAAAATGATCCTCTACAAAGTTTAAGTTATTAATGCTCTATTGATAAAGCAATGATTGTCACTAAACTTTATAACTGCTTAATCTTGACTGTGGAATTTTTTGCCTCTGAATACTATACATTTCTTTTTAAAGGAAGACCTTGCTTGGAAGATAATTTCAATTAGCAGTGATAAATACAATTTAAATCCCTTTCTAAGTAGCAATATTTATTAATATATGTTAACAATGCATAAAATGTTAAATTTTAAACTGAAAATAGTGATTCCAAGCTTTTCTATCACAATTGTTTATATTTATTACAAAGAATGATACATTGTGAAAGGAAGCAGAAGAAAGAGATTTGGTTTTTTCCAGAAGTGACTATGATATAAAAGAAAGAATAAAATCCATTTTTTATTTTTTTTTAGAATATCTTTCCATGGTTACATGATTCATGATTTCCCCTCTTTCCTTCCCTCTCCCAGAGCTGAAAAGCAATTCCATTTGGTTATGCATGTATCATTGTTCAAAACCTATTTTCATGTTATTCATATTTGCAGTAGTGATCTTTTAACATCAAAACCCTAATCATAGAATCATGTAACCATGTTAAAAATGATTATTAATAAATGCCCAAAAAATTAAATAAATAAATAAGTGGATGAATGAATGAATGAATAAATAAAACCCTAATCATATTCCTATCAATCACATTTTTCTTCTGCATAAAACCCACTTTTTAAAAGAAAATGAATCCTTTCCAAAATCACTACAGTTTATATCTTACTATAGTCAGAGAACTTCATTCACGATTCCTGGTGACTTGCTGCATTTGCTCTGTGACAATATGTCCTCTTTACCATTTACAATGCACCAATATAATCCAGAAGCACATTAATGAAAAACAAGACTCCCTTCTTCCTTCTCAGAATGATGACTGAGAGTGGCTACTTGAGGAAGGTACAATAGCTTTATAAATCTTTATGTTCCAAAATAATACATAGTAGTGACTAACTCATAAAATGTGCTCAAAAAATGGTTTGCTAACTGATAACAGATGCTATCATAATTTGCTTAACATGAAAAAAATTTACTAAACTTGTGTCCTCCTTTTAGCTTTTTATTATCATACATAATGTTTTAACAACCACTAAATGCATAGCATTATATTAAAATATGAGAATTCAAATTAAGAAAGTCCTTATCTCAGAGAACTTCAAAATAGTTGTTTTACAAACCTTAAAGTGTTTTTAAATGTTAGTTACTGGTGTTATTATAAAGTGAATATATCTCTTTGTCTTTTCTTCAATTTAAGAGTTTAACAGCCACAAAGAAATCACACACCTGTATATACGTATTCTGAATTGTTACAAGTTCCTCCCCAAGGGGAACAACAAGTTTTTCAATGCGTCTTTCATGAGTGAATGGCAAAATATCTGAAGAGTCTTCAGAACGAAGTTCTATCTGCCCAATTAGTAGGTTTGAAACAACTTGTTGAACAGCCTATACAAAAGGTCAAAAAGGAGCAAATTTAAATTATATCCAGATTAAAAATGATTTTACTAGATTAATATCACCATCAAAAATCAAAGTAGCTTTTTAAAATATTGGAATTTCTCATTTTTAGAATGTTGATGACCTAATCTACCCTAAAGATCGGTTATAAAAACTATACAAGTATGCTAGTTTGATGAGTTGTTTGGTTTTGAAAAATTACTCTTTTACTAATCTTTTTTTTACATCTTTGTTACAAGGAATGGCTTGATGGAAGGGAAAAGACGGAAGAATCAAAAAATCGCAGATTTAAGTCAGATTAGGAAGGATCTCAAAAGCCTTCTAGATGAACTCCTTCATTTTACAGATGAAGAAACAAGCCCAAATAGGCTAAGTAACTTCCTAGGTTATAGATTCAGTAAAGCACCAGAAGCAGAATTCAAGCCCAGGTCCTTTGACTACAGAGTCTAAGTTCTTTCAACTATAGTATGCTGTCTCTCTGGACATAGTAGGAAGTAAAAATGATATAAAACAAAAATATATCAATAAAAATTATTTTGAAATAGGTATACCAGAAGAGATATAGTGGCAGAAGAAGTTTTCAAAGAATATTCTTCCTCTTCCTCTCACTCCTAAGATGTCTTACTTCTTGGGGCACAGTTTTCACAACTGTAAGGTATGTCCCTTCAGGGGAGTAGGGAATGAGTAAAGATATTTTGGGATACAACTCCCATTACTCCAACTGCAGCGAGTGCAGCATATAAATCATTTAATATGATATGTTCTAAAGAGGTCAGATTTGATATAGCACAACAGGTGCAAATCTGACATCACCATTCGTTAGTACAGGCTCACTACAAAGTACTTTGTGATAATATATTGCTTGTTGCATCAGAAAGTGAAGTGTGAAATCTTAAAATTATTCTTAATAAATTAAAATATCATAATATCAGTTATGTTACTAATATCTCTCATTTTGGTGAGTCAGTTGCCTAAAAATCCTGCACATTAAAAAAAAGTGAAGTAGTTCTTGAATAACTCAAGAACAGTTATAATCATCTGGAATATTTGATTGATTAGTTAAATTCATATATTTAACTAGTTCCTTTACCACCTGGAAAAAATATTTTTATATATGTAATTAAACAAGCATTCATAAAAAATTTTTAAGACCTTTTTTAACTAACATTTTAAGTAAATAAAGGCTCATAATGATGATTTTAATGTATTATGATGGATAAAAGGTTACTGTCTTACATTAGTATTCTAAATCATGCCTAATATTCAAATCCTGCACGTAATTATTGCTCTTTACTTTTGAGAAAAAAAGTATTTCTATCAAACTTTTTTGTTTAAACACTTTTTCTCATGGTACATTCTCATTGTCACATTCATGTTTTTAATTAAATGTCAATGTAATTATCTGAAACATTTTATTGTCTCTAATTTTAAACAGTGAAATAATATCCTTTTCAGGTAGATAAAAGCATAACCTGTGTAAAGAGAAAAAGTTCCCAAAGAAGAGAAGAGTTAAAAACTATTATCCTGGGTAAAAAGATACTAACTCCGGGGCAGCTAGGCAACTCAGTGGATTGAGAGCCAGGCTTAGAGATAGGAGGTCCTAGGTTCAAATTTGGCCTCAGATACTTCCTAGCTGTGTGACCCTGGGCAAGTCACTTAACCCCCATTGCCTAGCCCTTACCATTCTTCTGCCTTAGAACCAATAGACAGAAGGTAAGAGTTTAAAAAAAAAAAAAAGATACTCAGGGAGATTATGGAATGCTTCATGGAGAAAGTTTTATCTGAGTTATTTTTAAAGGTAGAACCTTGAAAGAAGGAGTTAAGTCATCAACAAAACATTTAAAACATTAACCTTTTAAAATAGAGGTGGCACAGACAAAAAATAAAGTCTAAGTTACAGGATAGATTAATTTATGATTGATGCAACAAAATGTTTAGGAAAATTAGGGATGTATATGGTTATTTCTCTAATCTTGGAACATCCTCAATGAAAGATAATCATGTCTATTCATATGTTCCAATGATATCACTATTATGGGCTGGATAAATCATAAATAGCAACTCTCATGTATTTATGTTCCTATTAAATGGAAAAAAATCATCAAACTTACCTTTGTGTCATTACCAGGTGTGGCACTGAGAGCCAATATTCTAAAGTGTTTCGTATATTTAACTAGTTCTCTTACCACCTGGAAAAAATATTTTTATATATGTAATTAAACAAGCATTCATAAAAAAAAACTTAAGACCTTTTTTAACTAACATTTTAAGTAAATAAAGGCTCATAATGATGATTTTATGTATTATGATAGATAAAAGGTTACTGTCTTACATTAGTATTCTAAATCATGCCTAATATTCAAATCCTGCACATAATTGTTGCTCTTTACTTTTGAGAAAAAAAGTATTTCTATCAAACTTTTTTGTTTAAACACTTTTTCTCGTAGTACATTCTCATTGTCACATTCATGTTTTTTTTAGATACCTGGCACAAGTAGTATCACTAGTTTTCCAAAAAGCATATTTCTTTTCGGATACTAAACTACAAATGAGAAAATTATACTGAATTACTTGGGCTTTTAAAGGGAAAAAGTGAACACTAATGTCAGCTTTACCTTTCATTTACAAGTACTAATTCATGAAAAATAACAAAAATAAACATCCTATATTTATTTTTTTTTAATTTTTTTTTTTTTTTGTATTTTAAACCCTTAACTTCTGTGTATTGACTTATAGGTGGAAGAGTGGTAAGGGTAGACAATGGGGGTCAAGTGACTTGCCCAGGGTCACACAGCTGGGAAGTGTCAGAGGCCGGATTTGAACCTAGGACCTCCCGTCTCTAGGCCTGGCTCTCAATCCACTGAGCTACCCAGCTGCCCCCCAAACATCCTATATTTAGATCAACTAGCAAAGGAGCCAAAACAATATTTCAAAATGTAATAAAAGAATTTAAAAACAAATCACACTAAAGTTTTATTCTCATTGCTTCATTTGAGGCATGCAAGGTAGTGTAAGTGAACAATCCACAGTTCTTAAACATAAGCTCTGATTTATCCTATCAAGTTGGAAAGCTTGAATATGGATGGACCCGTGACAAATTATATATTTGTTATTTTAGGGCTAACCTACCTAAATTTAGAGGTTTATCATCAAGTTGGCAGAACAGTAAATAATTTTTCAACCATAACTCTCAAATTCCATATACTAAGTCAAAGGTGGTGTTATCTGTCAGAAAAGGGAGTACCTATGCTGATGAAATCATAGGTCATTTAAAAAAATTAAGTAAGAAGTAAAATATAAAAATATCAATTTAAAAATAAATATATTTTTTCAAGATGATGTCTGAAGAACAAACTGAGCTGAGTTTTTAAGAAAGTATGCTCAATTCTGAATATTCAATACATGTATTTTTTTTGCCATTATCCTAACTCACATTTACTATATGACTTTTATTTTATTTTTATTTTTCCTTTTTTTATTTTTATTTTGAATATTTTCCCATAGTTACATTTCATGTTCTTTCCCTCTCCCCCAAACTCCCCCACCCCCCCATAGCCAATGAACAATTACACTGGGTTTTACATGTATCATTAAGACCTAATTCCATATTATTGATAGTTGGACTAGATTTATCTTTTAGTGTCTACATCCCCAATAATATCCCGATCAGCCCATGTGTTCAAGCAGTTAATACAAGTATTTCTTGATAAACATATTTCCAAATAAATGATCTAACTTATCTCAGAAGCTACACAGAAGAACATGTGCTCATTTACAAGTTCAAATCCCTTAATGCAGAAATGAACACATTTTTTAAATTTCAGAGTCCTTCAAGACAAACCTTCAGAGATCCTGAGTCTCAAGCAAGGAGCTTGTAATATATAGGAACTGTGAATTTAAAAATCAAGGTAAACTCTCTTTGTCCTTCCATTAATTTTCTTTTCCTTCTCTCCAAGACCTGTAAAACTCTTTCTGCTTTTCAATCTTTTTTTTTTTTAAACCCTTAACTTCTGTGTATTGACTTATAGGTGGAAGAGTGGTAAGGGTAGGCAATGGGGGTCAAGTGACTTGCCCAGGGTCACACAGCTGGGAAGTGTCTGAGGCCAGATTTGAACCTAGGACCTCCCGTCTCTAGGCCTGGCTCTCAATCCACTGAGCTACCCAGCTGCCCATCTGCTTTTCAAAATTATCAGTAATTTTCCAGAGTTGAGGCAGTGGTTTCTAGACCAGAAAGTATGTAGCTCAGAACTCACATCATAAAATAATTAGTTTAAATGCAAATGAAAAAAATGTCAATTTTTAACTTAACTTGAATTTTTCAATTTTTACTGGAAGTTAATTAAAATGATTTCAAAATAAACTGATAAATTGATGTTTGTGATTAAAAGAAGGTTACATAGTTCAGAAACTACAAATTCTGCTTTTATATTCATTCATTCCTTTTAATTACCACTACAATCAATACCTCTTCTATATAGTACATATACTTTGCTAACATATCGCCCTACCTTCAGCCTGTCCAGCTATTTAACTCATCCTAAATTACTTCCAGATTATCCCATAGACAAGGGGTAACCTTGGAAAGTTATATAGAGATATGAGAAAAGCTATTTTAAACTTAGTTTTTAAGCTTTTTGAAGATTACAGTCCAAATTCACAATTTAGGGCTTTAATAATTTAATTTTTTTTTTTAAAACCCTTACCTTCCGTCTTGGAGTCAATACTGTGTATTGGCTCCAAGGCAGAACAGTGGTAAGGCTAGGCAATGGGGATTAAGTGACTTGCCCAGGGTCACACAGCTGAGAAGTGTCCGAGGCCAGATTTGAACCTAGGACCTCCCGTCTCTAGGCCTGGCTCTCAAACCACTGAGCTACTCAGCTGCCCCCTTTAATAATTTAATTTAATTTAATTTAAGGCTATTCCTAAGAGAATTGGGAATTCCATTGATTACCCTCTGCTAAGCATAATGCTAAGTGCTAGGAATACCAAGACAAAAGTGACAATCCCTGCTCTCAGAAAGACTGTTATAATGGCAGAGATATCATATTGGACTGGTAGCCAGAAAAAGATTTTGGACACAAAGACAATGAGTCAAAACAATGGAGTAGACAATTTGACACATCCTTTTCAGAGATAACGCTTATTAGTGATGATTAAATTTCCAGAGAAAAATAGAGAATCAGGGTAGAAGGGTGGGAGTAGAAGAGGTTATAAGCAGACAAACAATTACAACTGGCCCAGAGTCATACAACCAAAATGTGTCTGTGTTGAACAGCTTTCTATTCACCATGCCATGCTGCCTCTCTGATGATTATGACCCCAAAATACTTATAGAGTAATTACCTGGCAATAAGCATAGTTTCCAAGAGCTTTATGTGCTTCATCAATAACTAGACACTTAATTTTAACAGCAGGACAGGCCCCTCGAGAAAGGTCATTTATCATTACTTGAGGAGTAAGGAAAAGAACTCTTTTCTTGTGCCATATTTCCTTCCTGATGAAAGCTTGAGTAGAACCTGCAAAAATAAGAACAAGCAAGACTAAACTGTTACACTTAAAAAAATTGGCCTATTTTTGTAGTGATTTTTTTTCTTTGCTAACTGGCTTTCAGTTGGACCTGTCATTTCAAAGTATTTCACATCACAGCCCAAGTGTTAATGTAGCTATTATATAAGATTGGACTAAAGATCTCAGGAAAGAATAGAACATTAAAAAGGGTCAAAATCACTAAAAAGAATGACAAAGGAAAAAGTCTAAAAGTTAATTTTCACTTATACATATGGTGATGAGTGGAAATTTAAAGTCAAAATATACATACATAGGTACATAAACTGACCAAGGCAATTCTAAATTAAGGTCATAATCTCTTCTAGATATTCCATGCACCAAAAGGCTAGGGTTTGAAGGGTTTTTCTGAGATAGAAATAAGGCAACTAGCCTCCCACTTATCACTATCCACTTATGATCAAGTTAGCTACACATCTGATAGCTTTCTTGTGGATCCAGAGTCAGAATCTTCCCTTGAACTACTGTGTGGACTCAAACAAGTAACTTCATCTCAATACCTTGTTTCCAAATCTGTAAAACTGAGATACTGCTACTTGCTTACTTACATTACAACTGGGCTACAGTGGGCAATTTAATGAACGTGTAAAACTATACACTATATAAAGTCATCTGTTATTACAAGTCAGGGATCTTTTCTATTCCTA
Organism: Gracilinanus agilis; assembly: GCF_016433145.1. NCBI lineage: Eukaryota > Metazoa > Chordata > Mammalia > Didelphimorphia > Didelphidae > Gracilinanus > Gracilinanus agilis. Next base: position 474,084,064 of record NC_058131.1, on the reverse strand, counting down.
CTTAACGCTAGTGCATTCCCTCTGAGATTGTCTCCAACTTGTCCCATATATTTCTTGACTAAACATAATTTCTGGTTGTCTCTCCACTTCGATCCTAAGCTCTTGGAGGGCAAAGACTGTTTTTTCCCCTTTCTTTGATTCTCCAGTGCGTTGGCACAGTGCCTGGCACTTGGTAGACGCTTAATAAGTAGTGACTGAAAAATACTTGCTTACTTTACATTTGATTTGGGAAGATTAACCTCAATGAAAGGATGAGGGTAGGCGGGGCAGCATGCTGACAGGACGCTTTTTCTGGCACCCACCTTCCCAACCCCTGACTCCTCCAGTCCCCTCTGTAATACCTGTCATCTCGGCCATGTGGGCCTGAGGGATGCCCATCACCCGGGAACAGGCCTCTATCTGTTGCGAGACCAAAGGTTTCGTAGGGGCCATGAAGGCCACCTTACCACTAGGGAACCAGCGGTAGAAGTTGTACATGACCACCGCGGCGATGAAGGTCTTGCCCAGGCCAGTGGGCAGGCAGACTAGGGTGTTGCAGGACAGAGCTGCCTCCGAGATGCGCAGCTGGTAGTCCCGCACCGGGTAGTTGGTGGGATAGATCCACACGGCCCCCGCCGCGGGGCAGAAGCCGCAATCCTCTAGAGCCCCAGGAGAGGCTGGGTTCTCGCCGCTGCCCGAACGCCGCTCAGCCTCGTACACGGCCACCAGTAGGACTTCATCGTCAGCCTCCGGCGGGTCCGTCTCCGACACCTCCACGGCCTCTGGGGCACAACCCCCAAGGCTGACAAGGCCCTGAGGCTGCCCGGCTCCGGAGGCGACCTCGGAGGAGGAACGAATGGTACGAGTGACTCTGGAGCCCCATGTTTGGAAGAGAGTCCTAGGTCTGCTGCTCATGTCGACAAAAAGCTAAGAGGTTCGCTCGGGCCTCCTAGGCCAAATTAAAGGAGACAAAGGCAGATGTCCCATTGGAAAAACTAAAAAGAACGAAGAGGAAGAACTGCTGGCCGAGGGCCTGCCAGATGACTCGAAAATACCGCGTCGCAGAGGGCGTCTGCTATGTGATTGGTTCGTATCCAGAAACCCCGCCCCTAAGCGACGAGTGGGAACGTAAGCGCGCAGCCGTCATGTAGCCATCATTCCGCCCTCCTCCAGGTGCTCCACCCTGGAGGTTCAGAGTTTTAGAGTTTGGCTTTTCTAATCCAGTAGATAAAAGTCTCCTCTCTCTTTAACTACTTGATTTGCTGGATAAATCATTGCTGGATTTTATGCAGCGGAGCCAAGAGCTTTAGTCAGTATACTTAAAGATACTGATCACTTGCCTCCAGAGCGCATTTTAATCTTCTATCCTTGCCACTGGAAAATCTTCAATGGCTCCTTATTTCCTCTAGTATAAGAATAATAGCTAGAATTTATACAGCTCCTTTATAGGCCCTCATTACCTATCACTTGCATCACCCATACTACTGGACTAATGGTCTCCCTCCCTCACATCTCTCTCCACATCCATCAATCCTCTACCAGGCTGTCAAAGTAATATTTCTGAAATGAAAGCCTGACTATGTCACTCTTCTCAGTAAATTCCATCAGCTTCTTATTACCTGCAGGATATAATGTAAAGTTCTTTGGATTCCAAGTCCTTCACTACCTGGCCCCTTCCTCAATTTTCCAGTCTTCTGCACTCTATGACCTAGACATATTAGCCTATTTACTGTTTCTCACACAAAGGTACTCCATCTCCTGTCTCCAAGTCTTTGCATTGGATGCCTGTCCCTCATGCTTTCCTTCTTCATTTCTGCCTCTTAGAATTTCTGGCCTCCTACAGACTCAGCTCAAATGCCATTTCTGCAGGAAACCTTTCTTGGTCTCCCCTGCCTCTGCAGATGCTATTCCCGTCTATGGAACAGATGATATAAACTGAAAGGAAGTTAGGGCTGATGAAGAAGCATGCTCCCCACTTCATGAAACAGGAATGATGATAGACTCAAGATGTAAAGTCGGATATGCATTTCATGGAAAATGTGTGGCTTTGTTTGTCTTCACAATGCTCATTTGTTGCAAAAACTGTAATTTTCTCTTATTTTCTTTTCTTTTTTTTATAGGGAGGGGAGACTTGGTAAAAAGAGAGGAACTAATGACAGAGATGCCAAAAAGAGAAGAAAAGGTTATTGAAATATTTTTTTGAAATTCACAGAAGAGAACTGAAGGAAGTACAGAAGGAAACAGACAAGCAAGGCATCATTTAAAGTCACACATATGAGTTATATTTTTTTTAAACTATGTAATGGAGATTCAAGTTCTCACACATAATCCTTTTTTTCTCTTCTACTTTGTATTTGGAAATGTTTTTTCCTCCTAAAATTCTAAATACTTTTTTAGAGAAAGGAATTTTTTTTTAATTTTAATTTTGCAGGAGCTTCAGAGGATTCAAAGGAGTGAGTCAATCAGAAGTGGAACATTGAGGGGTTAATAGATTTGAAATGTATGGGAATGGTGGAGGTCATATCTGAGGAGTAGGAAAAAGTTTGTTTTTCTACATTCAAGGGTGCTCAATATTACTGTGATGGCAAGAGTTAGAGAGGAATGGGAATATGTTTAACCTTGGGAAATGAATTCTAAGCAGAGGGTAGGTTCTGTAGTACTCAAGGTTTCAACATAATCCTCATCTGACCAGCCTGCCATGTTACTGTGCCCTAGAAACCCACCTCAGGGCAGGCAAGTGTAGGACATAGTGTAGGAGAGGAGGAAGGAACTGTTGTATTCTGTCTATCCTCCCCTCCCAAGGGCACACCTCATAGATTAGAAAATTCTAAAAGTTGTACCCCATTTCTGGAATGCACTCCCTCTTCATCACCACCTAGAATCCCTAAGCATCCTCAGAAGCCATCTTCAACAAAAATCCCCCTTTCTATATATTATTATGAAATATTATATATTATAATGTGGAATAAAGTAGGTAAAGTGCTTTGTAAACCTAAATGTGTCATATAAATGCTATTATTATTATTATTACTTCTCACTCCATCTTGAAATTATTTCCTTATATTTTGTATTTATTTGGGCATATGAAGTTTTCCTGCATCATTCCAAAAGGAATACAAACTCCTTGGAATGGTTATATTTTTGTTATATTTTTGTCTCTATAAACCCACTACTTAGAACAATTGTCCCTCCTGTAGTAGATATTTAATATATTTTATTGTTTTTTGGAGATTGAGTCCCCCTATCTTACCCAGGTTGGAAATATAGTGACTATTCACATGCTGATCCCACTGCTAATCACTGATTGGCACCAAACTTTAACTTGCCCTATTTCCAACATGAGCCAGGTCATCCTTTTGAAGGCAGTCTGATTCACACACACACTCTCACTGATGCCATGGAGATTCATAATCTGCTTTAGCCTGTGGGAAGCCAATAAGAGACTAGATAAAAATCTGAGACTCCTCTTTTGACCCCTTTTGTGATCCTTGTGATTTCTTCTTGAAAACTATTATGACCTTATTGAAAAGCTTTAAGTTCCTATCAAACCTGAATTTAAACTGTTAACACAGCAAGGAATGCTGCTGCCTGTTATAGCCAAGGCCAAGATACTCCCCAACTTGGCTTTTTGATAAGAACCTAGTCAAAATTCAGCCTTGGCCTTGGTCTATTCTGAAGCCCATGTTTTGTGTTTTGATGTGACATAATTTGTAACTTCTGCGCATCTGCAAAGTTTTGGGGTTCTTTTGTGTGAAATGAGTCTTGAAACATATATAATAAACTCCATGCTCCTGGAGCCAGAGCTGGAAGCATGAGGTAAAAGACAACTCCCTTGTCCAGTCCTTATTTCCTTATCAATTAAACTGTCCTTATCAGATTATCAGAGATGATAAAGAGATCTCCACATTAGCCCTCCTCTGACTAAAACTCCCACAATTTAATACAGGCACCAGTCTAAGACTTCCCCAGCAGCAGGAATTTAAAGGCATGTACCAACACATTCAGTCACTTAATAAATATTTGTCAAAAGAATTGGAAATTGAGGAGATGTACACCAATTGGGGAATGGCTGAACAGATTGTGGAATATTTTGGTAATGGAACACTACCATGCTGTAAGGCAGTGATGACAAACCTTTTGGAACTTTTTAGGGACCCCATGCCATGCCATGCCCATCCCCCCAGACTGAATGCCAGTGCCCTGTTCCCATTGCATGCCCTGCCCCTAGCTGCATGCAGTGCCCCACCCATACCTGTATTTGGGGGCAGAGCCAGACTTGGGGCTGGCAAAGTGTGTAATTAGAATTTTGTACACCAAGGCTTCATTTCCCAGGATCCTACTTTCATCCTTACCTTACATTTTGGAGATAAGGTTTCTGTAACCACGTCCCTTCAGGCTCTTCTCCCACAAACACGGTAGGGAAAAACTGCTCTTTACTCAGACTACGCTTTTCCTCTACTTCAAGTAATTATTAATAAATCTTATAAAATATAATACTTAGTGTTATTAGATGTTAATTTTAATCTTCATTTCTGGCAACCAGCAAAGTTGGAAAAAGAATTCTCAATTTTTTTACTTAGATAACCTTTTGAGTAAAGGTAAGAAGTTTTCCGAGTGCTAAGTACCTGCCCACTACAAGAGCAAGAGCATGGACTGCCACTCTCACTGCTAGCTGCTCCCTGGCTGCTTCCCAGCCTCCCACAGCTGTCTCCATGGAGGAGGTAATATATATATATATTTTCCCTAGCTGAGTGGCCAGTATTGCCCCCCCTGCCTCCTGTCAAGGCTATACCTCTCCCCACCCCCATTCTAGCTTCTAAGCCAATTTTTAATCTGACCCTGGGCTCCTGGTTGAGAGGGTGGAAACTGAATTATTAGTTCACAAGGGGGGGCTCCGGTGCCACCCTCTACACCCTAAAAGCCAGAATAAGAGGGGAGGCAGTTAGCAGGTGTAATGATTAAAAATGATAAAGGCTGATATTATGAGGGAAATTAATATTTTAATTTCCATGGCCATGTTGGTAAAATATATACGACCACGCCTGACTGTTTTTTTAAAAATGCTGCCAATCCGTATCTCCACCCATCTTCCTTAGTCTCCCACGCCAGAGCAAGCGTCTCAAGCCCAACCCCCGAATTTAAGTCGAGCTTAACACTGGTTCCCATTCTCTGATGTAATCACGTCAAAAACAGAAACCCACTGGATCACGGGAAATGTAGTCTCAAAGTTCCCCACATGTCCACAGGAAGTTTGTAAGATACTTTTAAATGGCACCTCCCTGAATTCCAAACACACACAGGTCAGTAGATTTGAAGCCAAAATTTTTTTGAAATTAGTCTCTGAGGTTTCCTGACCCAAAAAACAGTTGGAGCCTATATTTTATATTCAAATACCATTTTGTTCTCCCTGGTGTTTTTGCCCCTTGGGAGGAGGGGAAGGAACAATACTTTTCCAGACCTCTTAGCTAACTCCTGAAGGTGGTTGTTGTTTTTTTACCTTCAAGTAAGGGCTTTTATTTTCCCTGTAATCGAAAGCCAAAGAGCTTATCTCAGGAATAATGCTGTTAAAAAGCATGGTTGAATCTCTGAAGGAATAGTTTTTGTTCCCAGAGAATTTGACTGGGTTGGAAAAGCTTGCAAGTTCAGATTGGTTCTGTTTGCTTCTGTTCCTGGGAGTCTTTATTTTCATTGGATATTTCCCACTTTATTTATTTCTCCTCAAGAATAAACAACAAAAAACTAGCCTGCTTAAATTACAGACCCAAATGGAAAATTTTGAAAAATTCTTGACTGGTCTTAAGATGCAAAAGGAAGATCCCTCCCCATCTATGCCTCAGGTGGAATGCCTCCTCTCTCTCCTTGTGCAGCTCCTGGCTGCCCTTCCCTCCCCATCCCCTGTCTCTTATCCCAGCCCCCAGCCCTCCCCATCCCCAGACAAACCTCACCCTCTCCCGTCTCTAGCTCCTCTCCCTAACCCTACTCTTACTCTGTCACAACACAAACATCCAGCTAACAGACAAGAACTACAAAAAATTCAGTTAAAGGCCTTTTCCCCTTAAGGGAAGTGCCTGCCTTAAATAAGGATAGAGAAATGGTGACCTTAAGGCACCACACACCTTTTACACCCCAAGATATTAAGAAATTCAAGAAAAATACTCCTACTTTTGAAGATGAACCTATAGTATTCATTAAGAAGCTTGACAACATTTTTGTACATATGATCCTGCATATCAGGACATGCAAAACTTGCTCCAAGCCTTTTTGACAGAAAAAGAAAAAAATAAAATTGTTTCTCTTGTTAATAAAATCAGGGGAAAGAATGCAATTCACTGGCCTGAGCAAGATCCTAAATGAGATGTAAATGATGAAAATACATAGACCTAGACCTTTCCAAAGAGAGAGATGTCAGGCAAATTAGGAGACAGTTTGTAAATAACTGTTGCAAAGTGGTCAAAGATTATTTTTTTTATTTAGAAATCTTATTTATTATCTAAGTCAGGATAAGGGCTGCCCACATTAAAAAAACCCACAACAAAAACAAAAAACCAACACAGCTTCTAGAGTACCGACAGGCACATATAACATAGGTTTTCAACAGTTTCTAGAATCATAGATTTAGAGTTAAAAGGGACCTCAGAAATCATGTTCAATTTCCTCCAGGTCAAAGATTATTTTAAGACAAACTGCCCAAAATTTCCTAATATGGACCTTGAAGAATTGAGGAGTGTTGCAGTTTATGTACCTAAAGGCCATGAACAGAAAAATGATGAGACCAATGAATCAGTAGAGACATTAAAGAAGGAAATAAAAGCTCTAACTGAAAGATCTGAAAAAGAAAAAGCAGGTCAAGCAGTGGCCATTGTCCCTTTGCAGGAATCCAAAAATCAATCATTTATATTTTCATTTCACTTCTATGCAAAAAAAGGGTCACATAATGATATGTAGATGGAATTTTGTACTGACTACAATCCCCAGAATTCCTTTAGTATTTCCCAGAATTCATTTCCTCTGCATCCTCACATACATCCTGATGTTTTGTTGTTAAAAGTTTCTGTGAACTCCACCCCTACTCTCTCTTCTTCCCACACACTCCTCCTTGTTCTCTTTGTAATACCCTTATCAGTGGAACATTCTTTCCTTCTAATGTCTAGCTCCCCTATAAATTTGCTAGGGAGAAATCTCTTATGCAAGCTTAGAGCCACAATAACATGCTCTGCAGATGGCTCTATGTCACTGGAATTGCCTGAGGAATCCTTCAATTTGCTCCCTGTACTTCTTTCAGACAGTCAGGAGATGAAGGAACCTCCCATTTTTGAAATCCCAGCTGATATACCTGAGTATCTCAGGGATCACATCATCTTCTGATGTTAACCTACTTAAATCAGCTGTTCTTATTCAAATTAGGACAAAATTAGGAAAAAAGCTGGTCCACATCCTTCCATTCCTCAGAATCCTCTATCAAAAGAGGCAATTGAGGGAATTACCACAGTGATAGGTTCATTAATTGAGCAAGGAATAATAATTCCATGCAAATCTGAATATAATATACCTACCTGTAAAAAATCCAAAATTAGGCCCCAATGGGAAAACTGTCTATAAATTTGTACAAAATTTAAGGGCTCTAAATAATCATGTCATAAATAAACCTTTAGTTCCAAACCCAAACACAATTATCTCCTCTATTCCTAGCACAGTCACATTCTTTACTGTAGTAGACTTGTGCTCAGTATTTTTTTTGATACCAATTCATGAGAATTCCAGGAATATATTTGCCTTTACCTGGAAAGATTCTCAATAGACCTGGTATTGGCTGCCACAAGGGTTTGTGGACAGCCCTACATTGTTCTTACAAATTTTGAGTCAAGACACAGATAATATATTTTTTAACCCTTAACTTCTGTGTATTGGCTCCTAGGTGGAAGAGTGGTAAGGGTGGGCAATGGGGGTCAAGTGACTTGCCCAGAGTCACACAGCTGGGAAGTGTCTGAGGCCGGATTTGAACCTAGGAGCTCCAGTCTCTAGGCCTGACTCTCAATCCACTGAGCTACCCAGCTGCCCCCAAGATACAGATAACATTAAATTTAAGAATAGCCGTTTAATTCAATAGGTGGATGATTTGCTCTTGGCCTCACCAAATGCCACAGTGTGCCAGGAAAATAGCAAACAAATCCTTTTAGAGCTGCATAAAAGAGGCCACAAGGTCTAAAAGGTAAAGGTTCATTGGTGTCTTTCCAAAGTAAAATATTTAGGGCTTAACTGCTGGTGCCCACTCCGTTTCCCCTAAGCACATTGAAGATATTCAAAAATTGAGTGCTCCCTCTACTAAGAAACAGTAAAGGGCAATTCTTGGAGCAACAGGGTTTTGTAGGCAATGGATCCCTTGTTATGGAGAAATCACTAAACCCCTTATAGCACTGACAAAAAATTCAGTCCCCAAACCACTTAAATTAGAGGCAGAACACCTGTCAGCTCTTTCTAACTTAAAAATAGGCTATCCTGTCTGCCCCCTGCTCTAGGCATCCCAGATTACAACAAGCCATTTATTTTGTATGTACATGAACAGAGAGGGCTAGTTTCAGGTATTCTAACTAAAACTTTGGGACCTGCTCAGAACCCAGTTGCTTATTACTCAGCCCAGCTAGACCCAGTAGCTTCAGGAGCACCACCATGTTTTAGAGGTGTAGCTGCCACAGCCTTGCTAGTAACTAAATCTCTTGAGTTAGTATTGGGATGCCCTTTAACCATAATGTACCCACATGAAGTTAAAGCATTGTTGCTAAGACAGAGAACACAGGCATTTTCTGATCAGAGGCTTGCAAGGTACAAGGTAACCTTGTTAGGTAATGAAAATATTATCTTGAAATGCTGTATAGTTTTAAATCCTGCAATCTTGCTTCCTGATTTACCAGTTTCAGAAAAACCTTTGCAAAGTTGTGAATCTTTAGTGCCCATGACAGAAAAACCTTGACATCATCTCCTGGACCCTCCTTTAGACAATCTAGATCGAGTTTTATTCACAGATGGTTCTTCTTTCATGAGATTTGGCATACACTACACTGGAGCTGCTGTAGTCACAGAATTTGCCACTCTGTGGTCAGCTTCACTGCCCTCAAATATAAGTGCTCAAGGTGCAGAACTAATAGCTTTAAAAATGCCTATATAATTGCCAATGATAAGAAGGTAACAATTTACACAGACTCTAGATATGCATTTGGAATATGTCATGCAGTGGGTATGCTATGTTTTCAAAGGGGATTTTAACATCAGCTGGAAAATGTATAGCAAATGTAGAAATTATTAATGAAGTTCTTTCTGCCCTTCACCTCCCTGAAACCCTAGCTATAGATCATTACCCTGCCCATACAGGTGGCACTGACCCTGTCTCTAGGGGGAATGACGAGGCAGATACTGCTGCAAAACTAGTGGCTTTAGAAGGGCCTGAATTAATTTCAACATTGGTAACTAATGATAACTTAAATTTATCCCTTTCTTATAATGAAAAGGAAGTGAAAAATGGAAGCATAAATTTAAAGTAAAATTAATATGTTGGGGTATGGGTATCATCTGAAGGAAAACACCTATTCCCTGGAAGTTTTTATCACCAAATTTTCTAATCCATTCACAAAAAATGGTCATTTTGGTTCCCAGGGCATTGTAGACTCGGTTAAAAGAGTATTGATAGCCCCCAGCATGACTACCATAACTTCTACAGTGTGTACAACCTGCCCTACCTGTCAAGCATTCAATCAGCACTCCTTTTGAGGCAAAGCTTTTGGTGGGTGTCCTCTGGCTTACATAACCTTTGAACACCTGCAAATTGATTTTGTCACTATATCAAAAGCTGGACAGTATAAATTTTATCTGGTCATAGTAGATTAGCTGACCAGATAGCCTGAAGCATTTCCTACTACTCGAGCCACAGTGGCTTTTGTTGCCTAGGTGCTTTTAAAAGAGATTATGCCTCACTTTGGCCTGCCAGCACGAGTTGATTCAGACAGAGGAACTCATTTCACCAATTTGGTTTTGTCTCAGATATATTTTTATTTGGGGATAACTCCTAAATTCTATATACCATACCATCTCCAAAGCTCAGGCCAAGTTGAGAGAATGAATAGAGATCTTAAAACTATGATTGGCAAATTGTGCACTGAGACTCATTTAAAATGGCCTGAAATTCTCCGTCTGGGCCTATTTTATCTTCATAACAGACACAAAGGAGATCTACACATCTCACCATTTGAGATGCTTTTTGGACATCCCCCTATGCAGGCTAAGCCTTTCTCTCCTGCATACACACCATTACTAGGGGGAGATACTTCTGTTGCCTCATATATACAAGATTTGCCGATCAAATTCCAAGAACTCCATGAATCTGGAGCTGCTATACAAGCAGGTCCTATAGACTTCTCACTCCATGACTTGCCTGCCTGGGAAGGTCCATTTTAAGTCCTGTTAACCACTTCAACAGTTATCAAAATTGGATCCATTACTCACATGTAAAGAGAACACCTTCTATTGATAATAAGTGACTGTATCCTCTCTGGAATCCAAGTATCCTCTCATGCTTATTGCATTTGCTGATTGTTTGTTTTAAGATTTAATTTTGTTTAACAGTTTACATAGTAAGTGATCTATAATATTCTGTCATACTGTATCACTTTCTGTCCCTGTGTTTTGGCTATTATATATACATTCTGTTGCACTGTTTTTATTTGTACTGTTCTATGCTTGGACCATTATAAAAGTCCATAAACTAGGTTGGACAAAACCTGTATTAGTAACCTTGAGAGAATTTGATGTGCTTTTTGTAAATTTTGGTACTTCTTTGAATGTGCATTACTGTAATGCAGGGTTGCAGCAAAATCTCTTGCATTTCAAATCCAACTGAAGCAACTCTAACAGTTGAAGAAACAGAATGTTGACCCTGGTCTCACGGGCAAAAACCGTTGAACCCTGGGACTATAAATATTCCTGCAGAACCAACTGAGGGGCCTTTTGCTTTTGGGGCTTTGGGGCTTTGCCTGATTTCCCTTGACCTCTCCCTTGACATCCCGTGATTCCCTGAATTTCCCCATTGGGCTCTGGGAGGAGAGTATTTTTGGTGGGTGTGTTAGGGTTCAAAATGGGTGTTTCTGGGATATAGGTGCCTTTGTCTTAGGGTTAGCTAATAGCTAGACAGAGGGAGTAGGGATGCTTCCAGGTGCCACAGGATATGATTCTTAATCTTCAAGGCTATTCTGTCTAGGAATCTTCAAGGCTGTTTCATCTAGGGGCCCTGGGGCTTCCAGCCAGGAGTTGTCCCTGGGACTTTGAGTCAGAGAGATAACTGCCCTGCTTGAGTCAGGCATGATGTTATCCAAAAAATCCCCTGCTTAATTGCTAAGTTTAGCTATTTGGCTATAATATTCTTATAAGCTATAAGCTATAATATTTCTATAAGCTTTTTTGGCTATAACATTCCTCCCTTTTTCGTTTTGCTTACTGAGGAATCTTCCTCAGGGCCAAAGAATAAGTCCAACAGGTGGAAATCATGGGAACTAGCTTCTGTAGGCAGGCAGGGACAACCTAAACCAAGCCATCACCTCATCCAATAATCTGCTAAACCTTATTACATCAGGGCAGTGAAATCATTCCTGGCTGAGGGAGCCGGCTCCCTCAGCCTGATCCCCATCTCCTGTGACCCACCCCCTGCACCAGCTTCTCCCTTAGCCACAGTTTCCAGACCTTACCCTCTTCCCTCAACTTACCCTTGGCTCCAATAAACCCCTTTGACTTTATACAAATAGCTTCTGGTGATTCATTATACCAACAACTAGGGTAAAGGCTGGAGAGGGAAAGAATAACTTTCCTTTATTTCTTGAGGGCTAAACCAGGCATCCATCTTGGGCAGGAAGTGAACCAGCTTTCACTTCCTGTACACTGGGAGTGGCTTTACAGAAGGAAGGGGCTCTTTACTCCTCCCCTCAAGGGAGCCTAGAATCAAACAGGGAGGCTGAATAAAACCTTCAGCCAGGCTCTCACAATCCCTGGCTGACCTAAATTGCTCTGTACTAAGAGATAGCCTTCCCTGCCTGAAGACCCAGCTGATACCACACAGAGCCCTCAAATACAAGCCTCTTGATTAGCAGACATCAAAGTTCTTTTATTCCATAACATTTCTGGTGAGCAAAGTTAGGTTGAACAACCTACAATCTTCTGGGCAAAACAAAATGGGGCTAGCTAGAGTTAAATTCATTCTGTCTCGCCTTTTACTTCTAACCTGGTCTATGATGCAGGGTGTTATAGATTTTTGGTTTGTCAAAGTTCTCAATTTTGTACAACAGCTACTAGATATTTATGACTATTATAAGTGGTGTGCTCTGACTTTAGCAGAATGCATTTGCTTTATTTCAATGGCTCTGGCTCTTATCCTAATAATTGGACAATTCCTAATGGTTTCAAAGAGGGTACTGATTCACTTGTGGCAATTAATTGGCTCAAGTTCAACACCTAAACATGATACTGACTCTGGGGAAGTTATGGAAAATATCAGACTGCTCTTTCAGGTTGTGAAGCAGATAAGGGAAGGGAAGGAACTGGACAAACACACAATTCTCCAGTTGGAGATTGTGGAATCCAAGTATTTAGGGACCAATAATACCACCACCACTACCAAAACACCACTGGCTAATGACACCCAAGCTTTATCCGAACCATCTGCTGAATCTAGTCACAGTTTTACCAATAGTCAATAGGACCATCATACATCCAGGGAAAGGGGTAGTGCATGTCAAAACCTATAAGGCTTTCACCCCAAGTGACATGAAGGTATTAAAAAGATGCTTCCCCAAGTTTTTCCAACAACCTTTCAAAAGTATCACGGAATTAAAAAGGGTATTTACACTTTTTAACCGGAGCTTTGGCACCATGGAATTTCTTTTAGGGGAATTTTACTCTCCCTCAGAAAAGGAAAAATTCCTAGCCAAGACACGCTCAAACCCCAACTTAACTGCTTGGTCCACGGTCCACCAGGACCTAGATTTTACAAACCATGCAAACCTTAGATACCTAATTCAGTGCAGAATGGACTTACTGGAAGCAATGCACTTACATGCAAAAAGGCCTAATTCATGGTAGAAATTTGAAAAGATGAGGCAGGGAAAATAAGAACATCTCAGCAGCTTCCTCAATAGGGTGATAGAGGCAGCTGAGACAATTTTAGGCCTCTGAGATGTGCATGCTCCAGAAACAATCAACTATATCCGTAGCAATTTGTGAAAGGTGCATCAATACCTGTACAAAACTACTTTAGGCAGAACTGTCCCCAGTGGGAATCATTGCCACTGGAGGATGTGAGACAGCATGCTTCCTATATACATGATTCTAAGCAAAGGGAAATAAGGGCAGCCAGGCAGTTAGACTCAGAAAAAGATGAAGTTATTGCAGACCTTAGGAAATAGCTCAAGCAAGCAAAGAAAGAAAAAGAAATAGAAGAAATAAAGAGTTTTGCCCTCCAAGCCAGCAGAGGGCGTAGACAATCCAGGCAACCTACTAATAACTCAAAACCAAAATCCTTTTCTCCTTGTTGTTACTTTTGTGGGTGGGCCGGCCATATAGTGAGGACATGTAAATTTAAACAACAAATTGACTTTGGCAGGAATGACAACTGCAGCCAGAGAGATAGAGGTACAAAGAAAACTTTCTACAATTCGAAATGGTCCAAAAATAATAATACTGGGAAAATTGATGAAAATAGGCATGATGGTCAGTGGTGTAGCCATTCGTGCAAGAAATATAGTCAGTCTCCCTCCCTCAAAGAAATGGAGAGATATTTGCAAATGGGAGAAAAGCCGAAATCTTTATGAACCAAGATACCCCAAACAAAAAGGTACTACTGTTTTATAAAAACTGTTACTTGGTGAAAATCATTTGTACTCACACTGTGGATCATGGCCAAGTTAAAAAGGAAATGGATCTCATTTTGGTGGGAGAAACCTTGTATTCTGCCACTCCTTGGCTGACACAGTGTGTCACTGATTGTGAAGTATATATTTTTTATTTTAAAAAAAATGTTTATCATTGTTTTTCCTTGTATGTGTAATACAGTATTTGAGTTTTCTTTTTTCTCTCATTTTTTTTTACTTGAAGCACATGTTACCAGTATTAATGTTTTTTCTTTTCACTAAAGTAAGTTTAAAATGTTCATTAGCTCTAATGTCAATGCATACCCAAAAACTTTAGACTGTGGAAGCCTACTATTGATTGTTAAATATTATGGAACTTTGCTTAATAATTATGTCTGATTACAGGAGAAGGGATCACAAAAGAGATATTGCACAATGCCAACAGCACAAGGTCAAAGAGACCAAGAATCCCAGTGGGATTGATGAGATTCTGCACTAAGACAGGGGACTTGAACTTATTTGAGGTTCAAGGTTGCGGCTATTTGACATACATCAGATGCAGGTCTTCACCATGCCACATTCTGACAAGTACTGAAGTTTGGCTGCTGTTCTGGCTCCCCTATCCCGGAGAGCAAAGGTAAAATCAGACCAAGGAATGTTATTTCCTGTCTGCTTCAAAATCTAGTCCCTTTTCTTTCTTTCACAGTGTGGCAATTTTCTGTAGTCCTGGCTGCCAATGGGTAAGTGCTACATTGTTATAATTCCTACTACAGGCTTCTAGGACATGTATAAATGGAGATTTTGAACCTTGGACTTCATCCTCCAGAAATCCCTTAGTATTTCCCAAAATTCTCTTTAATCTCTCCTGCAACTCCATGTTTGCATGGTCACATTATTGTTTTATAAATTCTGTAGCTCCTCCCTCTTTCTTTTTTGCTCTCAGGAGCAGACTGGGTTAGTTTAGCACCTTTTTACTCTAGTTTTTAATATTAGTTTATTATTAATAAAACTTTATAAAATATAATATTTAGTTCTTGTATATTAATTTTAATCTCTATAGACATAAATCACTTTAATTGGTCCCTGGTTCAAGGACCTGTTATAGGTTTTTTTTCCTTACTTAGAATTTTTACACATAAAACTTTGACATTTCATATTTCATACAGCAGTGACTTTTTCT
This sequence comes from Gracilinanus agilis, assembly GCF_016433145.1. NCBI lineage: Eukaryota > Metazoa > Chordata > Mammalia > Didelphimorphia > Didelphidae > Gracilinanus > Gracilinanus agilis. The sequence goes on along the minus strand of NC_058131.1, from coordinate 474,069,022 downwards.
CTTTTATTTGGATTTTTTTGTTTTTTATTTCTTTTGACAATTGATTCATATACCTCATAACTCAGCCATGTATCCCTGGGTGATCTGTGTGTTTGTCAACACCTTCCTCAGCGGTAATTGTATTATTATCCTATAATGCAAAGTTTAAATTCTTTTGAGAGTAATTTTAGGATAAGAAACTTGCTATCTCCCTGGAATCCAGAAAGTGAACTGTTTGGAGAAGGCACCATGAAGATGCCTGCAGAGACCACATGCTTCACCCAGGGATCCAGAGTGAACTTTGGGATGTGGTGATTTGAACTGTGAGGAGTTGAATGCATTTGTTTTGAATGTACACTCTTATGCCAAAGGGGACTGCCCCCTAATAGCTTTTGTCAATGCACCTAGAAATCATTGGTTCTATTCTTTTTCTCTTTTATTTCCCTCTTATCCCCAAATTATTGTAATTTCCCCTTAGAAACTGCAATGTTGTATGTACCTTGTGAAAGAGAAATGGGCAAAATGTGGTGCAAAAGGGTGCATATTAGCCTTGCAAAGCCTTACTGCAGAATTTCTGACAGTTGAAAAGGGTTTAGAACCCTGAGGAGAGGCAGTTGATCCTGGAGATTTGGTGGGAGTAGGAGGGTCAACTGGGCTCTGTCTTTGGACTGTAAACCTGGCCTTTATTCTGCAGCTTTTCTCTTAAGATTTGTAGCTTAACTAATTCCTCTGGATCTCCCTGAACTTCCCTATTCCCAATCATCATTTTCCCTTCCTGAATTTCTGTGGGTATTTGGAAGGAGGGTGGATCTGGGTGGTAGCTTTCAAACTTTGTAGATTTAGTTTCCCCATAGTCAAGTAGGGCTTGCCTTTGATACAAATTGTCTCTTGAATCATTATATGCAACTTTCCTAACCCTTTAGGCAACAAAACCTCCCCAACTGAGTTAGGCAGGCCCTTCTCAGTCTCACATTCCTGTGTCCCTCCCCCACCTAAAGCTTTCCGTAGGCGGCTGTTAGAGAAACCTTGTATCCCTCTGGCCTTTACAATCAACCCTGAAACTCAATAAACCCTGTTTGTCACTTAATGGAACCTCTGGCTAATTCAGTAGTTGATTGATAAGAGAGGGAGAAGGGGAGAAAGGAATAGTATTCTTTCTGGGTCCTGAGGGGAGTTGGAGGAAGTGGTAATCCTTATTACTTCCTCTGGACTCTTCCTTTGTGAACCTGAGAAACTGACTAGGAAGCCCTCTAGTCAGTTTCAAGCTATTTCTGGCTGGCCCTAACCTTTGTCTGAAGAAGTGTCCTTCCTACCTGGAGGGTTCAGTCTGTTTCCCTTCAGTGTGTCTGTCTCAAGCCTGTGTACCCAGTCTCCCTGTTGCAGCTGCCTGCCCAATGCCTCATCCTCTCCCTTGCAACCCTTTATACCTCAGTGTTTATATTCCCTAATCTCAGTCATTCCTTATACCTCCTACCACCTCAATTTAATACCTCCATCATTGTATCCTCCTTTCCCACTTTCTGACTTAGAGATCTACAAATCCCTATCTACTGTCCCTTATCCCCATTACAACTACCTTATCACCCTACTGGCTTATTATCCCCTATTATCACCCTACCTGCCTTAATTCCCTTATTACCTCTAGTCTATTCCATTATTACAACCTCTAGTTGAAGATCTTTTAAGTTGGTTATGTGTTCTGATTCCATAGGGAAACTAGGCATGTAAAATCTGGGAGATGTCTACATGCTCATTTTCCATGGGAATCACAGGGGGGATTGTGTAATTAGAATTTTGTACCCAGGACTTTATTTCCCAGAATCCCACTTTTGTCCTTAGCTTTTGGAGATAAAAGTTTCTGTAACCATGCCCCTCCAAGCTCTTCTCCCGGTAAGGAAAAACTGCTCTTTACTCAGGTCATACTTTTCTTCTACTTTAAGTGATTATTAATAAATCTTATAAAATATAATACTTGGAGTTATTGGATATTAATTTTAATCTTACACAAGATAGGGACAGCTGTGCAGGGAGGCTCCAGTACTTCATACCCTCACAGGGGGTGGGGAGGGGGAAAGGGAGGGCAGGGCCAAGCTTCTAGCTGGGCAAGCCAGGGGTATGCACATGCCAACTGTGAAAATAGATAATGGAGGCACCAGGGATGTTACATTAAATTTAAATAGTTGTGGGTACACATACTGGGTTGTAGGAGAGACTGGACCAGGATGGAAAGACCAGAGTTTACTGGATTAACACAGGAATGACAGTTGGTCTTAACTGTCACCCAGCTTCCCCTAGGCCAGAGTCTAGAAACAAGCAGGCAAGGTAAAAGGGATTAACTGGTTTAATTATGTTAAACTAAAAGGTGGGAAAGGGATTTCTATATTTAAAACCTAATGACAAAATCACAGGACAAGGGGAAGACTTCTCTACTCTAATCTTAGTGATCTAGCAGACAGGGCCAAAGGCGCAGTAATGGAGTCTCTGGGAGCCTGCATCAAACCTGGTTCCTGCCAGGCTTGATCAGCACAGCTAAGGGCTGAGGGTGGCTTTGGGGTTTCTCACAGTAATCCAGATGATCAGGATGCCAAAAGCTTAGGTGGTCCAAGATATCCAAGAAGAAAGAGTGTGCTTGAGATGCTGTCCACCAGATCCCAAACTTCTCTTCTTGGTGTTTCTCTGTAGGTCTTGTCCTCTTGCTAAAAAGCCACCATCACTCAGGATCCCAGGGAAATCAGGAAGCAGGGTGTCCTTTACTCTGAGATCTCCCAGGGCTAACAACAGTTTGTGCTATAAGAGGGAGATTTTAGGTATTTTATAGATATGTATTTAAAATGTGGCTGCCAGGAATCAATAATTCAGATTGATTCCATAATTAAAATAGACCCAAGTCAGCATCCAGTTTAAGGTAGTTTATTTACAATTTGGAAGGTAAAAGGTAGGTAAATAGAGAGAGGGAGAGGCCAGTCCAGGCCTGGATAGGCCTGGACGGAGAGAGAGGCTTAAAAGACTAATTAAACTAGGTTACAAGCCACAAGACTTTAGAAATCAGAGAGGCTATAAGCCTACTTAAGGCAGAGTTTGGAAACGCCAAGGTAGGCCAAGGAAGTCAGCCTAACTTACCCATGTGACAATTCAGAGTAGAAGCATTCTGAGGTCTCAGCTGAGCACCTTCAGCCCCAAGTCCGAAGCCGGAACTCCTGAACTCCCGAACTCACTGAACTAACTTTACCAGGTTGTAACCCACATAAACACATCTTTAAAGAGATAGAGTCTCACGTCATTTCCTATGAGACACCTCTAATTCAAGTGGGCCAATGGCTGCCTCTACACTGATTTTGGACTGCCCAAAGGGAAGTCCCTTGTTCTTGATTTGATACTTATTGTCACGTGTGATTAACTATCTCTACTCCCCTTTTGAGGGAGGTGGGGATGATATAATCTAGATGCCTAGGGTAAGTAGATTTTTGACTATGAATGGGCTAGAGTTAATTTCATTTATGCAGTGCCAACCCCTAATGGAATCTCTCTCAGAGCACAAGCCACTTCTTCCTGCTCCTTCATTCCATCTTGGAATGCTCCAGCCTTCCTGTTAGGTACATCCTTAATACTTAATTAATAACTACCTAATCTTCCTCATAACACCACAGAGAGGTCTCTACATGCCATCTTTGACACATGTGTCATAGGTTTGCCATGACTCCTATAGGGAATGATAAGCAAGATAATTTCAGAAAAAGCTGGAAATATCTACACGAATTGATGCAGAGTGAAATAAACAACCAGGAGAACATTATACACAGAAATAGCAATATTGTACAATGATCAACTATGAAAGACTTAGTTACTCTCGGCAATAATACAATGATCTAGGATAATTCTGAAGGATTTATGACAAAGAATGCTATTTGCCTCCAGCAAGAGAACTGTCAGAATCAGATGCAAATCAAAGCATATGATCTTTCACATTAGTTTATGTTTTTATTTTGGGGTTTTGGTTTTATATGGGTATTCTCTTACAACAATGCAATATGGAAGTATGTTTTGCATGATGACAGATGTATAATCCAGATCAAATTGGTTATTATCTCCAAGAGGAGGGAGGAAAGAGAGGGAGAGAAACAATTTTGATTGTATAGTTTCAGGAAATGTATGTTGAAAATTATTATTACATATAGTTGGGAAAATAAAATATCTTTAAATTAAAAAATGATGGAATCAGAAAATAAATAAAATTTTGTCAAACTAAAGTTAAATCCGTCCCTTACCACTCCTGGGCCAAGGACGGTCCCTAGCCCGGATGAAAAAGGAGGAGGGTTGGGCGTGGGACTAGCAACCCCACCCTGTAAAAACTACATCTGCTAAAGAAACTGCAACCTAAAGTAGGGGCAGCTGGGCTAGCTCAGTGGATTGAGAGCCAGGCCTAGAGACGAAAGGTCCTAGGTTCAAATCCAGGCTCAGACACTTCCCAGCTGGGTGACCCTGAGCGATAGTGTAACCCATTGCCTACTGGTTGTGGCCCTATGCTCCTAGAATGGAGTCCCAGGATAAAAAAAAAAAAGTTAAACCAAAGAGTGAAAAATAAATGGCATGCTACATTTTCTTTTGCTTACATTAGGATTGATAGCATATTATTTTTTCCTAATGTTAGATAAATCTGCTCTGAAAGCATCATGAATGTGATGTAGATTTAGTATTTCAAGGATCAGTGATTCTATACCCCTTCAATCACTATAGTCTACAACATCCCTATAATTTCAACACTGGAAAAGGTATTGAATCTGGAGTCAGAAGTCCTGAGCTCAAAAACCAGTTTTTAATATTTGTTTCCTTAGGTGACCTGGTGAGATTGAAAGTTCTAGGGGTTTGCAAATGCAGGAGCATCAGAACAAGCTAGTGACAAGAGAAACTTGTGTTTTGGAGAGGATGACACCTGAAAAGACTGACCACAGCTTGGCTGTTTGATTTGACAGTTCCCAGCCAAGATAAAATGTAATTTTCCTGATTAACAGTATTGCAAAACTGCTTTGTGTCCTGAATAGGTTTAAACATTAAACTACCAATTCTTATAACCTAACAGTATAAATTATTACTGAATTCTGTCCTGATCCTTCTGTTAACTGACCTCCCTGGCTTCCTTTAAGGTCTAACTAAAATGCTACCTTTTACAGGAAGTCTTCCCTAACCCTTCTTATTTCTAATGCTTTCTCTCTTTTAATTATTTCTTATGAATTCTGTATATAGCTTGCTTTGTATATATTTGTTTGCATATTGTCTACTCTATTAGAGTGTAAGCTGCTGGGGGCAAGGACTATCTTTTGCCTTTTTTTATATCTCCAGAGCTTTATACAATGTTGGGCAAATAGTAGGTACTTAATAAATGTTTATCGAATTGTATTATTTTATGTACAGCTATTCTTTGAAGCTTAACATTCCCTTTTTGTAAGTAATATTAATAATTACTATAAAAACCATAAAAACCTATCCCATGCCAAGTTCATATTGTACATTGAGAACCTTTATTATTGTCCTCTTTGGGGGGAATCCTTCAATTTATTTGTGTCTTAATTAGCAATGTCCCCAAAACTCTAGGGAAGGAGAGTAAGCCAGTGAGGGTGAGGAACGTGAATTCCCTTTTTTATCAGGGGCAAGCTTTTCAGTGGTTGTGTTGAGTAGCCCCAGAAGAGTCAGCTAGGCTCCGAACAGAAAAAAGAAACTGAGGCTCAGGGAGGTTGTGATTTGACCCAAGCCACAAAGTTAAATCAACTGCTTTTGTGTAAAAATTGAGAAGCTGTAGTTTGCAGATTATAAATTTGTGTGTGTGTGTGTGTGTGTGGTTGAAAGTTTGGAACTGAGGTGGTTTTTTTTTTGTTTTTTATACGAGTCCTACAGGAGGATGTGGGGCAGAAAATTGTCCAATTGTCCTAATGCTTGGATAACAGGAGCTTATTTACATAACTTATTTACATAAGTTAAAGTACTACTTTCTTTTATAAATAATTTTAATCATAGCTTTTCCCCCCTTCGCCCTCAATTCTTAATATAGCTGTCTTTGTCCTAACTAATTTTTTTTTTTTAGTTTAGCTTTTATTTTCTCTCCCTCTTCTATTGAAGTTATGGGGAAACCTATCTTAACAAATATGCAGTCCTTCCCTTGCCACAAAAACTAAATATAAATAACAGTTCAGCAAAAGCCAATCTCAGTTTTTCTCTGAATATTGTATCCTCCTTAAAATTATATTTCGGATATGACTATGGTTATTTGAGTATAGGTCGAATATCCTACTATGTCTGTGCACCAGCCTAACTTTGAAATTTGACTTATGTGCACCAGGACACAGAAAACAAGAAGTTTCAGCAAATGCTCACTTAGAAAGATGAAAAAGGGGGCGGGGCAGGCTTCAGTCATTTCCCCCATACCAGAAAAAAGTCTTCGCTGGATGTTTACGTCACTCAAGCTTTGGCCAATCTCGCTCAAGGCTCCTGCAGGAATCCCGCCTATGACTCGCAGACCCGAACCTTTGGTCCGCCTCTCTCGAGGACTGGGAGGAGGGGCTGGGCTCGACTGCCGCGGGCGGGCTCAGTCTGATAGAGGCAGTAGGGGGAAGATGGCGGCTGCAGGGCCACAGCGGGCATGGAGTGCTGAGCAGTTGCGTAGCGAGGCGCTCCCCAAGAAGGACATCATCAAGTTTTTGCAGGACAACGGCTCGGATTCGGTACCGCAGGGAAGGGAGGAGGGCAGCCTGGGATAGTTGAGGGGGGCTCTTCTTTCCTCCCCCCACCCCCACGATAACATTGTGTCTCCCGCCTCGTGCTCCTAGGCACGCGCACCTCTACACACAGGTTTGGGAAGGGAGCGGGAGAAACCTCCCCTCCCACCCCTGTTTACCGGAACTGGAACCTTGTGTTTTAATCTCGAGCCCAGGGGAGAAGTCCTGCCTCCTGGGCAGGAGGGAAGATGGAAGGGGACCGTGGACACTGTGCCCTAGCCCTGTTGGGGAGGCGCGAGTGAAGATCACGAGGGGGATTGTGGGACCTGGCTTCCCTCCTTCATAGTTACCGTTCCCTTTGGGTTCTGGGTCGTGCCCTCGTCTCCCCATCCATTTTTCTTTAGTTCGGCTTATTTTTCTTCAAATTTTGATGAACCCCTTTTAATGGAATCTTAATTCGTGAAAAGAGCTGGTGGGAATGGGGTCGGCGGGTCTCTTTCCCGCGTCCAGGGGCCAGTTTTGCCTCAAGTCCTTTCTTTAAAGGCGCCCTTAAGCTTCCTAAGGCTACCTGCTATAGTCAAATGCTTCCGCCAAGAACAGAAGTACCTGAAGGTGGTGGGGGTTTTACATTTACATTGATAACTATTTCAGCATAATGGGTTTCCTTTGCACTTTATACATTGAAAAGCGTTATTCATAGGTGGCCACTGGCTTCACCAAACTCCCAGTATGATATAAAAAAGGTTCAAACAGTTCCCAAATCAACTTCAGTTATACTCAGACGCTCTTCAAAAAAAAAGAGGTTACTTAAACTGGGGTCCCTGAATTTTTTATTAAGAAAATGAGAACTTTTAGTATAATGAGTTTGCTGTGCATTTTATTTTATGCATTTAAAAGCATTAACCCAAGGAGGCGTCCATGACACACAAAAGTTTAAGAACTCCAGTCCTAAAGCCAGTTCCAAACTTGTAACTCTGAATTTAATTTGTACTCCTCTTTCCCTTTGAAAAGACATTTTGATCAATATTAGCCCCACTGGGTGATTATGTAACTATATCTCTTACTCCAATCTTTACTACCTAACAAGTAATTATAAAATAATATATAGTCTTCAGGAGAATTTTAATCGTAATAACCTCAGTTATAACTCAGATTCTCTGCGTAGAACAAGGGTAGCAGAACTTGGTGATTTGGGGGTTGGATTTTTTTTTTAATTAACTTTAAAAATAATGAGTTTCTTTTGTATTCCTATGCATTTGTAAGCATCATTCTGAGAAGAGGTCTACTGGCTTCTCCAAACTGTAGGAAAGAGGGGGTCCATGCATGATACAAAAAAGGTTATGCCAGTTCCAACCTGAATTATGCTAAAATTCTATGTATAAAACACAACGTTCTGATTGGTTCTTGAACTTTTGTTTTTTGGAAATTTTAAAATAACTTTTAGTATAATGGGATTCCTTCGTATTTTATTTTATGCATTTAAAAGCATTATTTTCAGAAGTCCATAGGTTTCACCACATAAAGAACCCCCTTTCCTAAGACCAGTTCCTTATACTCTCTTATTAACTAACCTCTGTTATACTCAGGTGCTATGCATAGAAGAAAATTGAAAGTAATCCTTTTGTGAAGATGAAAAATATTGAAATGATAGATTGCAAAATGACTTCCTAAAAAAGAGATAGTGGTCTTGAAAGACAGGAAGGGAGAACTTTTAGATACAGAAGAGGGTAATGAAAACTGATGATGAGCCAAAGACCTAGATTAAAACAGAGAAGTGAGTGGGAGAAAGTGAGTTATTTTAATTAAATTCTTTGTTTTCCAAATTAACTGAAATCCATTTTCTTCAGACCACCCACCACTACCCCTAGGTGAAATAGTAAGAAAAAAGAAAACAAATATATACAGCTGCTCAAAACATAATCCTATGTTTCCAAAAGTTCATCTGTCAGGAGGTGGTTAGTACATTAAGGAAATAATTTAAAGATTACTATGGCACGGTTGTGAGATGAGGAAAGAGAAATTGATTTTTTAGCTATCTAAATTAAGATTGTAGTATTAATATTTCTAAGTTTTCTACTTTCTTGATAGTGGAATTTCTGACTAGTATAGTGGAATGAATTATAGCCAATTTTTTAGTTAAAATACTCTTGCACTGTGCATAACAGGCAAGTACCAAAGCCAGTAGCGCTAATACAACTGTAATTCTTTTGCTTTTGAACAAATGTCTCTATAATTTTAACATTAACCTTTTTTAAAAAATTATACTGTGGGTAGCACCGTGGGTAAACATAACAGATAACCCTGTTCTATACACTTTATTTCAGGTCCACAGTACCTATTCTGCCAAGCACTGAGCTTCTTTTGGGGAGGGGAAAACAATATGTATACAGATAAGTATATAGAAAATATTTAGAATTAAGCATAAAGTAATTTGGGATATTGAGGGAAACTAGGAAACTACTTCTTGTAGCAAGTGCTTCACTTTGAAGGAAGCTAGGATTTCAAGAGACTTAAGTGTGGAGAGAGCATCTTGTAAAGGCATCTCTTGCTTGGGGAAATTATATGTAACTTTATTCTCAATAGTTTCTTGCAGAACATAAATTACTTGGAAACATAAAAAATGTGGCCAAGACAGCAAACAAGGATCATTTAGTCACAGCCTACAACCACCTTTTTGAAAGTAAGGTAAGTGTCTCCATCTTCTATATTCAAATGATTATCTTTGGCATTTTTTCTTTAAGATTATAAATATAGACATGTTTCCATCTACATATATACAAATATTTTAGAGCTATAATTAAATTTTATATATGTATATATTGGTTTTTGTTAAATAGATGTATTATCTGCTGAAGGTATCATTATCATAATACTGAAATAGTAAGGTTTTTTACAGTTTAGTCTTGCGGAAAGAATACTAGATTGGAGTAGAAATATATACATTTGAATCCTGGCTCAGATATTTATTATAAGAATCTCAACCTTTGTGGGGGTGGGGGAGATACTTTAACAATAAAGCATTAAATAAATGTGATCTATTTCACATATTAATATTATAAGCGAAGGACTTTCTTACAGTTAGGGAGACTTGAATTCAGATTCAGCCCCTGGATATATACAGGTTATGTGGTTGGTAATAGGCAAATCAGTTAACTTTTCAGTTTCCTAGACAACTCTTAAGATTAAAAATTGTACACCAATTGCAGATTAATATTGGTTCTGAACAAAAAAATGCCATGGTGAAATCAAGGCCCCTTTGTTTAAAGCAAGAGTTTTTAACCTTAGTCTATTTAAAAAAAATTTTTTTTAATATAATTGGTTTCCCTTTTTGTCTTTTGGTGTGCATGTTTTTTTACATTTAAAATCATCTGAGACTATGGATTTTAGTCCATAGGTTTTATCAGACTGCCAAAGGAGTCCATTACATGGAATAGATTAACCTCCATTTTAACGAGTCTGTGAATGTTATATATTTAGGTTCCGGTAGCAACGAACATCTCAGAAAGTACTGTTCATATTGTTAATTGTAAAATAAACAAGTCTAGCATAAAGAATTCCTTTTTTTTTTTTTCTTCTTCCAGGGACTGAGTAGTATACATATATCTTTTCTAACCCCTTCAACTCCTATCCCAGCCCTTATTCCCAAGAATATACTCAGGGTTAGAACTATTTAATTTTTGTCATTTTAGTACAGCCTATCACAGAGGTTGATAACATAATAGGCAATTGATGAATGTTTATTAATGTCCATTGCCAATTTGTTTTACAAAAATGATTTTGGGTGTAATAATATAATAGGATATATAGGAATAATCCAAAGGTGAATTGACAAAAAAAATGTTATAGTGGACTATTACAGTGTTATGATTTGAGTTAGGTTAAAATGTACTCTGGTCTGGGCAGTATTATAAGGGATATGCATGTATTTGTACGACTGAATCAGGGAAATATCCTTAGGGTTGTTTTTTGGTTCTTATTTCAGGTGTTATTTGGAGAAGTCACTTATGATTTATATAAATAAAAACATTCAGAATAGTTCCTTTTTATATTTTATATTCCTTAGGCCAATTGTTTTATGTTAAATTCTATATATTCATGTCACAGATGGTCATTTGGCATCAGATTTCCTTTTCATGAAAACAATTTTCATTACAGCGTTTCAAAGGTACTGAGACTGTTGCCAAAGTGACAGAGCAGGTGAAAAGTGTGAAGCTTGATGAAGAGAAATCCAAAGAAGTCAAACCTGAAGAGACTTTGGATGAGGTCTAGAATTTCATAAAATGTTTTGCAACTTAATTTTTTTTATATGTAAATTTTAGTAATATTTGTTACTTAATGGAATCTGGAAATCCAACCATGGGTTACTTTTATTTCCCATTCTAGGTCAAGTTATTTCTTAAATTTTCAGATTTTTTTTTTTTTAGCCACAAAATTCTATATGTAAATTGAAATAGAGCTTAGGGAACTTCTCCTTCCTTGGCTAAATCCATTCCTAAAATTTCTGGGATTTAAAATAAGTGATGGAGGTATTTAGATCTCCTTGGACCTTTCATACCTAGGTTGACATCCAAAAAAAAATGTCTCTTGTCCATATCAAAAGTAATTTTTTTCCCCATTTGATTTTTATCCCCACCATTCAACTATAACTGTTTATTCCAAGGTTACCAGTGGCACTTTCTCAGTCCTTGGCTTTCTTGACCTCTGAAGTATTTGACACTGTTTAAATACACTTCTAAGGTGGGGGTGGGGTGGAGGGGATTGGGGGTACAGTTTTCTGGACATTAGTCTCTCCTAATTGTTTGAATATTTGGATTCTCATCTTGTCTCCCCGCCTCTGCATGGATGTGCCTGCTCTGTCCTCTTCTCCTTTTGTGGTCTTGTTCATTCCCCTGCTCCCAAATCTGCTTATTGAACTCATTGTTCTTCTGAGTGCCAGTTCTGCTTCAGCAAAATTTCCTGCTTCATCTCTCCTCCTTAAGGCTATATCAAATTCAACAAGACTAAAAAAACTCTTACCTTTTGAAACTCACCTTACAATTTTCCTATATCTGATAGGACACTGCTGTCATTTGGGTTTCCTCTGTTTGCAACTTTGAAAATATCTTTGATTCTTGATTCCGGCTCTTTAAAAAAAATTTTTTTCCTCAATTTATTTTTTTCTCCCATTCCAAAAGAGGAAGAGGGGGGAATGGGACAACAAAACAAAAATCCTTGTGACAAATAAATATTGTCACATCCAGAAATGTCTCCTATCTCATTTCATCACCTCTCTATTAGATGAACTACCTATATATATAAGTTGCTAAGTGTTGTTCTTTTTATTTCTGCAAAATCTTTTACATGTATGTATATCTACTACCCTAATTCAGGGTTTCATGTTCTCTAATGTAGCAAACATATCTTAATTGCTCTCATTTTCATCTGCAAAACTGATATTCCCCAAGTACAAGTTAGCTGTCTTTGTTGGAGCTTCATTGGCTTCCTTTTTGAATTCCTATTTCCTCAACTGGGTATTTAAAATCCTTTTGAATCTAGCTTCAATGTATCTTTTTTAAAAACTTTTTTTATTTCACTAAATATTTCCCTATTACATGCACAACATTATTTATTATTTTTTTAGGGCCCTTACCTTCCGTCTTGGAGTCAATACTGTGTATTGGCTCTAAGGCAGAAGAATGGTAAGGGTAGGCAATGGGGGTAAGTGACTTGCCCAGGGTCAAACAGCTGGGAAGTGTCTGAGGCCAGACTTGAACCTCGGACCTCCTGTCTCTAGGCCTGGCTCTCAATCCATTGAGCTACCCAGCTTCCCCCTGCAAAACATTTTTTAACATTTTTTTTTTTTTAATTTTGAGCTCCCAAATTCTTTGCCTTCTTGATCCTTTCCTATCCTTTGAGAAGGTAAGCAACAACATTAATTATACATATGAAGTCATGTAAATATATTTCCATATTAGTCATTCAACATATTTTGCTAGACTGATTACATATCATTCCCACACGCTATGTTCTAGCCACGCTTGCTTATTTGCAGTTTTTTAAACATAGCATTCCATCTTTTACCTCTGGGCATGGATTGTCTCATTTCCCTGGAATGTTCCCCTTCCTTATTTTAAGCCTCTTGGAATCTTAGCATCCTTCAAATCTCAAGTAAAGCACCACCTTCTATATGAGGCTTTTCCTGATACTCATACTTGGTGTTCTCCCACTACCAACCTGACATTTTTATTTCCTTATCCTTGATGTAAACTTCTCGAGGGCAAGGAACAGTTCTCATTTTTATCTTCATACATAGCCAATATCTGGCGCATAGGAACTTAATAAATGCCCATGGTTTATAGAATAAGTCTGTCCATGAAAATTGAAGAGAATTTTTAACTGGTTTGCTTACATTAGAGCTGTAACTATTGGATTTTATTCATTAAGACCTTGTAGTCCCTATAATCTTGGCCACTTGACTGTTCTGCTTTCCAACTGAGAGTAATGTTACTCAATTTCTGGGCCTTATAAGTAGAAAAGATTTAAGGAAGATGTTATTTGTAGTCTACCATTAATCAAGTTTGAGAATCAGAAGCCTTTTGTAGTCATAGGAAAATTGCATGTTTTTCTCTTATTGGCTGATAGCCAGTGGCTAAATCCTTTATTTAAACTGGCTAAATCCTTTATTTAAAAAGTAATCTTCAGTTCAAATAAGCAACAAGTAAGTAAGGTATTGAACTAGAACCTGAGAATGCAAAGAATTAGAATCAAGCCAGTAGCTGTCCTCAGCTTACTTTGTTATCATAGGTGAGGGATATAAAATATATACTTAAATATATAGATTCAGCATAATTTGAGGACAACACTAATAACTCAGGGGATCAGGAAGAGCATTCTTGAAGAGGAATGGCAACTTAAAAATGGCCAGGGTAAAGAGGGAATTTGAGCTAGAGATGAAGGATATCATATGCAAGCACATCATAGAGATGAGAATTGAAATGTTATAAATAAGGAATAGCTAATCGGCTGGAACAATTAATAGAGTACATGAAGAGTGAAGTATAAAATAAGGCTGGAAAGGTAGATGGGAGTCAGATTGTAGAACACTTTAAATGTAAGGCTAAAGCTTTTTAACTTTGGAGACCATACATAGGAGGCAACTCCCTGCCCTTTTTTCTTTTAAACCCTTACCTTCTGTCTTAGAATCAATACTGTGTATTGGCTCCAAGGCAGAAGAGTGGTAAGGGTAGGCAATGGGGGTCAAGTGACTTGCCCAGGTTGACACAGGTAGGAAGTGTCTGAGGCCAAATTTGAAACTAGGACCTCCTGTCTCTAGGCCTGGCTCTCAATCCACTGAGTCACCCTGCTGCCGGCCTCCTCATCCCACCTCCCCCCTTTTTTAAGCAGTGGGGAGTAACATGGTCAGACTGAGGCTGTTAATTTGTGAGAAATGAATTACAAGGAGAAGAGGATGGAAGTGGCCAATTATGAGGCTTTTGTTCATGTGAGAGTTTACAAATTTGAGTTATGGACAATTGGGATCAAAGCTATTGTTTAAAGGTAGCATACATTTGTGAATGTCAGTATTAAAAGTATGGTTTAACTCTACCTTAATCTTAAGAATGTTAAGAATTGTTGAGAAATGTCTTTTGAATTATAGCAAACACAGTTTCAACTTATCACAAAACTTTTACCAGCAATTAATTTGAGTTTTCAATTGTTTTCTTTTGCTTTAAGTCTTCGTTACTTGGAGAGTAGAAATTTTAAAAAGCAAAGTTCTCTCAAAGACATAGTAATATTTGTGAAACGAAACCAACTCAAATCAAGTATAGGCATAAATTTTTAAATGTTCTTTTGGCATGCAAAAGAAAAAGTAAATGGCCCCAATATGCCTGACTTGAAAAGGGTAATGTTGAGCTAGTTTAATAATTCAAGCAAAAGAAATGGAAGTCATTACCTACAAGTACACTCATGGTTTGGAATTAAAAATGAGTAGAATACAAAACATTCTGAATACTAGTGATTTTGGTCTAATTCCAACATTTAAATTTCAAGTGTAATGAATGTGGTCTTATCCAGTTTCTTCTGGAATTTAATATTTATTCATTTAGCAAACTTTTTGATTTTTATCTTGTTTTTAGAAGTTGAATTGGATATATTTAAATGTCAGAAATCACTATGTGATTTGGGGGCGCGGGAATAAAAAGTAACAATTGTCTGTATTCCTCTCTTATTTAGGGGCCACCAAAATATACAAAATCTATTCTTAAGAAGGGAGATAAAACTAACTTTCCCAAAAAAGGAGATGTTGTTCACTGCTGGTACACAGGAACTTTACAGGATGGAACTGTTTTCGATACTAATATTCAAACTAGTAAGTCTACATGTAAATGAGTATTTGGTTTAGCCTAAAGACATTGTGCATCATTTGTTGTTTTTAAGCTGAGGGGTAAAAAAAATCCTATCCATTGTTTTTTTATGATCCACTTTTAGTCTCCCCAAGTTTTTCTGCCTCGAATCTACTTTGGAAGAAGATTCTATAGGGACAATGATTTTCAATTAAGTATGTGGATTTCTTTTTTCCACATCAAAAAAATTTCATGGACTATGCCATCAACATATGTAGTAGTATTTTTGTATGAGTACCCATTCATTGAGAAAATACAGGACAAAAAGTTACTATGAATTTAAAAACTTTTAATGACATTATCATAACATCATCTATGTACAGTTTTTAAATGGTAATACATACATGAGTCATGCTGCATTTTTTTTATTGGAATTAAAGTTTAAAAAGTGTCAATGCTTGGTACATGTGTGGATCTGAAGACCCTTGTAATGATTTTGCTGTTTCTCTCCCCACCCCTGCCCCTCCCCCAAGGTTGGGAACCATCAAGTTTACTTCAAACCACTCTAAACTTAACAGTCAAGAAACCTCTATTTTAGCCCAGACAAATCCAACCTTTGTGACCTTTTGTGACCTAAACCTCTTGGTCTCTAAATTTCTTTTCCTCATTTGTAAAATGAGTCTAATAACACCAGCACTTCTGTACAAGCTATTTATTGGGAGGAGGAGTAAATTAGATAATTACACGAAAATGCTTTGTAACCATAAAGCACTATATAATATAAGCTGTCTTTTTCACTGGCTGTCTATAGGCTTTTGACAGCACTGTGCCTTCAACACAGTTGATAACAAAGTAATTCAAAATCGAGTAGAAATGGGAGAACTTATATTCCCCAGCCTTGAATGATGCAGCATTATAGGGCCTGAAATACTTTGACTAAGTGTCATTCAAGCCTAACAGAATGAACAAAAAAAGCTTCTTAATGGTAAGCTTGAACATAGAATACAGAATTCTCTGTCATCTGGTTTGGGGGCTTTTACTTTGTTTTATGCTACCAAAAAACCTGCATAGTGACATCAATCAGCAAGAATGTACTGTCTATTGTTTAAATTAAAAAAATCAAATTCTGAAAAAATAGATAATCTTAATTATATTACAGGTGCAAAGAAGAAAAAGAATGCTAAGCCTCTAAGTTTTAAAGTTGGAGTGGGAAAAGTTATCAGAGGAGTAAGTAATAAATATTTGCATTTCTGTCCTATAGAAGGCATTGTTCTGGGTCCTATCAAAGACAAAGTCATTCCTGCCCTTAATAGCCCTACAGTTTCAATTCTTTTTTACTAAAATAGTAAATCCTGCAATGACCAAAAAGTGAGCAGGAATTAGGCTATATGTTCAGTATAACATTGAAATATTTCTAAATTTTGGACAATTACATATGATGAACTTGGATTTGGCTTGTTACTGGTAATTCTTATTAAACCTGATCAATTTAAGAGCTATTCCTTATAAATATTATCCATTTAACATTTTTCATGTAGCTTGCTAGCAGCGCAGTTGTGGAAAGTGTTAAAATTAGGAGCCAGGAAGACACAGATTTGAACTTTGATTTCTCTATAAAATGGACTTGATGACAGTAAGTCCCTTACTGCTTCAGTGCTTGTAGGAATAAGACAAGAATCATGTGAAATTCTGACACTTTGATTGCATATGGACAGGTCTCATTCCTTTATTACTTGAAACTTTCTGAAGTCATGGAATTGGCATCTTATATTGAGTGAGGCACAAGGCAACTTTCAAATTCTGTCCAGTCAGGTTTTCATTCAATACTTGTTTTTCCACAGAATTATACATTAAATTAACTCTGTATGCCTAGCCTATCTTAAGTAAAGAATTAAACACAAAACCAAATACAGTAGGAATCCTTTCCAGCACTGGGGTGTTCATTTTAGTGATTTAGTGATAAAGAATTTCACTCTTTATAATTACCTGTATCCTTTCCACAGATTAATAATAAAATTAATAATAAGCTTTTCAATTGATCACCAGAGTTTGAGGTGTAAACTAGACAACTTAAAATTATAGTAGCTTTTGGGCAAATAACCATCACCATCACTTGCTTCCATTTCTGCTGCTTCTTAATGACCTCTCCCTTCTCTTAGGCTATGGAGACTCAATTATAAATAGCTTACAGAGATATCCTAAAATGAATTTTTCCTTTCTCCTCACATCAGATTATCATTTATACAATATTCATATCATAGTTCCACTATGAAGAATTGATTGCATGTGCTTTTCCATAAGCTTTTATATATTTTAACTCAATAATTTTCCCCTCAAATATACCTTTGAGGATCAGAATAGGGAGGAATTGACATGCAAAAACCCCATGTATTTCTAATAAGGATATATAAATGTTTTAGACCAAAAGTCTGTCATAAAAATAAGCCCTTGGCAAAAGTAGACTTGATTTATTTAAAATGAAGGAAATGGTTAATAAGAAACAGTGTTCTCCTAGAATGCTTCAACTTGTTTAGAAGAATTTCTACATAGTTTCTGCTTATTTTTTTAATATTTTTCTATGTTTTCACTTTTAGTGGGATGAAGCACTCTTAACAATGAGTAAAGGAGAAAAGGCTCGCCTGGAGATCGAACCTGAATGGGCTTATGGCAAAAAAGGACAGCCTGATGCAAAGTATCCTTTCTGCTTTCAAATAGGAAAGAGAAACCCAACCTCCTTGGTAGACATTCATTCATAGCATATATTTTAACAGATATCTCTAATAATAGCGACCTTTTGAAGAAGGTGCTTGCTGACTAGACAGTGGTGATGCCATATATAAATCATCACTCTCTGAAGCACAACTTCATTTTGCAAACTTTAGTTTTACTCACTTAGGTGTGTAGGAAAGGTAAAAAAGAATTGTACATGTAGTTTATTTTTTAGGATCATCTGGCATATAGGGAAAATACCACTATGTTCTTAGACCTCTTGTTGAACTCCTTGGCCTAACACCTGGAGAAAACAATGTGACAAATCTGCCACTGAGAGCAGGGCCTCTTTTCCATGGTGAAAAACTTCCTGAGGTTTTCTGAATTCTCTATAAAATGAATTCTTAAGTTTTATTGTAATATCCCAAAAATCTGAAGTATATTGAAAACAATACAAAATAGCTCTATTCAGACCATGGATCCTTTCCTTTTACTCTTGGACTATTAATGAAGGGCAATGTTGTTTGATTTAGGCATAATAATTAGTACTTCAAAAAATATTTACCTTGACTTCTCAAACAGAATTCCACCAAATGCAAAACTTAATTTTGAAGTGGAATTAGTAGACATCGATTGAAGTGAAAAATGTTTTACTGATATAAAAACTACATACTTCAGGAGCTACTGTGGCCTTGTCCATACTTGAAGAACTGACAATTTCCAAGAATAAATTCCTCAAGTTGGATGTGGATGTGTTTTTGAAAAGGCTATGTAAAAGATTGATTGGGGTTCAGTTTTCTATTATTTAATAGTCATATTGTAAATAGAAAATCCTGAATACAAATACATTAACACAACTGTGGATGGCTCATTGAATTTAATGGGGCTATATGTGATGCATAAGATTCCTTCTAGTGTTTTAAATTTTTAGATTGCTTTACTCAACTAGAAAACTTTAAAATCTAATAAAATGTTAATTTTGTTAGAAGAAGTTTCAGCACATATTTTACTCAAGTTTTTTTAAGGATAATCACAACTAAAAAATTGGCCTGTTTTTGCTAACGGAATAAAGCTTAGTGACAACTCTTAGTTCACTATAAAGGTGATCAAATTTCTCGGGACCTGAGATCAGCTTCTGACACCAAACTTCTTTTGACTTCTTTCCAATGAAAAACACTGAATCTTTGATCATGACTAATGGGTCTCTTGCTAGATGTAAATAATAGACCCATTGAAAGGTTTTTTGAGTCCTCAACATTAGTCAGGGGCTAAAGAGTAAATCCTCCTCTCAGTGTGAGCAAAGCAAAAACCCTCTCTAGACCTGTATTAAAATAATGACTATGCAAGGAGCAGAGTTTTTTGGCATTTAAAATAAAATTAATAAAGAATATTAAAATGTGTCTTACCTAGCTTGTTGCCTGCTTTAATTGGCACAAGTTCAATTTCTAAAATGTAGTTTTAAAAAATCAATTCATAAGCAATTGTAATAGAAGTCCTTGTTTTATTACAAAAATGAAAACGATCAGTTTGATCAAAAAAGTCTGCTCACAAGTTTATACATGAACATTCTTAAGTACAAAAATCTACTTGAAACACCATATTTTTAAAATATGATTTTCATTTTTTAAAGGGATATTTTGACATTTTATCACTTACTGAATATCCATTTAAGGATTAGATCTTTAATTTTTTTTTTATGAGTAAATGTAATATCACAACAAGGACAATTAGAACATAGACCTGGACACAATCCTTTTCATAGTGTAATAGTTGAAAGTCTGAACTCATTTTTTTATGAGGTGAAGACATTTTAATAACCAGCCCTTTATATATATATGTATATATATTCAAAATTACTTGCTATACTGACATGACTTTCAGTTAGTTTTTTTTCCTTAAGGCTACAAAGATTTCAAATGTGTTGAGAATTCTAGACCACTTAATGCAAAAATTAAAAAAAAAAAATTCTCCAGTAAAAAGTAAGAAATAGCATTTGTTATTAGCTTTTAAGTGAAATATTGTCCCAATTACTAAGTAAATTATGTTACGTGTGAATAGGGAAGACAAGTTATCAAATATCAAATTTTGCTTTGTTTATACCCCTCATTAAAAAAATGTGCATTTCCCCCCAACTCCCAACAATGCCAATTATGAAATCAAAATACTTTTTTCCATCAGGTTGGCGGGGGAGGATAATACTGTCCATAATTCCAGGGATTCTGGTAATTATACTGTAAAGAAAAACAAACAAATTATCAGCGCTACCTTGTTACTTTTGTCAGAAAAAGTTGTTCACCAAAATTTAAACTCCCATTTTACAGATAGTCTGAGGCACACAGTATCTATATAAGTAACACCCTCCTCCACCCCAAAAAGCACATAAGTGCTAGAATTTTTTTTTTTTTTAAACCCTTGTACTTCGGTGTATTGTCTCATTGGTGGAAGATTGGTAAGGGTAGGCAATGGGGGTCAAGTGACTTGCCCAGGGTCACACAGCTGGGAAGTGGCTGAGGCCGGGTTTGAACCTAGGACTTCCTGTCTCTAGGCCTGACTCTCACTCCACTGAGCTACCCAGCTGCCCAAGTGCTAGAAATTTATGTATATCTACTCCTAATTCAGCAATCAACAAATAAATACATTGAAAAAACTAGTTGTGATACTCTTCCTTATAAAAATCTGAAACATTTAGCAAAGAAAGCCTATACTTATCAGGAATAGCACCTAGTAATGTGTGAAAAGGCTAGCTGGAAGACTGGACTGGAAGTTGAGGCCTAAGTTTTAAAAACTCCTCTGACCCTTACAATGACTCATGGGACAAGTTATAATCTTCTTAGTTCCCAACCAACTCAAAGACAATCTGCTTTATTTAGATCAGTTCCACACTGATAAAAATATAGATCAAAACAAGAATTTACTGACCACCTAACTTACTACATGCATTACATTATCCTTTTATTAGAAGACAAACAAAAAAAATTAAATGAAACTTTCTTAAGGAAGCTTACATTCTATCTGATACCCATACACCTCACATACAATCAAATGATGAGTGGAAAAGATGAAAAAGTTTAAGAGAAATTAGATCATATAGGACACAGCCCCAAGACTGAATTATTTATACTTACTTGATACCAGGCACTATAATTATATGCAGCTTGGTTAGCTTGGATGTCTCCATCTATCAACTGAGTAGATGCTAAACTTGCATCTTCTGTGTGTACTTTTTTTTCATCTGGCTCTTCTGCCCTATTAAGAAAAACAAGAAGAATTTAGTATATTAAGTTTTGGTTTTTTTAAACCTTTATCTTCCATCTTAGATTCAATACTGTCTATTAGTTCTAAGGCAAAAAAAAGTACAGATCGGGCAATGGGGTGATGTGCCCAGGATCACACAAAAAGTATCTGAGGCCAAAACAACCCAGGACTTCCCATCTCTAGGACTGGCTCTCAATCCACCAAGCCACCTATCTGCTCCCATCTATTAAGTTTTAAAAAACCACATCTATGTCCTTCAAAGCAGTTTGAAACAGGTAAATGAAGGAATAAGGCTCTTGTACTCACTGATAAATTCTGGTATCAACTAAACTTTATTGTACTTTGTACCTTTTTTAATTTTTTTTTTAAACCTTACCTTTCATATTATGATAAATACTATGTATGGATTCAAAGGCAGAAGACTGGTAAGGGGTAGGCAATGGAGGTTCAGTGATTTGCCCAGGGTCACACAGGAAGAGCCTGAGGTCATATTTGAACCCAGGACCTCCTATCTCTAGGCCCAGCTCTCAATCCCCTCAGCTGCCCCCTACTTTACACCTTTTAAGACACGTTCTATGTTGAAAAAAATTTATTTCTGAACCAAAAAAGAATGTGGGACAATTTTTTCTTATATAGGATATTCCCTAACATGATTTGTATATTCGACAAGATCAGATTTAAAATTTGAAGGGGCCTTCTAACTCCCTCATTTAACAAATGAGAAACTTTTGATCTTACATACCCATTTTCAGCTTTCCTTTTTAAAGAGTCTTGTTCCTTTAAGAGTATTTGATGTTCATCATAAGCGTCCAGAAGCCTGAATTGGGGGGGGAAAGATGCCTTAGGGTTTTTCCCATACTTTGAACTACAAATTAAATAATTACTTTTCCCAGAAAAACTGTTCTTTCAAAAATAAAGTCTTTAAGCTTTGTAATAGTAATAAGTTTATTTTGTAGTTAAAAGAAAAAAATCTATATAACATCAAATGAAAACAAAGTTTTACAAACTTGAATACTTTAAACTCCGACATCAAGCTGTCAGTTTAAAATTTTATGAACTACTTTTGATTCTAAAGTAAAAGTTCCCACATTTTATATTTCTATGAAAGTGTTTTTTCCCAAAAGACAAAACTGTATGAAGTTAACATAAGAGACAGTGAAATGCCCAAATATTAGTTTGTATTATAAGATACATATTGCAAGTCACTTGACCCCCATTGCCTACCCTTACCACTCTTCCACCTATAAGTCAATACACAGAAGGGTTTAAAATAAAAAAAAAAAATCAACAAAACAAAAAAAAATAAGATGCATATTATTTTTAACATGATTTCTGGCACTTAAAAGTTTTTTCTATATGAATGGAGACTATTTAATAACAAGAGAAATCCTACCTTAACTCTTTAATTTCAATGATTAAAGCTACTTTTATTAATTGTGCCTCAAGGGAAAAAACCATCCAAAATCATGAGTAATCATATTTGTATTTTTGTATATTTGTAACATATTTATTTAACATAACATAATCTATATTTGTAACATAATGGTACAAGAAGGGAATAAGGAAATTCCTCAAAATAAGTTTTTAAAAGTTGTATTATTTCTTGAGAAACAGGAGTTGAAACACAATGATGTTATGTTTCTATTTCTTTCATTTACTTAAGTTCCCAATGCTTAAAAGATTTTTCTAGCAAAGTAAAGACTGGCAGGTTCTACTATACTGGAGAGGCTTTGAGATATGCCCTTTGTTCCAAAATGTCTATTTCCTGAGGATCAGTTAGCTAATTACAGAAAAAGATCTCCAGACAACCATATTAGGTGATAAATTGTTTGGCAAACAACATAAAATGAAGATAAACATTTGTGAGGCCCTCTTCTATTCATTTACTATGAAAAGCAAGCTTCATCAAGGGACTTGGGTTCTCAGGGTCTCAATTTCCTCATCTGTAAAATGGGGGCTGAGCTTATACAATATGTTCCTGGAAAGGGGGAAATAATAGTAAAGAACAAAGTTTTTAGAACATCTATGAACACTAGTTATTGGCAGACTCAGAGATCCCATGAATCTTGACTCAGTCCAGATCTTTAACCTCCCCATAACAAGTTGCCTCCCTCGATAGAATCTTAATAAACTAGATTTTAGCCTGTAAGTTGCAATTGTCTTTATGGTGATTTTTTTCAAAATCTCCTCATGATTACTGAAATAAAAGATGGACAATCATCCACTGAAATGTTTCGTGTTGCCTTTTAATTCGTTTAAAAAAACAACTTTGGCCAAACAGCCCGGGGGGGGGGGGGGGGGCGCCTTCATGAGAATCTTTGAATCATTCAGATATTCAGCAAGTTCCTTTGGCCATTCAGTTTTGTTTTGTTTTTTGATGTGATTATTCCTCTGGACGTTCCTGTTAATAGATGATACTATGCTGAATGCATGAGGCCCCTCAATGAGGTGTCAAATGAACAGCCCTTCAGAGCCCCATGTGGCACCCAACTGCAAATTGAATCAGATTAATTATATAATTATATCATAAGTATCAAAATAAATGAAAATACAATAAAACATAAAAAAATTTTGATTATCTTCAGTTCAAGCCACAATTAGTAAACATAGACTGATTTTTTTAATATAAATCAAGAAGATCTATAATCGAAGTAATTTAGAAATTTCCTCCAGCAATATAGTCTGCAGCCTATCACTGTCTGGCCATCATGCACAACTGCTGTTCATATTTTCCTTTAAGTTCACCAGAGAGGGACCATCAGTGTGCTATGTAGAATTCTCCTCACATCCTAGAGGCACCTGTGGAGCATTCTGGCTGCCCACCTGCTATCCCATCTTCTTTTTCTTCCAAAGACATCTTTTACTCCTGTATGTCTTCAGGGGCTCCCCATGAGCTATTTTTTACAGCCTACTCAGGCTCTTTGTGTGACTGAGTTCACTTTTAGTTGTATTCCATGTCTTGTTGCCCATTTGCCAACCCTGAGAGAATGTTGGCATTAAAAAAAGATGGACTTTTTAACTTTCGTGGGAAGCTTGGGGTTATTAAAAGAGCTTTGTGAATCCACAAAGGCAGTACAGCAATATACATAGCAGCCTGCTCTCCTCACATTCAACTCTAGCCCTGATTCACTATCCATCTTAACTATTTGCCCCATATGCACATGGTGATAGGTGAGCCCTATAGGCTGAGCAAACTAATGCTTATAGGAATCTGGGCAATTCTTCATCCACTTGGTCTTTGCTGTGAGGGTGGTCAAGCCAGGTTTCTTTGAAGACACTCTTCAAAGTTCTGGGGCTTGATGCAGTTAACGCATTGGTATCTACGAGCCAGAGCATGTGGAGAATCTCTCCATCCACAGAGAATCCCCTTTTCTACTTGGACTCTGGCCCTCATCACCTCCACTTGCAGGGCAGTGATTTTGGCAAGCCTACATCTTATGTCTCTTGGGCCTTGTTGGATATTTATGATCAGGAAGTCATTCAACAGGGTTTTTTTGTGTTAGATCTTTCAAGAAAGTATAAATATCATAGACATATGCCAGGAGAACCTTATCGTAAAGTGGCATTTTTGTCCTTCCAAACAAATGACCAGAGTGATTGTGTGCATGATGTGCAGTTTTGCATTCTCTTCAGTTAACTGTGAAAATGGTATAGATGTGAGTCTGCAATTCTCTATCAATATCCCCAATCAAGGATGCCCTCAGATTCATGTAAGAAGTCTTTAAGATTTTGTGTAAATGGAACAAGAGGGATTTAGGTCATTGTTATTCTCCTGAATGCCCTTTTCAGTGATATTAAAGCCTGATTTTCTCCATGCCTTTGGAATGTCTGCCTCCTTAACTACTTTGTGTATCATCCCCCAGTCTTCACAAATGGATGAAAGTAGAATAATTAACATCACTTCTCCACTTCCTAGTTTTGATGATCCAATACAAGTTTAAATAAGGTTAAGATTAAACTGTTTCAATAGTACATCATCTTGCTCTTATTTTCCTTTCTCAAAAAAACTAAGTCTAATGAGTAGATTTTTGACTAGTCAACTAACTCAGAAATAATACCACATCAATAACAAGTTTTTCCCCCCTGGTATTAAATATAATCTTTTTCTTCCTTTACAGTGATAAGTCACCATTTCCAATGCTTACTAGTTTTTTGTTTTTTAAAGGAAAGTCAGGTGAAAATTAAGGTGAAACGCGCCGTTTTGGTCTTTCTTCCAGAACTATTCTTTCTGGTGTTCTTAAAAGAAATGGGAAAATTTGGAAGAAAAAGATAAAAAGATGTTCTATACAAGTTGAATTTAAAATGTCTACAGATGATCTAGTTTAAGACGCCCATATATAGCTACTAGTGTGGAACTAGAGCTCAAAAAACTGACTTGGGCAAAAAAGAATAGATAAGGGAGTCTCTTGCAAAGAGATATGACAATTAAACCCTTTGGAACTAATGAGGTTACTAAGACAGTTTATAAAGAGAGAAAAAGAGGGTTCAAGACAGAACCTTGAAGTATACCCATAGTAAAAGGATATGGATATGGATGATGGGGCTAACAAATGTAAAATGATTTGGGCCTAGAATGGAAGACAGCATGTGGGCCTGAACAAGATTAGTCTTTCAAGTTGCTACAAGACTGGAAATCAAGGAATACTACTTCTATGAAGAATCGGGAACCAAAAGGATCATTAAAGACACAAAGTAGGCACAGCACGTTTCAACACAGAATTACGACCAAGAAACAGTAAGACTGAGAAAGATGTCACTGAGATATATAACTTTCAAGGGGAAGCTGGAATGCAAAAGCAAATTTTAAAAAAAGACTTATTACCCACGGAGCCTAAAGACAGACCCATGACACATTAGGGATATCCCATTTTGTATCATTTACAGGAAACGATAGAAAGGAATTACATAAAGCAGAATGGCATAGCAATACACAGAAATCTGGATTTTACCTAAAGAGAACTTGAGTTGGAATCCTGGCTATGCTAACTTCTTATGAAATCTTGATAAACTAACTCAATCTTCTCTGGACCTATTCCTTATCGCTAAAATAAGGACTGGACCAAAAGTCTTAGTAATGTTTCAATCTGTTAAATCTAGATAGAATTTAAGCTTAAAACCACACTAAGACTTCTGGGGTATCCTACAGTCCCTTTGAGTTCTCAATCTAAGGCATTTTTATAAGTATTTCTTTAAAATGTAAATTTTGGAGCTAACAACAATTACAAAATAAAACTCAGATTTTGGTCAAAATATTGTTTTTCCCAATATCAATCTGTTTAGATTTTTTTCTTTTTAAAGTATGTATTAAAAATAACATGATTGTACCAACATTGCTTGTGTCCTCTTTTGAACTTACTT
The DNA here is from genome assembly GCF_016433145.1 of Gracilinanus agilis. Lineage (NCBI taxonomy): Eukaryota > Metazoa > Chordata > Mammalia > Didelphimorphia > Didelphidae > Gracilinanus > Gracilinanus agilis. The sequence continues at coordinate 474,042,690 of NC_058131.1, read as the reverse complement.
CTGATCTATGTGTTTCATGAAAATTTTTCATTCTTTGCTTCTCTAATTACATTAAGCCCCAAACTCCAATGTATTTTTTAAAGCAATGAGACTTGGGAGGGTGGGGCACAAATTGTGTTACAGAGTAAACCCTGGCAAAAGAATTCCCTGTACCAATGATATCTAAAATCTTCTGCAATCCACAAGGGGCTTTGAGAATGTAAATAACTTGTGCAAGGGTTTTATTATGTGCATATCAGATCCAGAGCTCCTGCATACAAGGCAGTTCTCTGCCTGCTCTATTGTGCTACTTTTTCAAAATTTAAAACCCTTAAGACAGAAGGTATCAGTTTCAAGGCAGAAAAACAGTAAGGACTAGGTATTATTGGGTTTAAGTGATTTGCCCAGGGTCACATAGCTATAAGTCTTTAAAGTCAGATTTGATCCCAGGATCTTCTGTCTCCAGACTGGCTCTCTACCCACTGAGCCACCTAGCTGCCCCTTGTGTTACTTTTAAGATTTCATTTTAAGATTAAAAAGCTCCCTGTAAAAGTATTGCATTTTATTTCAAGATACCTAAAAGTTTCTTTAAGACTAGGTTCTAATTACTAATTACTCTATTACTAGAAGAGCTTAAAAATGATTAACCACAGTCTCTCCTCACTACAATATTCCTTATCAGATAGCTATTAGAACAAGCTCTCACTCTTTCTGCTTCAAACTCCCAGTGGTTCCCGAATGTCCTCAAAACTCTTAAAATTGACTTTTTAAGGCTTCCAATAAGTAAATGTGGTCACTACATGTAAATAATCTCCTCCCACTCATCAACCAAATAAGTCTTTCACTACAGCCAAGCTTATTTCCTTAAATAGCCATAAATTTAACTAAACTGATTCCTACCTCTTTCTAATATGGGATAACATTCCTTCCTTCCACCCCAATGCCCCATCAAACATCTTAAAATACAATAAAGGGGGCTAAATTCATGTTTCTTTCAATAACCCTTCCAGGGCACATTTCATACTTCTGGCTCGTAAATAAATATAATAAATAAAAACAAGATAAATTTTGTTAAATTCTTTCATGCATGTATTATCTGCTCAAAGTGGGTGCAATTTTTCATGCTGTATTGCTTTTATCTCTTCTCAGTTATCTGAAAATACTTAATAGAGAGGAGGCACTTAAGATTTTCTTTGAAGTTTCCTCACAATTCAAAAAGCATAGTTCTCATTGAAAATTACTATATAACATGAAGAAAGCCATGCAAATAAGACATCCACTATCTGTATTTCAATGTAATTTGCAAGTAAGATTACTCTCCCAAGGCTCCTAAAATCCTTTAGTTAAGAGCTCATATCAGGACAGCTAGTAAGCCTCATCTTCAGTTAGGAAAACTCTTCCAGAGTTCAAATCTGATAATGTATGAAATGAATCCCCTTTTAAAAAATCCTTTTGTTCTCAAAACAAAAAAAAATATTTTGTTCTGTAAAATGAGCTAGAGAAGGAAATGGGAAACTGCTCCAGTATATCTTTACCAAAAAACCCTAGAAAAGAAAGTCTTAATAAATAGAACTTAATAAAAAGAACTCTTAATAAAGCCAACTGATATATTACACTTGCCCTTTTTTCTTACTAACATAAATTTATACAAAATTGATGATCAGGAGCTCTTTCTGCTGAATGTAAAGTAAAATAATTTTTGGAATACTTTAGCAAAAGAACTGGCATTTAAGAAACTGAAGATTGAGAACAACTTTAGAGTCAGATAATATCTTCAAATGGAAAGGAGAAATACAAGGGGGAAAAGGGAGAGTAAGAGTATCCAAAGAAGAAAGTGGTACATATTATCTTAGTTATCCAATCCACATATGAATTTTTAAGGGCATGGAAAATTGTAAAGAAACAAAATCATCATTTGATAAATTCCTTGGCAATAGTGTAGAAAAAATTTTAATATTTAATTTAGAAGGAAAAACTTCCACAACTATGTAAACTTCTGAATATTTTTTATAAGTCAATGTTCATTCATTCATCTTTCAAGTGAATAGCAGATTTAATGTCTTACTTGTTCACATCAGAACCAAAATCTTCTAGAAACTCCACTTTTCTCTGAGAAAATGTAATTCTCATTTTAATAGGCAATGAACCATGTATTGCCTTGTCAAAACAGGTGAGAATATTGTCTTCATTTTGTTTGAGGTCCCCACTATATTCCATTTCAAGTAAATTGAGGTATAATTTTGTGTTCTCCTATACAAAATGAAATACAAATAATATTAACTGCCTAAAAACAAAGAACAGAACTTAAAAACATTAAAAAAACAGTTAAAATCGTAATGCTATTATACATTATAGCAAAATTATATAAATAATATATAAAATTGGGGGAGGGGGGACAAGAGCACCTAAATACACAAAAAATTAAGCTCACAAAAAATGTTATGTCATGGGAAACAAGGGGAGCAGACTACTCACAAGCAGGAGTCTCAGAGAAAAGGACTGTGTAGGAATTGATGTTTTAAGTTCTATGAAATCAATTTTTAAATGGCAGGGAATCAAATTACATTTTCTCCATGAGACAATTAATAAAGGATCCATGGGACTTTATCAAGTAGCAGATGAAATGGTTAGAATAATGCTTTAGAGAAAATGGTTTAGAGAGAAAAGAGCAGAAGCAGGGAGAATACTGAAGATGCTACTATAATAGTCCAAGCATGAGATGATGAGGGTTTGGACTGAAGCAGGAAAAACAAAATTAAAAAACAAGTCCCAATTCTCCAGAAACATATTCGAAATTATATAACATAGTAAAAAGTGTTCCATGCTTAAAAAAATCAGCATGCTGTCATGAGAAATATGAAATATATGACTATTGCTATATTTAGAATATATTTTTAACAAATGATCTCAATGGCTGTTTTTTGCTTTTGAAACAATAATTAGTTTTGTTGTCAAATGTTTAAGAATAGGCAAATATATATTGTCCCATCCTGGGCTATACTTTCATTATTATGTGTAATTCAATTCCTCCATTTAGAAGCTGGATTAATAGTAACATATAACAGATATTAAAATAGGGGTATGATTATATGAATTTTAATATCAGCCTGATCCTTAATTTTACTGGTATAGGAAACTCCAGTCGTGAAAGGTTAAGTAACTTAGGGTCAGAGAAGAAGACTAACTAAGGTAGTAATCAAGTCCAGATCTTCTTGACATTAGCTCTCTATAATCTATAATATATAACCATATAATCTATATATGATGCCTCCACCCCTTTATATTTGATTAATGGTTAAAAATAAGAATGGCAACATCAGCTTAGAGGGACTGGTGTCTTCATGTAGTAATAAAATATATTACATACAGACCAAACCTGTCATCACTGTTGCCAGTATAGTAAAGCATCTGCTTATTTGTCTATATTTTGAAATCTCAAATGTATAGAAATACATACTTTATCTCTCTCAATGGCTTCCAAGAGCACTTTTCTTGATTTTGGAAGGTTCTTCTGTATCTTGAAAAGATGTCGAGCTAGTTTTATAGCATAAAATGAGGATTCATTATTTGATTTGGCATTCTTAACAGCATCCTGAAGCAACTGCTCAGCTTCCTCCATGTTTCCATGTCGTCGTTCTAAACTTACTCTCCTCAAACGAACCATGGCCAATCCTAAAACACATTCTTCAAATGTTCTCAGAATGCTCCTTGCTTCATTAATATTACCTAAAAGTAGTAAATAAATATTTAATATTTTTAAAAAGCCTTCTCCCACAACCTTCCCATTCTTTTGATTTGATTTTGGAATTTTTACTTTAAATTATAAATAAAATTTCAACTGATATTACAAATTCTTACCCTGCTGTTCTTCAAAAGCAGCCCATAGCATGTGAACCATGGGTTTCTTTGGAAGATGTATAGTACAAGCCCTGCTGTAGACATGTCTCACTCCTTCGATACTATGGTTTTCCATGTACTTGGCATACTACACACAGAAACAGAGTAAACACTGAATAATTTATGACTGAGTAGGCCATTAAATACATTTCAGAACAATAAAATTCTATTTTTAAACCCATTCAGCACCTTTATTGAACCACTAGACTAGTTTCTGTAAGGAAGGACGAAGAGAGGCAACGAGGTTGGCATATGCAGCAGTCAAATCTGGTTGCAAGCAGACCATCTCCTAATGCAACAGATATAGTTACATGAACAACATTCGACAGAGGTACAAAAAAGGTTAGTCACTAGATCAATGTTTGTAATCTATTAAAATTCATTAATATGTTATTTTCTCACCTTAATCCAAAAGTCCTCATAGAGGGCACATGATATGACACATCTTTCAAAGAGCACCACAACACGTTCATGAGTCCCATTTTCAATTTCAAATTCTAAGTATTCTTTCCAATTTTTCAGTTGTGCTTTTTCCAATGGTTTCACATGGAAATAAGGTCTTTTAATCTGAAATTAAAAAACAGCATGGCAGTGCAATATAAAATGTGCATTTAATAATATAGTTCAAATACTAGTCTAATGTCTAGATATTTCTAGATCTGACATTCTATTAGGATTTTTTGTTTTATTTATATCCTTTGTAATGGGTATATGTGGGACATAGTGTTTTTCACATTCTAATATATTCATTTAAAATTGAATGTTCATCTAAAGAACTGGGCATTATGAATACATATATTTTAAACTACTCATGGACTTTTCAGCAATATTTAATAATTATGATCTAGTTCAGCATGACTACTAATGGATTCAAGAACTGGAAAAACATGATTTTATGTTAATACAATTTAATACAATGCTATCTCCTGGAATTAAAATAAATTATTTTAGAGACTTAAATCTAGGATATATAGTTCAATTAGAAAAGCATAATTTAAATGTCTTTAAATATTTCCTAGTTAAGGGGGCAGCTGAGTGGCTCAGTAGGTTGAGAGCCAGGCCTATGGACAGGAGGTGCTAGGTTCAAATCTGGCCTCAGACACTTCCTAGCTGTGTAACCCTGGGCAAGTCACTTAACTTCCATTGCCTAGCCCTTACCACTCTTCTGCCTTGGAACCAATACATTGATTACAAGATGGAAGGTGAGGGTTTTAAATATATATACATATTTCCTAGTTAAACAAACACAAACATAGAAACATAAAGTCAAGTTTTAATACAGCATATATACTTCAAGTATTTCTACTTACACCTTCTTCAAATGTCCATCTTTTGCTAACCTCATGCTCATTATAATTAAACATTTCTTGATGAATTTCGATAATTCTATGTCTCATGTTTTCTATTTCAGTGATTAGCTTAGGAGAGAAAAAAAAGAGTTAAAAAAATTAAGTTGCATGCCAAAAGATTTATACCAGCTTGTTTTAATCTCAGAATTACACACACACACACACACACACACACACACACACACACACACACACACACACGTGTTTTATTTAGAGATAGTACCAATGTTAAAATCATCCTTAATGGGATTTTTCCACTATTAAAAAATCAAAAACATCATTTTTTGACTTCTTGAGGTTTCTAGGTTGCATATTATAATCAATAAATTCCTTTGCTAGTTATCTTTAAAAGGTAAATTTTAGCTTCTATGCAAAATTAATAATTTCAATAAATAGATTACACAAATTACACTCAAGTCAAATGGGTAGAGCTGAGTCACTATTTTCCTTCAAGAGAAGGAAATGCCCGTTACTTAAATCATTTCATTTTCCAAATAGAAACGGGCAATTTACAATTCAATACATCATATAACAGCAATCAAGACGACTATGCAAGTAGAATTTATCATATACTAAGCAAAGGAACTTTGACATTTTATTTACCTTTGCAGGGTCTGTTATATCTTCAATTCCAGATGGTAAATCATCACCAGGGGGACCGTCATCACCACTGTGTCCATTTACAGAAGCCAGTTCTCTTCGTAACTGAATAAACTGCTCACTAGTTAAAAGATCTCGAGGCAAGTTATTCTGTACGTGTTCTTTAAACCTACAAGATGCAATAATACATATATATATGTATTAAACATTTAGAAGACTCAGTCCATCTTATTCTTTTAGAGAAAAGATCCATTGACTTTTTAATGTTTCAGAATTTAAAAACAAGAAATAAGATCTGATATAATCTGAATCTATTCAGGGGAAGTTTTTATAACAAAATGATCCAGTATCAGAGATAACAATGTTACTTATACCTATACACATTCAAATACAAAATGGCATAGTATGACCAAGATTTACATAAATGTTATAAATCAAACAAATTTAATTTCACTTTGTCATATACTTTTGAAAATATTCAGATGGGTGAACTCAGTAGATTGAGAGTCAGGTCTAGAGATGGAAGGCCCTAGGTTCAAATCTAGCCTCAGACACTTCTTAGCTGGGCAAGTCACTTAATGCCAATTAACTAGGCCTTCTCACTCTTCTCCCTTGGAACCAACACACAGTATTGATTCCAAGATGAAAGGTAAAAATTTTAAAAAACCTCTTTAAAAAAACCTCACAAAATTGGGCCTTTTCTTTAGAAAGCAGTCAAAGTCAGCTGAAGATTTTAAAAAAATACTTAATTCTAACATAATTTCCTTACAGTGTAGGCAAATACTACTTCTCAATGTTTTGATGTTATCAATCCTATAATTCTTCTCAATAAAAACTGCATTTTATAGGTTTATTCAAGAAAATAGATAAAGCATTTATTTCTTTCTCTATAGGACTCTCCATATTTGCCTGTTACAAAACTGAGCAGGGGAGGGGACTCAGAGAAGAGAGGAAGTGAGAAAAAACTGTATATGTATGTATCTGTATAGATACAAATATATTCAAAAGTACTACTCAAAATTATTTTTGAAGTTTACTTAAGGTATACTTAAGGCTTAATTTTTCTACTTACCTCTGGAAATGATGACTATAGAGCTGTGTTGGAATACCAAGAATACGATCATATATTGTTGTAACCTCTCTCAGATTTCCCTGTTCATTTTCCCAGTTTATGTACATTTCCCATAATCTGTCAGATCGGAAATCTGTTCCTGCAGCTAAAACGGCATGCTCAAAAGTTCTGAAAAATGAAATTATTCCTAAAGTTATCTGTAATGCAATAATCTTGTAAATATCTTATAATCTAATCTTAATATTAAAATTTATTTCAACCGAATCCTATATAATTACAGAAAAAATTAAATTCCATGAAGGAATATCCACAATGATCCCTCACATCAAGTAGCACAAAACTACACATATTGTGCACATTTAATTCAAAAGGAAACTTGAGTTACAAACTGAAATGTCACATAAACAAATGTAATAAATCTTTTTTTAAAACAAGAATAACAAACATTGCACATAAGGTGCTTAATAAATGTTTGTTGAATTAAGTACTGCACAGGGAATTCTCTAACACCACACTGAAAAATACAAAAAAAGGAAAAAGCGCATAATTAATGATACATAAAATTGTGTGTAAAATCTCTTATTTCCTCTGGTTATATTTAGCCATATGATATTTCTTTAAGACACAGATCAATATTTGGGTAGAACTGAACATGCTCAAAAAATTCAACCCAACTACATTATAATTATAAGAAATTGGGAGATGAAAATAGACATGTCAAGGTTGACAAGTTTTAAACAATGGTATAAACATGTATTTCCATTGGATTTGATTGGAAGGGAACCAAGGATAAAGGACAGAACATGCTTGGAAACTATAGTGACTTGAATAAGGATGAGTCCCTCCCATGCCAGACCCTGTTATTTACAAATGTTCCTCTGATTTTTAAGAAATGAAAAAAAAAAAGAGTAGATTTTAAAAATAAATAACCAAGCCTAATGTCATTTCCTAGAGCTATTCCAGAAGATATATTTGAAAACATAGTTTGTGATCCAGAAAAGAAAGCAGGTCACCAAGTACCAACATTGACTTCCTAAGAAGCAGTCTTGACAATATAACCTTACTTCCTTTTAAAATGGGAGGTCAAAAAAATATACCATAGGGGGCAGCTGGGTAGCTCAGTGGATTGAGAGCCAGGCCTAGAGACAGGAGGTCCTAGGTTCAAATCTGGCCTCAGACACACTTCCCAGCTGTGTGACCCTGGGCAAGCCACTTGACCCCCATTGCCTACCCTTACCAATCTTCAACCTATAAGTCAATACACAAAAGTTAATGGTTTAAAATAAAAAAAAAAAAATATATATATATATATATATATATATATACACATACACCATAGCAAGGATATCAACATATTTCTTGTTGGAATGCAAACTCCTTTCAAGCAAGGGTTATATACAACTTTTTCATTATATTTGAACTGCCGTGGCCTAACAGTGCCTGGCACCTAATAGGAGCTTAAATGCTTGGTGAATGACTTAAATACTCTTAAACAATATCATTTCAATTAGGATACAAAAAAAAAAAGCAAGTTGGTTAAACAATCTTATGAAAAGTCTTGATTAACAGATATCGATTTAGAAGCAGGTTTCTAATGTCAAGCCATGAAACTCTGTACTCACAGAATTGTAAAATTACAGATTTAGAAGCCATCAAGTCCAACATCCTCATTTTACAAAAAAGGGAACGGAAGCCCAGAGACATTAGATGACTTGTAAAAGGTTGAAACAGGTTCCAAGTGTCTTTTCATAATTATGTTTATCAAATATTTGGATGAAGACATGAACAGTAATTTTATCAAGTGGTTGGCTAATATGAAGCTGAGCTAGCTATGAATATAAGTAAAAGAATTAAGATGCAAAATTATCTAAAGAACCTGCAATAAGTTAAAACTTAAAAGGTATAATTTAGTAGATGTTTGGTTAATAATAAAATCAGTTAGCATTTATCACTCTAAGTGCTTTATAAATATTACCTGATTATATCCTCACAACCACCAGAAAGATGTTATTATTAACCCCATTCTAAACATAAGGAAACTTAGGCAGGCAAAATTTAAATGGCTTGCCATGGGTCACAAGGATTTGAAGTTAGCTCTTATTGACTGCAGGTCCAATGCTTTATTATCAACTGTATCATCTAGCTGCCTTTAAGAAAGAAAATCAACTGCATGAAAAAGAAAAAAACTGATTCAAGAGCTGTTGAAAGAAAAAAGATCAGAAGGTTTAAGGCGGCGATTCCCAAAGTGGGTGCCACCGCCCCCTGGTGGGTGCTGCAGTGATCCAAGGGAGTGGTGATGGCCACAGGTGCATGGGGGGGGGGGGAGAATAACTATAAGGGGGCAGTGAATAACTGTAAGGGGGCGGTGATAGTATGTGACAGGAGCGCTAAGTAATATTTTTTTCTGGAAAAGGGGCGATAGGCCAAAAAAGTTTGGGAACCACTGGTTTAATGTTTAGGCTGTCATTAATAAAAGAAGAAAGTTCTTATCAAGAAAGCTAAGAACGCCAACATTATCTTTACTGGTCAAACTGCATTTGGAGTAATGGACTCTATATTTTTAAATTTCCAATGAAAACTAGAGATTCAATAGAAGGGGCAAAACAGAATATTTACAAACCAGTTTATTTAAAGAACATTTGAGGGAAAGGAGGAAGCTTTAAAAATAACTGGTTTAAAAAAGACTGTCTTCTAAGAAAGGGCAGATAGACTTGTTCATGAAAAAAGCAGAACTAGAACAAAAGATACCAATTAAAGTAGATTTTGACTCCACCTAGTGCTGCCTATAGTTTTATCTACAGGTACCCAAATAATCAAATGAATATATGGTCTCACTGATTCAGTAGTTAATATCAATAATGCAGTCTGAAACACATTTTTGCCTACAGATTCATGTGTATCTCTAGATATGTATGTCTAATGATATATATAAAAATAAATCAATAGATTGAGATATATATATATATACATACACACACAAACACATTTGCAATTGTAACAATTGTATCCAGAGAATTAACCAAAACAAGTCAACTGGCACAATAAGACCAAAAGATCCAAAAATGTTTTACTCATCATGCATATGACTTAACACCAGCTGGAGGCAGTTGCTAAAAAAGAAGCAATCAAGCTACAATATAAATATATTTTGCAAAATCTTACTAAGAACAACAATGGACAATTATAGGTAGTGCCATCTATTAAAGCAGAAAAGTGGTGACAGTAAAATGTTATTAAGTTTTTTCCTCTAAAATCATTCCCCTTCTGTGTTTGAATCAATAATATGTATTGCTTCTAAAGCAGAAAAGCAGTTAAGGGCTAGGTAACTAGGTTTAAGTGACTTGCCCAGGGACAGATAGCTAGGAAGTTGTCTGAAGTCAAATTTGAACCTAGGATCTCTTATGTCTAGGCCTGGCTCTCAATCTACTGTCCTCTCTGAGTAAAATTATGGATTCTGGGAAGATGGCAGCTTAGATGGAGCAAATCTTAAAACTTCCGCACCCTTAACACACCTAGTTAGAAAACAATGCGCTTCAAGAAGAAAGCGGACCAAATCTAATAAGGGGAACCCTACTGCAGCACAACTAAAGAGGTACACCAAGAAAAATGCTTCAATTCTTGAACTGTCGGGTCTGAGGGTGTAGAAGGGGAATCCTAGGACGCCTCCCCCACATCCTGTGCAACCATCTGGCCCTGAGATAGAGCCTTGCTGGCACTGGAGAGGTGACTAGAGGGGAAAACCAGAGAAACACAGCAAAAACGCCTGGAAGATGGTGGCTTAGAAAGCCAGACCTCAGACCGCAGACAGCTTGGCTTCCTCAGGGCTTCAAGAGGAAAGAAAACCAGATCAAGCACAAGGACAGCGCAGGGGGACCCCACTGCTGGATAGCTCAGCTTAGCCTCCTTTATTGTCCCCCCCACCTCTCTGAGGTTTTAGCCTCAGAGCAGATTAAGAAACTACTCCAATCAGCACAGGCTCAATAACATCAATTAGACAGACAATAAGTCTTCAGAGGGCAGAGAAAGTAACTACAAACTTCCAATGCCAGTTGGGGGAAGATCTTTCATCAAAGGTCATAAAAAACGTGTGCTCAAACTAGCAGAACAAAAAAGGAAAAAATATAAGTAAGCAACAGAAAGAGAGAAAAGAAAGGACAATTGACAGCTTCTTTCAAGGAAGTGAAGAGAGCAAATGAAATAGAAGAGGAAGTAGTTCTAGAGAACTGGACACAGGCTTTGGAAGATCTCAAAATTCAATTAACTCAAGAACTTCAGGAACTCAAAAAGCAATCAAGAGAGGCTGAAGACAATTTGAAAAAGGAAAAAATGAACTAAAACAAGAAAATAAAGTCTTAAAAGCCAGAATTAGCCATCTTGAAAACGAAGCAAAGAAGACAAAAGATGATCTACAAAGAAAATCAGACCAGAAGGAAAAGGATGACCAAAAAGCCAGGGATGAAATTCAGTATTTAAAAAACAGAACTCAACAACTAGAAGCAAATGACTCCATACGGCAGCAAGAATATATTAAAAAAAATTAAAAATTTGAGAATATGAAACACCTCATTGATTCAACCAAAGATTTGGAGAACAGAGCTAGAAGAGACAACTTAAGAATTATTGGTTTACCAGAACATCATGATAAAAGAAAAAGTTTAGATATAAGAATTCCTATAAGAAATTATCAGAGACAATTGTCCTGAAATTCTCAACCAAGAGGGAAAAGTGGAAATTGAGAGAATCCACAGATCACCTCCTACATTTAATCCACAACTGACAACTTACAGGAATATTATAGCCAAATTCAAAAAATACCAGACAAAGGAAAAAATATTACAAGCTGCTAAAAAGAAGTCATTCAGATATCATGGAAACACAGTTAGGATAACACAGGATCTCGCTGCATCTACATTGAAGGACAGAAGGCATGGAACACAATATTCCAGAAAGCAAGAGAACTGGGTCTACAACCAAGAATCAACTATCCAGCAAAACTGACTATATTACTGCAGGGGAAAGTATGGTCATTCTGAGTAAAATTACTTTAAAGAAAGTTTGACCTAATAGTCAAATTAACAAAATAACCCCCAAATCATTAAATGATCTAAAATAGAAGGAAAATAACTGAGTAAAACAAATCCTTGCTGAAGGAAACTCAACTATATGGGGCTTGGAAGGACTGAAATAAAAAGTATCTAAAAGAGCTAAAAATGCCCATGATATAGAAAAACACCTGACTTTATTTTTATTTAAAGGGGGAATGGAGGGGAGAACAACATTCACAAGAATAACAATGGCTACTGACCTATATCTTTAAAGACTTCAAAGAGAACAAAACCAACACCTAGGAGATAACATCACCTACTCAAGACAAATGCTTAGAGGCTATAAACAAGCAATTTTCATTGTCAAAAACTGAACTTTGCTTTAAATTTCTGCACTTAAACACAAAACCAAAGATGCATTTTATTTTATATTTTTTCAGATTTAAATATTTTATTTTAGAAAAATTTTCCATGATAACATGATTCTTGTTTTTACTTTCCCCTTCAACCCCCGCTCATCAACTGCCCCATATCCAACATGCATTTCCACTGGCTTTAACATGTGTGATCAATCAAGACTTATTTACATATTATTGATAATTGCGTTTGAGTGGTCATTTATAGTCTACATCCCCAACCATGTCGGCATCAACCCACATCTTCAAGCAGTTGTTTTTCTTCTGTGTTTCCTCTCCTGTAGTTCTTCCTCTGAATGTGCGTAGCATTCTTTTCCATAAATCCCTCAGAATTGTCCTGGGTCATTGCACTGCTACCATTACAGAAGTCCATTACATTCAATTTTACCACAGTGTATCAGTCTCTGTGTACAATGTTCTTCTGGCTCTGCTCCTTTCACTCTGCATCAATTCCTGGAGGTCTTTCCAGTTCACATGGAATTCCTCCAGTTTATTATTCCTTTGAGCACAATAGTATTCCATCACCAGCATATACCACCATTTGTTCAGCCATTCCCCAATTGAAGGGCATACCCTCGTTTTCCAGTTTTTTGCCACCACAAAAAGCATGGTTATAAGTATTTTTGTACAAGTCTGTTTATCTATGATCTCTTTGGGGTACAAACCCAGCAATGCTATAGCTGGATTGAAGGGCAGGCAGTCTAAATTTTAGAGCTCTTTGGGAATAGTTCCAAATTGCCATCCAGAATGGTTGGATCAGTTCACAACTCCACCAGCAATGCATTAATGTCCCAATTTTGCCACATCCCCTCCAATATTCATTACTCTCCCCTGCTATCATTTTAGCCAATCTGCTAGGTGTGGGGTGGTACCTCAGAGTTGTTTTGATTTTCATTTCTCTAATTATTAGAGATTTAGAACACTTTCTCATATGATTATTGATAGTTTTGAATTCTTTATCTGAAAATTGCCTATTCGTGTCCCTTGCCCATTTATCAATTGGGGAATGGCTTGATTTGTTATACAATTGATTTAGCTTCTTGTATATTTGAATAATTAGACCCCTGTCAGAGTTTTTTGTTATAAAGATTTTTTTCCCAGTTTGTCATTTCCCTTCTGATTTTGGTTGCATTGTTTTTGTTTGTACAAACCCTTTTTAATTTAATATATAATCAAAATTATTTATTTTACATTTTGTAATTTTTTCTAACTCTTGCTTGGTTTTAAAATTTTCCCTTTCCCAAAGATCTGACAGGTATACTATTCTACGTTCACCTAATTTTCTTATAGTTTCCTTCTATATATTTAAGTCCTTTACCCATTCTGAATTTATCTTGGTGTAGGGTGTGAGATGTTGATCTAAACCTAATCTCTCCCATATTGTTTTCCCAATTTTCCCAACAGTTTTTGTCATATAGTGGATTTCTGTCCCAAAAGTTGGGCTCTTTGGGTTTATCATATACTGTCTTGCTGAGATCACTTACCGCAAGTCTATTCCACTGATCCTCCCTTCTGTCTCTTAGCCAGTACCATATTGTTTTGATGACCGCTACTTTATAGTATAGTTTAATATCTGGTGCTGCTAGGCTACCTTCCTTCACGTTTTTTTCATTATTTCCCTCCCTTAATATTCTTGATCTTTTGTTCTTCCAAAGGAACTTTGTTATCGTTTTTTTCTAATTTAGTAAAAGTTTTTGGTAGTTTGATATAGGTATGGCACTAAATAGGTAAATTAATTTGGGTAGAATGGTCATTTTTATTATGTTAGCTCGTTCTGCCCATGAGCAGTCAGTGTTTTTCCAATTGTTTAGGTCTAGTTTTAATTGTTAGGAAAGTGTTTTGTAGTTGTGTTCGTATAATTCCTGTGTTTTATTTGGTAGATAGATTCTTAAGTATTTTATATTGTCTAGGGTGATTTTAAACGGTGTTTCTCCAAAGATGTATTTTATATATGATGCAGAAAAGAGAAAGGACTATATGTAAAATAGCTCATCTTGATTGCATATAGCTTTCTACTTTCAAAGTTGTCTGTTCCTCTTTGTTTCCTTCTGAACTTTCTTCAAAGAGGAAGTTTTCAAAGGAAGAAATTCAAGCTATCAATGATCACATAAAAAAATCTTCCAAATCAGTAAGAACTACAAATTCAAACAATACTTTGGTTCTGCCTCATACTCAGACTGGCAAAGCTGAACAAAAAAAAAAAAAAAAAAAAAAGGAAAATGACAATTGATGGTTATGGAGAACAAGCATAAAGAACCACTGGTGAAGCCATGTGCAAATAGGCATCTCCATTTTAGAAAGCTTTGGAACTACTACTAAAAAGTCACAAAACTTGAATAACCTTCAATGCAACAATATGTGAATATTAAGCTCATTAAATAAATTAAAAATAATACTCCAAAGCTTTAAGGCAGGCTTGCATACAAATATTTACAGTAGCACTCTGTTGTGGCAAAGAAGTGCCAAAGAATTGGGGAACAGCTGAAAAAATTATAGTAGCACATGAATTAGCTATCAAAAAAATTTTAACAACTCTGATTAGTGCAATGAGAAGTTATGATTCAAGAGGACCAATGACAAAGTATATGTCCTCCTCCACCATCATCTTCCTTATCATTTACATAGGTCTTTAAGGTTTTTAAATACTTTATAATTATCATTTAAACCTCATAACAATCCTGAGATATTAAGTATGTCCATTTACAGATAAAAAACTGAGGCAAAGAGCATTTTAATGCTTTGCCTAGGGTCACTTAGCAGTTCTTAAGTGCCTACTATATATTCTACTGTGTTATGTGCAATAAAAATGTCTTTGATTTTAAGCTCACTTCTAATTAGGGAGACAACATGCAATCAACTATGTATTAACAATCTATATACAGATAAATTGAAGATAAGCAAGAAAGAAGGCAACTAGCAAATCTTAAATGTTAGTGAAAAATAATGATACTATAGGACTACTTTTTTTTTCTTTATTCCAATCACACGAATCCCTATATCAGTGATAGTGAACACCTTTGGGGGGGCGGGGGCACGACACCAGGCCCACCACCCTACTCCATCAGACCAAGTGCCATTCCCACTCCACCAGGGACAGTAGGCCATGCTCCACCGCCACAAACACAGGGAAGGGGAGAAAGCACTCCCATTGGGCTGCTGGGCAGAAGGACAGGTGAAGTGAGGAATGTCCTCAGCAAGTGTAGGGAGGGGGAGGGAAGTGGCCAGAACCCTAGGCTCCCCATTAGCTCTGATGTCTGTGAACTGCCCACCTTACCCACTGTGGGTTCCCACTGGGCTGCTGGCCAGAGGGTTGGGGGTGTGAAAAAAAAATGTCATCAGGTGAGGTGGAGAGGGGGAGGGGAGCAGCTATGCCCAAGTCCCTCTACCATGCTAGTAATAAAATGGGGGGAGGGCTGTGTGCCCACAAAGAGTGCTGTGTGCCATAGGTTCACCATCACAACCCTATTATACCATAGCCCTATTATGAGCTGTTACTACCATTACCCTTAGTCAAACCTTATAGGATATCTATCTGCCTATGTATCTCATCTACCCATCACATCTCCTTGCCTGTCCTATTCCCAATTAGCTGAAGCTTTTAACTTCCAGCTTCTCATTACAAACCTTCTAATCTAAAGCTGCCAAACCTCATGAGACTGGTCATAAGCAGGCAGCCTCCTTATTCCAGTTAGTGTCTGAAGCCATGTTTAAACCCAGTTCTTCCTGAATACAAGTCTGGCACTCTACACAGCACCACTCTAACAGTACACAAAAAGACATACATTTTCAGACAAGAATAAAAAAAATTTTTGTTTGACTTGATTATAGTTGTTTGCTACATGGAGGGACTTTTATGTGGCATGAAGAGATTTATATAAATAGTAACAGAGATACAAAAAATTCTTTAAAAGTACCAATGAAGTAGTTTAAAAATATACAAAAAGAGAGTAGGAAGTTCAGAATAGACTAGAGAAAACCAGGTCACTGCTGGTACTATCATTTTAACTATATACTAAAATACATTTTAATTTATGTATTGGACATACATAACTAGGCATATTCAGTTTCATATACAATCCTTTTTCATTGGCCTTCTTTGTATGAGGAAATGTTTATGTTCTTTGAATTTCCAGTTTATACTTTTGTTAATTGTTTTAGAAACCTTTTAAAAATGACAAGAAAATTCCGAGAAATATGGGAACTTGTGATTCAGAATTAAATGAACAGAAGCATAAAGAAAGATTTGTAGAAGTACAACAATGTAAAGAAAAACAATGGAAGAACTTAGGAACAATCATGATTTCAGAAGAGTGCTAATAAAGCCTATGTCATCCCTCTTGGACAGAGGTTCTTAATCAAAAATGAAAATGAGGCATTCTTTTTCAGATATGACCAACACCTGAATTTGTTGTTGATAACTATGTCTGTTGGATCAAGGGAGAGCTTCTGGGAAGGGTGGACTGGAACAGTAGGGACCCTGAGGGTATAGAGCAAGTGGGTACTAATAAGGATGTCAATTTTTCTTTTAAATAAAGGAATATTGTGGGCAGCTGAGTGGCTCAGTGGACTGAGAGCCAGGCCTAAAGACATCAGTTCAAATCTGGCCTCAGACACTTCCTAGCTGTGCAACCCTGGGCAGGTCAACTTAACTCTCATTACCTAGCCCTTACCCCTCTTCTGCCTTGAAACCAATACACAGTTTTGATTCTAAGATGCAAGGGAAGGTTTTATATTTAAAAAAAAAAATGAAGGAATATCAATGAAACATTTTAAAAATACACAAGAGACAGAAGAATAAACTTCAGAATGGGTCAAAACCAATCAAGTGGACGCCGGCACTCTGCTCTACCTCCCAGCCTGGGCCACCTGGAGCCTCAGTTCTGTGTGTTCTCGGTGGACTGGTGGCAGGGAAGCGCTGGTTGGCAAGACCTGGGCTCTTAACTAGCTCTGACCAGGAGGCAGCCAGACTCAAAGAATCAACCCCGCTTTGCTGCAGCCAGACCCCCCGGGGGAGATCGGAGACGCTGTGGAGCATCATGAAATTCCAATACAAGGAAGATCATCCTTTCGAGTACTGGAAAAAAGAAGGGGAGAAGATTCGGAAAAAATACCCAGATACAGTCCCTGTAATTGTGGAGAAGGCACCTAAAGCCAGAGTTCCTGACCTGGACAAAAGGAAGTACCTGGTGCCCTCTGACCTTACAGTTGGTCAGTTCTACTTCTTAATTCAGAAACGGATTCACCTTCGGCCAGAAGACGCCCTATTCTTCTTTGTCAACAACACTATCCCCCCTACTAGTGCTACCATGGGCCAACTTTATGAGGACAACCATGAGGAAGACTATTTTCTCTATGTGGCCTACAGTGATGAAAGCGTCTACAGGAAGAAGAAGGCATTGCAGAACAGAGCTGCTGGATTGGCTGGGGGAAGTTTTCCACATGTATGATTGGGAAATGGGGATGGCATCCCTCCTTCCTGCCCTCCTCCCAACCCTGCAAATTAGCCTTTGTTGTGCTGGATAGAAGGGTCGGGAATTTGATAGGTTTTCAGATAGTCTCTGTCCAGGGAGGACTTCCCAGTTTTCTTACTCTGGAGGTGGGAAACCCAGTTTGATACATTGGTAGGAGGGGTATGGGTGGGAGAGGCAGAAGAAAATGCTCTATGACTACCCCAGTATTTGACCAAACTTGTTTTTATCATCTCTCCTTGGCGACATCTCTTCCATAGTTCTACTTCGGGCTTTATCCTCCCCCCCTATCCCTAGGTATCATTCTCAGAGGGGAATATGGCCCTAGAGCTATAACCACTATTGCCTGGCTTATTGGGCTTCTGTCTCCAGACTTCACTTGAAAGACAGTAAAAAAAAAAAAAACAAACAAACAAACAAAAAAAAAACTGACATGGATTATGGAGGATAAAGGGGGAATGATCACTCCTTTAGTCTTCTATGTAGGTATTGGGCCAGGAGCTCATATCTCTGCCCCACTTGTCATTCCCTTCTTGTCCTTCTAAATTGAGAAGCAGGCCTGGGACCAAAGAGAGGAAACTTGTTCGGCATTAGGACCCTAAAATAGAACTCCTCTTTTCTTCACCATTCTGCTTAACTTCCATCCTCCTGTTTTATGAAATGTCCCAGTGATGGTAAAATAACTAACAGAATGTGGCTCTGAGTTCTGTGGACTTTGGGAAGGAAGGTAGGCAGGATATATCCCTAAAATTTAATTTATGGAGAATCTTTGTCCCAGCCTCTTCTCTGGGCACTTTTTAATACAGAACAAGAAGCCCTATCTGCCCTGGACTTAAATAACCTTTAAACATTCCCACCTCTTAAGTGTGAACCTTCCCAGTCATTCCTAAACCTTGCCATTCTGGATTTGGGGGAAGGTTGGGGGGGGTGGGGTAAGCTCCCTCCTAGCATTCTTGCTCCCGTGCACACATAAATGGTTGATAAGTTCAACTCCCTTGTTCTGTATTCACTCATCAAAGCTGCTAGTTAGAAAGTTCTGGGTCCTGATTTATTATTTTGTCTCTTTTGATTATTGTTTTATCTTTTGGGGAATGGGGGGCGGGGGAAGGGAAAGAGTTAAGCTCAGCCATTTTAGTTCCATCTTTGCTTTGTTGGAAACCTGGTCCCCTGTGATGGGGAGACACCTCTCTTTGTCAGTTGTACTAGCTGCAGGTTCCTGTGTAAATGAAGTTTTTGCTTTCAGGGCAAGGAAATAAAATAATTGCACACTTTAAGATAAAAAAAAAAAATCAAGTGGGGGCAGCTGGGTAGCTCAGTGGATTGAGAGCCAGGCCTAGAGACAGGAGGTCCTAGGTTCAAATCCGGCCTCAGACACTTCCCAGCTGTGTGACCCTGGGCAAGTCACTTGACCCCCATTGCCTACCCTTACCAATCTTCCACCTATAAGTCAATACACAGAAGTCAAGGGTTTAAAATTTAAAACAAAACAAAACAAAACAAAAAAACAATCAAGTGTAGTTTCATTACTTCAGTATATATACATATCAAGGCTGTGTATGTGTGTATGTGAAGATACACACATACAAAAAATATATAAATTTTTTAAAATGTTCAATTGCAGGGGGCAGCTAGATGGTTCAGTGGATTGAGAGCCAGGCCTAGAGATGGGAGGTCCTAGGTTCAAATATTGCCTCAAACATTTCCTGTGTGACCCTGGGCAAATCACTTAACCCCCATTGCCTAGCCCTTACCACTCTTCTGCTTTGGAACCAATACACAGTATTGATACCAAGATAGAAGGTAAGGGTTTTTTAAAAATGTTCAATTCCATATAAAAATTTCCTGTTATATTAAATTGTATGTTTGTTCATTTCATGATAAAAAGGGGGGGGGGGGAGCCACAGAAGGAGCCAGGACCCAGTCATACCATTCAGGAATGTGGAGGGAACAAAGCCTGTCCTAAACATACAATTTCTATAGAGGAATTGAGGCTGGAGATGTCTTTAAACAGCAAAGTCCTAGTACAATGAAAGAAATATTCTGGCTTAAGATATATCCAAGAAAATAACCCTATAACAAGTACAAAGAGAAATACTGAAGAAGTTACCTCCTCTATAACTTTCTCCAGATCTATGCTAGAAACAACGAACTAAGGAAATTTCCACCCTTAAGCCCCACTCCCCTGATTGGCAAAAGCCTCTCCTAAAACACTACTTAATAAAGTCCCATCAGTATACTTCACTCCCTCTTTTCAGAGGTCACTAACTCCTGAGCACCCTCATATCCACCTAGGCTTACTGGTGTTTTTGCCTAAGTCTTAGCACTGGTACTCTTTCCCGCTTCCTAGTTCTGGAACCATCAAACAGCCATCAAGTCAAATTCTTCCATTGTTCTGGGATGGGATGTGTTGGATCTACTTCTTTATGAATTCACCCCAAAGTATCCATTGGAATATATAAGCTCCATTAGAAAAGGGTCTATCTTTCCTATTCTATTTGTATTCCCAGTACATAGAACATAGTAAGCATTTAATAAATGCCATTTAAAAGTTCATTCAATGAAACAAAATATCTACACTAAAGAAAAAAAAGGCAAATTAACTATCCAAAAACAACTAACTTGGAAGTAGGGGAAAAAGCAATTTAAGCAACATATAATTCCATGAAAAATATGACCAAATGAAAAATTGGATTACTGTATTTCAAAAAATCATAAGAGAAACTGCCTACACTTATTAGAGTCAGAGAGCAAATTTAAAGTTGAAATACTCCATTGATTGGTTACTACCTGAAAGAAGTCCCAAGTGGAAAATCAATCTCAATTTCAATCTCAATCAATCTCTCTCTCTCTCTCTCTCCCCCCCCCCCACATTCAGACACAAGATAATGCCGCAATTATAAAGGAAAGGAAATATTGCAATGCAACATACCAAATGACACAAAGAAAACATCAAAACAACTAGAGTAATTTACCTGCAAAACTAAGGTTAATTCTCTAGGGGCAAAAAAAGAAAGGAGATGGGGGGACATTTAATCAAAGAAGGAACTTTCAAGTATTCCTGATGAAGAGAGCAGAGATGAATAGAATCTTTCAAGTACAAATATAGCAGGGGAAAAAAACTGCAAAGCTAGATGCACTGGCCAATTAGAAAGGGATAGATGATAATGAAGTGCTTACATTCCAAATGAGGAAGAATAAACAATTAGCTCTTCAAATTCCTGCTTTCAGAAAGATCATAAAGAGAAAACAAAGACAAATGGAGAGCCTGGGTATGGTTCGGATTTATTTTGTTGGTTTAAAAAGAAAAAAGAAAATGGAAGAAAAAAAGTAATATAGCAAAGAAATGAAGAGGAAAAAGTCATTTCTCATAATTGTTATGGGCAATAATACTATAAAAATATGGTGGTGGGAAAGAACGAGCATCTTATGATTTTTTTATTCTGCAATTTTTATTGGAATAAGGCAAATGAGATTCAATACACAGGTTAAGAGAAATCAAGTAAGTTCAATAGGGAAATAAGTAAATCTATATTTAAAAGGCAGGAAATAATCACAAGCAAAACAAATATCAACTAAAGAATAATCATAAAAGTGGGGTCAAAAGTAGAGTAAAAAAAATCTAAGAACTGGGGCAGCTGGGTGGCTCAGTGGATTGAGAGCCAGGCCCAGAGAAAGGAGGTCCTGGGTTCAAATCTGGCCTCAGACATTTCCTAGCTGTGTGACCCTAGGCAAGCCACTTGACCCCCATTGCCTAGCCCTTACCACTCTTCTGCCTTGGAACCAATACATAGTATTGATTCTAAGACAGAAGGTGAGGGTTTAAAAAAAAAATCATCTAAGAACCAATGACTTGGGTCTGGACAAAGAAGTAGCCAGATTACTAGTGTAGATCCCATTACTATTCTTTTCTCTATCATCTTTTTTCTTTTTCCTTTATAAACAAGTGGGAACACAAAAAAGAGGAAAAAACTTAAAAAGTTGATGGAAAAAATACAATTAATTATCATACTGGTGAATGTTAAATGAGTTTAACTCTCAAAATGGTAGAAGGTAGTAGAATGGATTAGAAAACAATCCCACAATAAATAACAAGAAAACACAAAACAAAAGAGTTGAATTTAATAAAGGCCTTAAGCAAATCCAAAAGAGGTAACAATGAAAATATCTAGCAAATTAGGGAAGGTAATAAAAGATAAGAATAGTCAAGGATGGAAGACATATGGAAAAAATGGGAATGCTAATGCACTGTTGGTGGAGCTCTGAATTATTTTAACCTTTCTTGAAAGCAACACAGAATTATGCAAATAAAGTAGCTAAAATGACCAAAGATTTCACTGCTACACATATAACCCAAGAAAGTCACTGATAAAAGTCTCTAGATACACCAAAATATTTATGGCAGCACCTTGTCATAGCAAAGAACTATAAACAAACTAGATGTCCATCAAACTGGGAATGGCTAGACCATAGCATGTATATTTAAAGGAATATTAATGTGCTTTAAGAAAATACAAACATGATAAATATAAAACACTGAAAGACATAAATTGATGCAAAGTAAAAAGAAGTCAGAAAATAATACACATGATGACTAAATCACTGGGAAGAACTTCTACAAAACAATAAAAAATTAATGTTGTAAGATTAAAAAGAACAAGATTGGCCTAAAAAAAAGATATGGGACGATGACTCTTAAGTGTGAGATATTATGCATTAAATCAATCCCCCTCCCACAAAAATGGACATGTTTTGCTGAGTTGTATCTCTCCTTTTTTCATTATAAACATTCTTTAGTATAAGGGAAGACCCACTGAGAAGGGGGAGAAAAGGATATAAGAGAAAAAGGAGGCAATATAAAAACAAAGCTTTTTTTAAATGAGGTTCAACCATATGATCTCTAGGACAAGTTCTAGTTTTAATGTTCTATGATTCTATGAATGGCTTTTTGTGGAAAATCCTAGAAGAATAACAGCACTAATATAATATATTATATATTAATATATGTAATATAATAATAACATATAATAATATAATAATGATAATGTGTCTAAAGTAGGGATTTTTAATCCTTTTGTATCATGGATCACTTTGTCAATGAAAATTGGTACATTCTTTACAACTTCTAGTTTCAGAGTTACTTGGATCACCGAGAGATTAGACACTGAACAGTAGAACATTTAAGTTACTTAAAGCAAAATTCAACCAATCAAAACCTTTAAGAGCTGGAGATTCAATAGATTTTAGATCCAGACAAATTTAACAGCAAGATAAGTAAGAAAATAAGGACCAGAACAGAATTAAAGAAATGTCATTTAAGATAAACTTCTATATCAACTACTCAATTTTGCATAGTACCTTTGTAAAAACTTATCCCATTCAAGGGCATTCATTAAAAAAATTTTTTTAAATCAATAAAATGCAGAAAAGTCCTACTCCCTTCTGGGCAAGAAAATAACATATGTATTTCACCTACCCTCTTACTGTATTATTTGTCTCAGGATCATCTGGGTCCAAAGTTTCTTTTAAGAAGTTTATATAATGAATCCAAAGATCAACACTAAGAGGTATTGCCTGAAGCCCTCGTCGATAAACCTAAGAAGAAAACAACAAACTGTACTTCAAATATTTATTTATTTCTTAAAAGAGAGGCAACACTGTGTTATCCGGTGAACCTTAGAAATACTAATTACTGGAATTTTGTTTAAATAATCTACCATTACCATTTGGGTGGAGGTTGGATAGAACATGGCAATGTTCTGATCCCCACGTGCAGAATCTTGATCTTCAAAGCGCAGCAGTCCCTGCATTCTGACCGGGTTGTGTGGGCAGGCTTTGGGGTACAGACCATAGGGCACAGACCCATTAGAGCATCAATGACAGCGTCTGACCAAAAATGCAATAAGACGTAGCAAATGTGACTAGCAAACCAACTATATTATTTGGAAAATGAGAAATAAATGTAAGTGAGAAAAGCCCTGCCCTACTTGTTAAGCTGCAGTGTAATACAGAGGCTTGCACTGCAAAGCTTGACAAACTGTTGAGGTTTTACGCACCTGCCAACAAAGAGAGAAAATATTAGCTACAAATGCCACAAGAGTGACAAATGCAAATAAAATACCCTATTAAACTATTTGAGAATAGATGATAGGTACTGCCAGTCAAAAAAAAAAAGTTTTGTTATTATTTGGCTTGCAGTACCTATCCGTGTTAACTTCATTCAGTGATGTACGCACCTCATCTGATTGTTTAATGTTGTCATGGCGTTTTTCAAGGTCTGCATACTTTTTCCAATAACCATAGCAATATGGATAATGTGTAAAAAATTTGTCAAACGCTTTTCTGGCAGCCAGCAAGTGATTCTGATGGGGAGAAAAAAAAAAACAAGTAGAATGTTTTTAAAAATCTTATTCATTACATAACAAACACAAGCCATTCTTTATCAAATATATTTGTGAATACTATCTAAATATATTTTCAAATTAAATAACAGAATGGATTAGAAGAAATACCAAGTAACAATTTATATTGTGCTTAAGGTTGCAAAGCAGTATATAAACATTATCTCATCTAGTCCTCCTGACAACCTTAAGAAGCAGATGCTATTATTATCATCACTTTACAAGTGAGGAAACTGCCACTGAGATTACATTACTTGCCCAACATCACAAAACTTACTAAGTATCAAAGACCAATTCAAAAGTAAGTTTTTCTGACTCCAATGCCAATCTTCATCCCATTAAGCCACTCTGTCTCTCATGAAAAAATAGGCTTAAATCAAAAGGATGCTGATGAGCATAGTTCTACAATTAAAATGCTAGCTGACTTTGAAACAGAAGCCATTAAATCTAATTGTGAGCATAATTTAACTTTCAATAACATAAGCTAATACTAATAATTCCCATAAAGATGATGCTAGAAATACTTCTCTAATATCAACATTATTAAACATGTGCTCGTTTTATATTTTGTCCTACCAGATATAAGGATTAGACAAGAACTTTTAAGCAAAATCACATTATAAAAATACCATTTTCTTCCATTTAAAAAGTCTCATTATGGTCTGAAAAGCACTATAAAGCCAAACAATTTGATGTATAAAATTTCAAGAATAAAGGCCTACCTGATAAAATTAAATTTTATGTTTCCCCTCATCCTTAATTTAAACAATTACTAACCTCTTGTTCTACATACTGCAGCAAATATACCCAGCCAGTAAAATCTTGGAGATTATTTTCTACAGCTTTCCAAAACTTTTCATATTCTGGAGGAAATTGTGCTTCAGTGTCTGTCACTGGTAGTTCTACATTTGAAATTTCATTTTCCTCTGTATTTTCTTCATTCACATTGGGAGAGCCATCAGGTGACTGTTCCATTTCTATAACATTCATAATCTCAGTACTGAAATCAGTGGTCTGCTCTATGGCTACCTCAGAACCATTGCTTGCATTGCCATTGCTAGAATTGCTGTACTCATCCATATGAGCAGAATTCTGCATAGTTGCTGATGTATTCTGTTAAACAATGACCTGTGAAAACATACAATAAAAATCACCATCTTCTAAAAGATAATAAAATAGCACAACATGCAGTCAACCCTCATTAATGAAATGCAAAAGAAATGTAAACTTAAGTGCTCAAATTTATCACCCTCCAAATCATAATACTAATAATATATCTTTTCATCATTTGTTCTGAACACTTAGTACAAGTTACTTATATCTACAAAACATACAAGGATAAATGAGTATGCATCTAGAAAGCCTATATACTAGGCATTGCTATTAAGGATAGGCTAATTATTGGGGAAATTGAGGACCAGAGAGGGGAAATGACTAGTCAAGACCCATCCCACCAATCTTCCCTTTCCCAAATGTATCCTCCCATTATTCAGGCTTGTAACCTCTAAATTACCCTCTTCTATTCACTCAACCCCCATGTTCAGTTACTAAATCTTGTCATTTCTATATCCCCAAGATCTTTCTATCTAAAATCCCACTTCTCTACTCATACAGCCATCACCCTCTTAATTCAGTTCCTCATTACTTCTGGCCTGCACTCCTAATTGGTCTCCCTACCACCTCAAATCTTGTCTTGTTTACAAAGTTGCTAAGATGATTTCCCAAAATGACTATATCACTTTTTTACTAAACACCCATGGTGGTTTGCCTGTAGGATAAAATATAAACTTCATACTCTGGGTTCAACCTATTTTTCAAAGTTCACTTACAATCCTCCTCTTTGCTCCCTCTACATATACTACAGTCTGACTATATTTCTCACTGTTTCTTACACATAATATTCCATCTCCCTGAGGGAGTTAAATATGGAAAATGATAATGGGAGGGTGGTTCTGTGCTGGAGGTTTTAAAAAGGAAAAATGAAGGGATAATAAGAGGAATATACTAGTGTAGAAAGACAAGTCAAGCAAGTATTTTAAATGTATACTATATGCAAGGCACTGCACTAAGCTCTAGAGAAAAAGAAAAGCAAAAAGTCCTTGCCCTCTAAGCTCATAATCTAAGGGGAATACAACATGAAAATTATTGTGTACAATAAGAGAGTTGGATAGACAAATAGATCTAGTTAAAAGTGTGTGTGTGTGTGTGTGTGTGTGTGTGTGTGTGTGTGTGTGTGTGTATGGCAAACTAGAAATAATCAGAGAGAAATCCCTAACATTAAGGAGGACAAGAAAAGGCTTCTTGCAGAAAGTAAAAATTTTGACTCGTACATCAGGGAAACCAGAAAAGACATAAGAGGAGAAAGTAAATTCCAGGTATGTGGGACAGCTAATGAAAAAAAATCCAAGGTAGTAGGATATGGAATGTCTTATGTGAAGAACAGCAAAGAAGCCTCAATCACCAGATCACAGAATAAGGTTTAAGTTGACTAAAAAGGCAGGAAGGACCAAGTCAAGAAGGATTCTAAGAGGATTTTTATATTTTATGCTGGTGGCTTTTGGGAGCTACTGGAACTTAATGTCAAAAATAACGATTTAGTAAAAAAGATGACCAGAAAGGGGATGGAATTTGCTCTTCCTATATATGGGGCATGTAAGAAGAGCACTATACAAACAGAAAAGGAATGGAAGGAATGGCCATTAAAATAAATCTCACTCATCTGAAGTAAAGTTGAACGAACATACAAAACAGCTTAATGTTGAAATACACCATCCTTGGAGGCAGCTGGGTGGCCCAGTGGATTGAAAGTCAGTGAGAACCCAGAGACGGGAAGTCCTGAGTTCAAACCTGACCTCAGACACTTCCTAGCCATGTAACCCTGGGCAAGTCACTTGACCTCCATTACCTAGCCCTTACCACTCTTCTGCCTTAGAACCAATACAAAGTATTGATTCTAAGATGGAAGGTAAGGGTTTTATTTAAAAATATATATATACACCATCCTCAACAAGTACAAAAGCAGGAATTGGGGTGGAGGGGGTGCCCAAGAGCGTTGAGTGGAGGAAGTGCAAAAAAAAAGAGAGATGTCAAACTAGGCTCTAAGAGAAGGGGTGTGCCCATTAACTGGGAAATAGCTGAACAAATTGTAATATATGAATGGAATAGAATACTATTATGTTGTAAGAAATAACAAGAGATGATTTTAGAGAATCCTGAGTAAAATAAACAGACCAAAAGCAAAATGAACAGAACAAGGAAAACAGTTTCTACAAAGGTAGAAACAGAGTAAAGAAAAGCAATTTTAAATGACTTAAGAACCCTGATCAATAAACTGATCAACAATACCTCCAGATGATCTGCTGAAACATATTATCCAATTGCTAACCAAGAGGTGATGGACAGAAGATATAAACTGATGGTTTCCCATACAATCCTTTTTAGGCTCTGTTGTGTATGTAGAAGTTATTGAGGGGGAAAGAGCAAAATTTAACTGCTTATTAGCAGTCATAAAAAATTATATTTCTAAAGTTCAAATGATTATTCACTTCTGAGGCTACAGACCTAGTATTTCATTCCCCAAATCCCAATTTCATGGCATAGGAAACATTCTATTACATTTACATCTGTTTACATTCCCAATATGAACTTCTAAATTGCAACGGAACTTGGTGACCTAAATATCCTTCATCTTTTCTTTTTGCTCAACTGAATCTTCACACATTAATTATGATTTTAAACAATTTTAAGTAAGTTTATGTAAATAAAGCAACATCTACTACAAATCTTTTCCCCCTTTTTCCTCAGGAAACAATTTCACTGGCAAAGAACACTACAAAAAGAAAACACCATAATTGCAAAGAGCCTCAGTTTTACAATTTATATTCCTGAGATGCCTGGGGCACTTAAAGGTTAAGGGATTTGTGGAGGCTTTCAAACCAAATTCTGGAGCCAACTCTAATTCAAAACAAAACCAAAAAAATTGTCAATATATTACAGTTGGTGACAGTGCAACAAGAATTGAAAAACTAGAAACTTAAGTTTCTATTTGCTACTAGCTGAAGTGCTAGAGAGGTCAAGAAGAGTCTGATACAAAGAAAAACAATTGAATGAGTGCTTAACTAGCTATTCAGAAACTGACAAACTAGGTAGGGTACTATTTGCCAGATAGTGATCTCAAATTTATCTTCTTACCAATTGCTGTTGATAAAATTCAGTACCTCGTGACGTATTGGATAGTTAGGATGGCGCTCAGATATTACTCATATCTGAAGCTAGGCTAAAGCTTAAACTCTCCTGAATGGCCCAAGGAAACTGAGTCACTGCCATTTCACAAAGAGACAGCAAAAAAGGACTTTCAATGGAGGTGTTTCTAGTTGCTGAAAACTAGAATGAAATAAGGACTGGACCTGTGATTTCATTGATAAAGGGAACTCCTAGGTCAAGAATTCCCTTTAACAATTCAGGCCAGCACTATTTTTTGCAATGTACTCTCTAAAAGAGTTTCTAGAGCAGGGGTCGGCAACCTTTTTGGTCGTGAGAGCCATAAACGCCACATTTTTCAAAATGTAATTTCGTGAGAGCCATACAGTGCTCACAGTGCACGCTCCTATAACAGAGCCTGAAAAAAATTGACTTTATGGCTCCTGCAGAAAGAGCCAGATATGGCTCAAGAGCCATACGTTGCCAACCCTGTTCTAGAGCATCCAAAAGTGGCTTGCAGAGGTTCATATTGCCAGCATGTATCAAGAGGTGGAACTTGGAGCCAAGTCTTCCTGTTTTTGAGGCCTATTCTAATCACTATACCATGCCGACTCAACTTAAAATGCCCATTAAAGTTGGCATGCAACTTCTCATGAGTTCCCCTTGCCTTAGGATTTTAAGATAAACATTTCCATCAGAGTACATTAACTCTCTTGTGTTATGACGAAGAGATGAGAAATGACTGCATTCCTCACAGAATACCATTAATAAAAAGAAAGGGGGGCAGGTAGGTAACTCAGTGGATAGTGTGAGGCCTAGAGTTGGGAAGATCTGGGTTCAAATCTGACCTCAGACACTTACTAGCTAGGTGACCTTGGGGGCAAGTAACTTAACCCTCAGTATTGTTGCTCATACCTTTATCTTTAGAGTTGTTAATAAGAAAGTAAAGGTTTAGGGAAAAAAAGGAGATGAAATGAGACAGGAAATAACAAGCAGGTCAGACTAACTAGAACATAAGATATAAAAAGAGGAAGTAATGTGCGGTAAGCCTGGATAGTGGGGGCAGGAAGAAATGACATTTTTAAGTGACTGGCTGAGGATCTGGGGAGGCAGGGAAAATACAATGCGTTCCATTATAGATACATGCAGTTTTAGATACCTATAGGACAGCAATTGTGAATCTATGGCACAGATACCAAAGATGGCCAGCAGAGCACTCAATGTGGGCAAGCAGCTACCCTTCCCCCCTCCACCTGTGGGGGGAGGGGGAGGGGAGACAGCACTTAAGTCTTTTTGGGAGGGGGAAATGATGTAGTTCTCAAGTCTCTGTGGGGAGGCCAGCACAGGGCTTGGGTCTAGGGCAGTGAGGGGCAAACCATTCCCCACAGGTCAGATCCAGGCCAAAAGCAATTCCCTAATCACTACGCCCCCACATCCAGATGTAGTGATTAGGGAATTGCTTAAGGCAGTGATGGGAAAACTGTGGTCTGGTCTAGGGGATGAGATGGGGGTGAAGCCTGGGTCTCTGCATCATCAGGTTCACCATCACTGCAGCATAGGACATGGAGATGGGAGATTTTCAGCAGGCAGTTGGTACTGAAACTGAATTTCAGGAAAAAATTTTCCTTGTGAGTCATCTGAATAGATAATGGAACCAGTTCTTGAACAAGAATTCCCTCTAAAACATACCCACTCACCTAGCAGTTATCCAGCTGCTGCCAGAAAAAGGTCTCTAATAGGAGACAAATCCAATCAACCCAAGGCAGCCCATTCCACTTCTGGATAGCTCTATATAGTTGAGGGTTGAATTCCTGAGCAAGGATTTGGCAACTTATATATCCCAAATATGAACAATAAAGTTAAAAAATATATAAAACTCACAAAATTTCATTAATTTAAAATTGTAAAATAACATTCAAGTCTGTTGTTCCGTTCCAAACTCTACAGACCATCAATCCCAAATGAAATATCTCATTTGAATATTATATACCTGTGAGGTAGATACTGCACAATATTACTGCCCACATTTACTGAACACTGGATTTGCAGTTAAAAGTCCCAAGTTGGAATCCCACATATACTATATGGATGAATCACAACATCTCTGCACCTGTGTTCTCTCTAGATCCTCCTGAAAATGTGGGATTGGATTATAAAGTTATCTTAGTTTCTTCCCAGCTCAAATCTAAGACTTTATGCTTAGATGCCAGGCTTCTTCCTTTGTGTTCCAAAGTGGCTCCCATATTTGCAAGTTTTACAAAAGGAGTACTGTATACAATGATTATGAAAGAGACTTCAAGGGATTAAAAAGTGGATCCATCTTAGGGAATCTTGTGAGAATGATTCACAAAGCTAGTTAAGTGTCAAGAATCCATTTTGTCAACTGTAGCCACAAGCCACAATTCGCATCTGCTCCTTTTTCTCCACTCATACAATACTATCCTGCATCATTGGATGCATCAGAGCAGCCTCCAATTAATTATCGTTTTAAGACCATACCAAGCTGGCTCAAACCAGTCTTTCCTCTTAGAAGGCGGTGTTAACTTATTCTACACCTCATGTTTCTTCTTTGCATAGGTTACCAATGCCTGAAACACTCTCCCTTCTTTACCTCTAACACCTAGAATTCCTAATTCCCTTCAAAGTTCAGCTCAAATGCCATGTAAATCTTTTTCTTGACTCTCTTATTTCTCCCAGTGTTTCCCTCCCCATACCCAAATTATTTTGTATATATTTTCTACTTATCTGTATACATTTCCCTCCAACAGACAATAAGTTTATTAAGGGCAGGGACTATTAAAAGTTTATCTTTGTATCCTCCCAATTCCTTCCATAAAGCATCTTGACACAAAGTAGGTGCTTAATAAATGCTTGCTAAATTGTCAGTCTAAGGGGCTCAGTGGATAGTGCTAGGAGAGTGCCTGGATTAAAGTCAGGTCTCTCACTTACATCCTAACTTCATGACCCTGGGCAAGTTACTTGATCCCAATTGTCTAGATTTTACTCTTCTACTATGGAACAAATACTTGTATTGCTTCTAAGAGAAGATAAGGTAAAAAAAAAGACTATTAGTTGCCATACAGTACATGAAACAGAATGCCTCCAATTGTATAAATGTGGTCTACCTAAAAATGTGCTAGCTATTACAAACAGGAGATACTAATTTAACAATAACTTGCCAATTTAGAATTTTAAGAGGCTTTTCAGATGATTTGAATGATCCATGGTTTTAAATTACATGTAAAAACATTTTTAACCTTTTTTAGTTTCAAATTCTCTTCTTCCTTCTAAGAAACACACATTTCTTTAAAAAGTGGGGGTGAGGGGTAGCTGAGTGGCTCACTGGAGTGAGAGCCAGGCCTAGTGACAGGAGGTCCTGGGTTCAAATCTGGCCTCAGACATTTCCTAGCTGTGTGACCCTGGGCAAGTCATTTAACCCCCATTGCTTAGTCCTTACCACTCTTCTGCCTTGGAAACAATACATAGTATTGATTCTAAGATGTAAAAGAGTTAAAAAAAAAAAAGTGGGGGGTGAGAAGAGATGCATTTTCTCTGAAAAAAATTCCTCTAGCCAACAATAAAAAAAAAAAATCACACCACAACTCTAATCATTATTTTCAGAAGCAGTTAATGCAATATTTAAATATTAAAGACCCCAAGGCTGATACCAACTAATGATTTGAGCTTATGTTATCTGTAAGTTTTTGAGCTTATCCTTATCTGTAAATTGAATATATCTTTCATTTATGATCTCCAAAGTCCCTTTAAATACTAGAGTCCATGCTTTTTGGTCTCTGTGTTTGCAAAACAACCTGAATCCTAGAAATCTTATTCTTTTCATTAATATTCAACTCCAAAATCCCCTTCATAAGCATTTAAAAGGTAAAAGTCACACTCATCCAAAGACACACCAGAGAGGATTTGGTTTTTGTTGTTTTAAATTACACCAACAGCATCCCTCCCCCCCAACACCAGCAAGCTAGAAGCACTATATTTTACCCATCTCCCTACCTTCACCACCAATTCTGCCTGTGTAAAGTGAAACAGACTATTGTAGAAATGAATAAAAAAGTCAATGAAGGTGTAGTGTAAAAAATGATAAATTGGAGCTGCTTGTATTATACTAAACCAAGATTACTTTTGGTCAGGTTACTTTGTTACTGTGTTTAAAACAAACACAACTTAGGCTAACATGGGCTCCAATTTAACAAAGTCCTTTAAGATATTCTAGGAATGACCTGAAATTTAACAAACGTGTAAATACTAATGTAGCAAAAGAGGAACCAAAAGTCTCAAATTATGGTAAACAAAAATGATCCTGCTCCGCTCAGTTTAAATAACTTCAGTTATTAAAAGTAAAATGAACATACGTCTACAAGTACCCTACAAGCCCAGAAGTTATGGAAAACTATTTACATCAAATTAAATTATAAATCTGAACAACCAAGGAAGTAATATTAAGTCTTTGACAGTGCCTTAAAAAATGCCTTTATTTAAAATAATTCTATATTTTAGCAAAACAAACAACATTTCTAAATAAGGACCTGCTGCTTCTATGCATAAAAAGAAAATTCCATTTCTATAAGGTTAGAATTGCATCCAGCTGTCTTGGAATCAATGCTGTGTATTGGCTCCAAGGCATTAGAGTGGTAAGGGTAGGCAACGGGGGTCAAGTGACTTGCCCAGGGTCACACAGCTGGGAAGTGTCTGAGGCCAGATTTGAACTTAGGACCTCCAGTCTCTAGACCTGGCTCTCAATCCACTGAGCTACCCAGCTGCCCCCTAAAGCAGCATTATTTTTAACTTAAAACTCTTCACTAAATCCCACCATCCCCTCAATTTATCATCCTACTATCACCCTTCCATTTCTCAAGTTTTTAAAAAGCTATCTACATTCATTTCTACTCCAAAATTATCAATAACCTCAATTGCCAAATCTGAGAGCCTATTCTCAATTCCTCAGCCTCAACATCTATGAAGCATTGACATTGTTGACTGCCCTGTGGGTTCTGGATATTCTTTCTTCTCTGTCCTCCTACCCACCTGACTGCTCTTATTCAATCTCTTTTACTAGATCCTTAACTATAAATATACCTCAAGCCTCTGGCTCTACACTTCCTGGCTAATTAATTCCCATGAGTTTGTTTAATCCCTATGAAGGTGATTCTTAGATCTATATAGACAGTGCAAGGCTCTCTCCTGGGCTCCAGTCCCACAAATCACCTATTTGACATTTCAGACTAAATGTTCTATATAAGTATCTTGAATTCAATATAGTCAAAACAAAAATCACATCATTTTTACAGTTACCCAGGGCAATAATCTAAGAGTCATCCTCAACTCCTCACTTCTCCAGATCCCACAAGCCCAGTTCAGTTGCCAAATTTTGTCCTTTGTACCTCTAAAGCATTTGCCACATTCTTGATATTCACACAACAATCATCTTAGTTCAGGTCCCTAATCATCTCTCACCTGGGTTATTTCAAAAGTCTAAACAAGTTTTGCCCTTCTCAAGTCTGTCCTCCCTCTTCCACACCAAGTCATTCTTTTTTTATTTTTCAAAGTCTTACCTTCCGTCTTGGAGTCAACACTGGGTATTGGCTCTAAGGTAGAAGAGTGATAAGGGCTAGGCAATGGGGGTCAAGTGACTTGCCCAGGGTCAAACAGCTATGAAGTGTCTGGGGCCATATTTGAACCTAGGACCTCTCACCTCTAGGTCTGGCTCTCAATCCACTGAGCTACCCAGCTGCCCTCTTCTTCCCTTCCCCCCCC
Organism: Gracilinanus agilis; assembly: GCF_016433145.1. Classification (NCBI taxonomy): domain Eukaryota; kingdom Metazoa; phylum Chordata; class Mammalia; order Didelphimorphia; family Didelphidae; genus Gracilinanus; species Gracilinanus agilis. The sequence goes on along the minus strand of NC_058131.1, from coordinate 474,008,494 downwards.
CCCATTCTTCATTCAACTAACAGCCATTTTCCTAAAGCTCAGATTCAACCATATCACTTCACTAATCAACAAACTAGTGATTTCTTATTATCTCTAGGATAAAATATAAACTTCTGTCTGGCATTTAAAGCCCTAAATCTGGTCTCAATCTATCTTTCCAAACTTATGCTTCACCTTCACACTCTCTAAAGTCCAGCCCCAAAAGCCTCTCATACTGGACACTATTTTTCATCTGTCTCCCATGCCTAGAATGCTTTCTACCTTCATCTGTGACTCTTTAAGAATGTCTAGTTCCCCCCCAAAGAATCAGATCAAACTCTACCTTTAACATTAAGTCTTCCCTAAATCCAGCCCAGCTGTTAGTATTCGTCTCAAAAAACGTGTCTTGTCTTTTTTCTGCTTATAAAAATGTGCTGACATTCCCCTACTAACCAATGAATGTAAACTCCTTGAGAAAGGCCTTTCATTTTTTATCTTTATTATCCCCATGCCCTAACAACAAAAAAGAATACATTTAAAGGAACGTATTAACTTATTTGTTGATTAATACTGCCAAACGGGAATGAAAAACACTGGAGCTGGTCAAACTCTCAGGAGAAAAAGTTGGGCTCTAAACTGACTGCTTAAATTCTCTTCCTGTTCCTGAAATGCCAAATTAAAAGGGAACTTTGGTTTATCTTTGCAACGCTGCTACGCTGCTGCCTGCTTAAGGTCTAGCGTTTAAACACAGTGGCTAAGACTCCAGAATGTGCTTAAAGCGCTGGCAGAAAGACCCGAAAATGAGATTTTCTATACCTAGGAGAGAAGACTGAGACTTAAAACTTCCTAGGATTGGTCCGGAACCCTGGCCCTCGCCCCGCCCCCATCCTGAACTGATTTCAACTTCAGAGGAATGGGGGAGGGGGCGAGAAAGCTATACCCTCAGGATACCTGGGAAGCAGCAAGACCCAACCCAAATTCTAAAGCGGCGTCACCAGCGTAAAAGCCCGCGGCGATAGGGCCAAGTGAGGGTCCGGGAGGAACGGAGGGGAGAGGAGATGGGAAAGGGAAGGAGGGAGTTACCAGGCGCTCCGGGCTCCAAGTCTAAACCAGGCCGCAAGCGCCCATGGGGTGGGGGATGGGGAGGTGGTTAGGCCCAGGGCCGCAACGAGCCAGACCTTACCCCCAGAGAAGTCAGTCGCCGGCTCCCCGCTAGCGCCTCTACCTCGCCGCCTGACCCGAACTAACCTTAAGCTGGAAGCCGTTCAATGCCATTAAGGAGAGACTTGGGCCTAGATCCCCACAAAATGAGCCCACACAGCCACGTCTGCTTCGGCTGCCGCGGCTTCAGCTACTGCGGCTGCGGAAGCTCTTGGCGCCCCGCCCACGACGCTCCGAAAGCTCAATGCGCATGCGTCCGCATTCCTCTCGCGGGCAGGCGGCGTCACGTGTTTTTCGACTGCGCTCCACCCACTCTGTGATCAGTCCTCCTGATCTTGAACTATGTCCTTTGAATCTGTCTTCTTTTACTCAGGTCACCTAACCTGTTGCATGCCCCATAAGCTGGCGCCCCGCTGACTCTGGTGCGCTTCACTTACTCTACCAGTCTCACTTGAGCAGAGCGCGGGAAGTCTCTGCAGCTGGCCTACTTCTCCGAATGTGCTCCACTCACACACTGCAGGCCTCACCTGAGCTAAATTAAGGGAAGGTCCCGCTGCTGGCGCTGCCCTACTTCGCTGCATACTGCCAAGTTAATAAATTGATTAAGAGCCTACTCTGTACTCAGCTTTGGGAAAAAGCTAAAACAGCCCTTGCTCTCAAGTCCAATACTAAAATTAGGGATTTAAAAAAAATCAAACCAGAGTCCAATTCTGGAGTTCAGAGAGTCATTATACCTTTATGCTACTCTCAAAGGTTAAAAATAATTATGGCGTGACAGCAGGATTTATACCTTTTAGGGAAATGCTCAGCAGTATTTTATCCAGCCCTTTAGTGGTTATGAGAGTCCTGCCATGAAATCATACCACTTCCAAGTGGGGAAATGCTTTAGTCGAGATAACTGGATTTTTGCTTTTTAGGGAAATGGTACTTTATCCAACCCTTTATCCAGCTCCACCCATCCACCTAAGAGCTAGAAACACCCAAGACAACAAAGAGCAGGAATACTGGAGTGGTTTTCCAGAAGAGAAAACAGAAGTAAATAGGGTTAGCTGACTTGCCAAAGTCTGAGAACACATTTGGACTAAGATCTTCTTGAACCTATGCCTGAATTCTATCCATAGCTACCCACTAATAATTCTTAAATGTATCACAGTTAAAAAAAACTGACTTTTAAAAAAGCAACAATGTTGCTATCATTTTGCAAATTGTTATGACTGTTTCAATCCGCATCAGGTCATATAAATCCTACCAGGTCTGTGTTCTTTTCTAAACCCTACAGTTAATGAACCTATCTGCCAAATGTGAATTAAAATTAGTCATCTTGAAGGGGGCAGCTCAGTAGCTCAGTGGATTGAGAGTCAGGCCTAGAGATGGGAGGTCCTAGGTTCAAATCTGACCTCAGACACTTCCCAGCCGTGTGACCCTGGGCAAGTCACTTGACCCCCATTGCCCACCCTTACCACTCTTCCACCTAGAAGCCAATACACAGAAGTTAAGGGTTTAGAAAAAAAAAAAAGACAATTGCTATAAAATTAGTCATCTTGGGAATCACCTTGAATGGAGATTCAGTTGTTAATAACCTCTTTTCTAGTTTCTTATAACTCATAAACTTTGTTCCTCCCACAAGACAATCTAAAATTTTTTAATAATGCAACTGCACAATTGCAGTTTTCCCAACCTCAATCTAAAATGTCAGGGGGTTAGGGGGCAGTGTATATTTCTTAATCAAAAAGGCTTTAATGCTCCTGTGTGAATTAGAACTCTAAAGGGGATCTTGAAATAACTAGAAGTACCATTTTTAGCCACTATTCAAAATGAGAGAACCAGGAAACACATTTTTTAAATGGAATATATTTTGCCAGAGTGAGAAAATGTGGAGCAATGGCTCACATAGTAGCCTGAGACAGTGTTCCCCAGATTTGCAGAGAGAGGTGTGGCCATGGCTAAAGTCATTGACGGCAACTAAATGACCCAAGATTTACAGGAAAAACCCCTAATCTGTAGGAAAATACAATCCTCCATTTAAAGGACACATTCAAGCCTTCCTTCAAATTAACATTTTTAAGAAAATGTGGGGGAGACAGAGATTTTAATTCAGAGATAAAGGACAGGAATGTTAAATTACTGTGGATATAAAAGGGGGAGTTCAGGACTGGATTATCTAGGAAGGCTGATGTTTTACCACCAATACAAAAGGATGATTTCAGCCATGGGCTAGAGGATCTGGGAGAGGTCTCTGACAAGGTCAGTCTGGGACATTCCCAAAGGACAAGTGACAAGGGCATTGTGCAGAGATGGCAGGGACCCTGTACCCCTTAACTCAGGCAAGCAGTGAATAAGGAAATTCCCTTCCCCCTTCCTATCAGTGACAGCAAGGAAAAGACAATTATCCTTGGACATCCTTTAAATTGAGATAGACAAAGATGGGGCCACACCTTAATAACCTAAGCTCTCATATATTTTTTAAAGTGGTAAAACTTTGAAATTTCCAAGGTCCCCTCAATTTCTTTTTTTAGAAACATTTTCCATGGTTACATGATTCATGTTCTTACTTTCCCCTTCATCCCCCCAAACCCCACCCATAGCCTACGAGCATTTCCACTGGTTTTAACATGTGTCATCTATCAAGACCTATTTCCATATTATTGATAGTTGCATTGGTGTGGTCCTTTCTAGTCTACATCCCCAATCAGGCAATGAGGAGACTAAGCTATCACTCTTTGCAAATGATATGATGATCTATTTAAAAAATCCTAGAGAATCAACTAAAAAGCTAGTAGAAAGAATCAACAACTTTAACAAAGTTGCAGGATGCAAAATAAATGCACATAAATCATCAGCATTTCTATATATTTCCAACACATCACAGCAGCAAGAGGTAGAAAGAGAAACACCATTTAAAATCACCCTAGTCAATATAAAATATTTAGGAATCTATCTACCAAAACAAACACAGGAATTATATGAATACAACTACAAAACACTTTCCAAAAAATTAAAACAAGATCTAAACAATTAGAAAAACATTGATTGCTCATGGGGAGGATGAGCTAACAAAATAAAAATGACCATTCTACCAAAATTAATTTACTTATTTAGTACCATACCTATCAAACTACCAAAAACTTTTTTACTGAATTAGAAAAAACTATTACAAAGTTCATTTGGAAGAACAAAAGATCAAGAATATCAAGGGAAATAATGAAAAAAAGCCGTGAAGGAAGTTGGCCTAGCAGTACCAGATCTTAAACTATACTATAAAGCAGTGGTCATCAAAACAATATGGTAGGGGGCAGCTGGGTAGCTCAGTCAGAGTCAGGCCTAGAGATGGGAGGTCCTAGGTTCAAATCCGACCTCAGACACTTCCCAGCTGTGTAACCCTGGGCAAGTCACTTGACCCCCATTGCCCACCCTTACCTTCTTCTACCTAGGAGCCAATACAGAAGTTAAGGGTTAAAAAAAATTTAAAAAAAAAAAAACAAACCAATATGGTACTGGCAAAGAGACAGAAAAGAGGATCAATGGAATAGACTTGGGGTAAGTGATGTCAGCAAGACAGTGTATGGTCCCCTCAATTTCCACTCCACACAGTAGTGACTGATTTTTGCCATTTTTTTTTTGTATCCCTAGCACTTATCACATTGCAGACACATAAGAATGCTAATTTACTCGCCAGCTGCCCAAGAAGTAATAGAAGACATTGTTGTGTCTAAAATCCTCTGGAGACCATATATTAATTTATAATTATTTATTAAATAATAAAAAATGGGAGAGAGAAAGAGAAGGGAAATTCCCCAAATCCTGCCCATGCCCCTTTTCTCTTTTCAGGCCCTAAAATTAACTTTATAATGGGTAGACCCTAAAAATGCACCTCTACTTGAGAGAGTACCTATCGCTTCAATGCCCATTTTTCAAATTTTTAGTCTGTACCCCCTGAATATTGAAGGAATATTCTGAGAAAAGGTAGAAAGTTTCCTAGAATGGGAGAATCCCTCAGACCCTCAGTAATTCCAGCAACCTTAATCCCTGCAGTTGCTGTTCTATCACATTGGCCACACACTCTCTGTATCAACCTTGAATAAACACTTTCCTGCCACCAGATGAATAGAGTCCGTGCTTCTAATTCTTTGGGCAAGAACCTGCCTTTGTCAACTGGGTTTTTAGAAACCCCAAGTTTGCTCCTGTCCCCTGAAAACTCACCCTGAGGGAAATCCCAGACTTACTTGGTTTTAGACTAAACAACAGACCTTAAAGTACTTAATGATCCCAGTTTAGGTGGAACTAGTAGACAGTCAAACATTAAGTACTCTTTTAGTCTTAGAAGTTTTCCCTGTCTTATCAGAGATCATTCCCAAGAAGACCACCACCTGTGGGGGAACCATCCTTTTAGAAACCAATGTAATAGACCACTTCCTAATACCCCAGCCTCTGGCGACAGACAGCCTCTTTCCCAAGCCTGCTTACAACCTGCCAGTGTATGTTTGCTGTGCTTAATTGCTCAAAAGGTATACAAGATCCCTATGTTTTATTGTTCTTCGGAGAATCATCTTGTGGTGATCCTTTCAGAGGTACTGTTCCCAGTCTCAGAGCCCTTGGTTCTGTGTGGTTTTTAGGCACTTGACTCTGTGTGGCAACTGAATATGAGTACTATCTCTCTTTCCTGATTAAACACTGGGTTTTACTGACTACTTTAGTGGTTCTGTGTTTTTTCCAGGTTGATACCTTCCTTCTCCTATAACAAATTCATTCTCCCATAACACTCACTCTTTCTAGTCTTGTTTTCTTCAGGGTGAGGAGGAACCTTTAGGGTTGGCTGTTGAACTAGAACTGGGAGGCAAGTAAGACTCCCATCAAGCAAGGCAAATTGCTTCTTCATTCCTACTTGACTGGTTCTAATGAAGAAAATGGGCCTTTATTTGTCACTTTGCATTTTTTTCTTTCTTGTTCTTAGGTGAGTGAGTTGGTGGCAGAATGGCTTAGGTTATGGCTTTGAGATTTTGAAAGATACAGGGATGGGAGTCCATTTCAAACGTTGTAGTGAGTACAGCCCCAAGGAGTGCCCCAAAGGATCCAAGTTAGTAATGAATCTAACCTGGAGCTGAAATGCTGTTTTCTGGAGTGACTTCATTCATTGGCTATCTCTTATTCAGAAGGGAACCTAGTGGAGCAAGTTCTTTGTAGAAACTGCTTTAAGTCTTGGCCCATTATCTCAATGAAAATTCCTAGAGTGAGGAAATGGAATGCAAGCTAATCTGAGAGGCTGGAGACTGCATGGGTCCAGAAAGTTAGCCACTACCACCACCTTGACCACCGTCTCCCCTCAGACCTTGATTGGGACATCCCAGAACCCTAAGCCCAAGAATCTTGGAATTAGCAATGCTTCCAGCCCAATGCCCTCACCATCATCCTGGTGTGAAGGGTTAAATTTTTGGTAGGAGTTTGAACAAAATCAGGAGAGCAGTTTCCTAAACACAAAACACTTAATTCATTATTAGGAAAGTACGGATAGGAATAGAAAGGAGGAAAGTGAGAGAAATCTTATAATAGCTTATAACTATACCTAAGATCCCAATCCTAACTAAAATTTTTTCTACAAAAGCCCTAAATCTATCTGCCAGAGATAGGCTCCAGCCTAATTTTTCTATATTCTCTGTCTAATAATTTACCCACTATCTTTCTACCTACTACCTATTACCCAGGATAATCAATCATCAATAAGGCTATTAAGGCCTTAATCCATTTCTCAGTCTCCAACTGTCAGAAAACTGAGAGAGAGAGAGAGAGAGAGAGAGAGAGAGAGAGAGAGAGAGAGAGAAAGAGAGAGAGAGAGAGAAAGAGAGAGAGAGAGAGAGAGAGAGAGAGAGAGAGAGA
>NC_058131.1:473827691-474001153 GCF_016433145.1 Gracilinanus agilis | reverse complement strand
AGAGAGAGAGAGAGAGAGAGAGAAAGAGAGAGAGAGAGAGAGAGAGAGAGAGAGTACATAAGAGAAGCTAGCTAGCTAGCTCACAGGTGCCACACACTCCTCTTCCCAGGAGACCCAGAGACAAAAGCCTCTTCTAACTGCCAGCTGTAACTGACTTTCAGCCACACCCTTCTATCTGTCACCAACTGACAGCTTGCACAGCAAGGAGCTCTTACTCAGAAATCTTTTTGCTCCCTTTCCTCTTAAAGAGAAAAAGGGAGAACTTGGGGAAAACTCTCTTAACACTGGGAAGCAACCCCTAGTGGAGATATACCCTGGCCACTGTTTCTAAAAGTGCTACAGCCAATGGGAGGGGGAGGGAAGAGGGGAGGGAAAGAATCTGAATCATGGAACCATGGGAAAATAATTAATTAATCATTATCTAAATTAATCACCTAATACCTAAATCAATTAAATAATATCTAAATTTAATTAAATTTAATTAAAAAAATTTTAAAGTGCAATAGCCAAAGCCAAAACAGAATGAGGAAAGGAAATTCTTTCCACTGAAGTACTTGGCATTGTAGGATAGTTCAGTATCAGAAATTGATTAATTTTATTAGTGGAAATGAAATTAAAGAGGGATTAACCTCTTCTTTGCTAATGCATATACAGTCCACAGGATTTTTCCATTTGACTGACAGCTAGAATTTTCCATATGTGTTGTCTCCCCCATTGGAATGTGAGCTCTGAAAGCAAGGACTTTTACTTGACTATTTGTATTACCATATTTAGTATAATGCTTCCTACTTCACAAAATAAATGCTTTATTCATTCATTCTCCCTAATGCTTGAGGCAGAGTGGAGGAGAGAGAACACCCTGCTTCAGATCTCTGCTGGGGAAACCACTCCAGTGCTCTTGCTAAGAAAATCCCATTGATAGAGATGGTCCATGGCGTCATGAAAAGTCAGAAACAACTGAATGGTTGAACAAGAAAGGGAGACTCTATCAGAGACCTAGATCAGATACCTGGCTGTTCCATCAGTGCATCTTTAAAAGAGAATGACCCAGTGGGGCAATTAGGCTAGCTCAATGGATTGAGAGCCAAGAGTAGAAATGGGAGGTCCTAGGCTCAAATCTAGCCTCAGACACTTTCTAGCTGTGTGACCTCAGGCAAGTCACTTAAAACTCCACTGTCTAGCCCTTACTGCTCTTCTGCCTTGGAACCAATAAATTATACTGATTCTAAGACAGAAGAAAAGGGTTTTAAAAAGATGCACTGACAAATAAGACATAAAGAACATTATGAAAAATGAAATAGATCATTTTGGTTAAATTAAGTTAAAAAGGGTTTATACAAACAAAATTAATGCAACCAAGATTAGAAGGAAAACAACAAATTTTGGGGAAAAATTATAGCAAGCACCTCTGATAAAAGTCTCATTTCTCAAATATTTAGAGAACAGAATCAAATTTATAAGAATACAAAGCATTCCACAAATTAAAATTTTTCAAAGGATATGAGCAGGCAGTTTTCAAAGGAAGAAAAATTGATAGTTTTATTATCTAGGATATATGACATCAGAAAAATACACTGCAGACTTTTCTCCAGTTAGTTGTTTCCTTTCTAATTCTAACCACATTAAACCTTTCAATTTTATGGAATCAGGATTGTTCATTTGCACTCTTTAGTTCTCTCTATCCCATTTGGTTAATGGGATTAATATGAACTGATGCAATGAAGTAAGCTTCATTGGGGGAGTTGTCTCCATCTTTCTTCCCTAATTTATATAAACTATATCTAGGTTATATACTCATTTGAAGCTTATTGTATGGTACATGTTGTGAGATGTTCTAAATTTAATTTCTGCAAGATTTTTCTAGTTTTTGTTGTTAAGTAATTTTCAATTGTGCTGACTCTTTGGGACCTTTTTTAGGGGGATTTTCTTAGCAAAAATATAGTGTTTTGCCATTTCCTTTTCTAGCTGATTTTACAGATGAGGAAACTAAGGCTAATACAGTTAAGTGATTTGCCTACAGTCACAGAGCTTATAAGTATCTGAGGCTGTATTTGAACTCAGATCTTCCTGACTCCAGGCCAGCACTCTATTTACTGTGCCAGCTAATTGCTTCGTTTTCAAGTTATCCCAGCAATTTTTAAAAATAATAAGTCCTTACCCTAGTACTTTGTGTTAGTTGAACATTATCCTACAGCGTTTTTTTCTTTAGTGACAGTTTTTTACTTTTAGTGTACTTGTAGAAAATTGAAACCCCAACCAGGGGTTATACTTATCTCCAAATGAAATTAGTCAAAGCTTTTCTAGAATTTTCAAAACGTAAGATAAAATGTGATACAAATTATAACATCTGAATATTTTTCTCTATTTTCTTAACCCTTACCTTAGAATCTCAAAATCAATACTGTGTTTTGGTTCCAAGGTAGAAGAATGGAAAGAGCTAGGCAATTGGGATTAAGTGATTTATCCAGGCCACCCAGTTAAGAAATGTCTGAGGCCAAATTTGAACCCAAGACTTCCCTAATCTCTGGCTCTGGCTCTCTATCCACTGAGCCACCTACCTGCCTCACGTTTTTCCCTATTCTTGAAGATGCCTGGAAAATAAAATTCTGTCTGATGTAACTAAAAACACACTATTGTATAAAATATAACCATTCCACTCATCATGACTTGGTTGAGTTTAAAATGTCCAGGATGACTAGTTTGATAAGAAATGGACAGAATAGCAATAATTCTAAATTTCATTTATTTCTAGCTATCAAGATTTGTTTTTCAAAGAAGAAAAACAACTGCTTGAACACATTGGTTGATGCGGACATGATTGGGGATGTAGACTGGAAACAGCCACACAAATGCAACTATCAATAATATGGAAATAGGTCTTGATAGATGACACATGTTAAAACCAGTGGAAATGCTCGTAGGCTATGGGTGGGATTTGGGGGGGTGAAGGGGAAAGTAAGAACATGAATCATGTAACCATGGAAAATTTTTCTAAAAAATAAAAAAAAGAAATGAAAAAAAAATTGTTTTTATGCAATCGTCACAGTTAAAATCATCTTGGGGGTAATGGATAACAACATTTTATTAAGGTGATAAAATCAGCACTAAAAAGTCTACCCAACTTGTATTTCTACATAATCACTGACTAGTAGAGCAATGTGAGATAAGGAAAACATTCCCATGTTTAAATGAACTCCTAAGACTATTCTTTTAAAAATAACCTTGTCATTCAATTTTTTTCTTAGTTGACTTGTAGTGTTGTAAACCTTAACATTTTATAGTCCCTACTTCAGAGAATATGTAAAAAAATTAAAAAAAGACTAACCCCTTTACATAATTTTGTAGGCATATCTTGGCATTTACATCTACCACTTGGATTTCCCCCTTGTGGTCCTTATTACTAGTTTATGTATTTTTATATATGTGTTTAAATTTTACCTATCTCTTTCATGTGCCCTCTGATTGACAAAGAAGCTTTATGTTGTAAAAGCAAAAAAAAAAAAAAAAAGATCATTGCTGAAAGAAAGGGTGGTATACTAGGAAAGTAAGCACATGGGTTGTCAGTTATAGGTTTTTTCAATGTTTTCTTTTTTTCCCTTTTCCTTCCTTCTCTTTTTCTTCTTCTGAAGTGGGGTGCTTCATAACACGAGTTCAGACAGCCAGAAATTCAATAATTGGAACCATTATTTATTTATTAAAAAAAGAAGAGAAAAAAAATCTACCAGCTGGGACAGCCTTCCCTAGTGGAAGCTGTATCAGACTGACATTACAAGACAGTTTATATAGGTTACAAAATACAAGGCTGTTTCCTTTCGCATCCAGGTTCTTATTTGTCAAGAAAGGCCTCATCACAAACACAGGTATCTGTGGTCAGCGATAAGTGGATAACATTCAGGGGATATTTACTTTTCACATATACCTAAACACTCATCCATAGTTAGCTATGTGTTTACCTTGCATTCCATCCTGACCTATTTGTTTGTTCTGATGTCCCTTTGTTGGCCATAGGGGAATTGGGACTCTGACCCACCATTTGCCTAGGTTGTTTGGCCTCCTGGAGGGATTAGGTCAGTTTCCTAAATAATGCAGGAATGGATTAATCTACTTCAATTCTACTTTATTCTCTAATTTATTTCATTTATGCAGACTACTTCACTTCCTAACTTCCTTCTCTCTTCTCCTTCCTTTCTTTTCTCTTCTCCTTCCATATTTTCTTTGTAGCATTAACAGGGTCTACAATTTTTTTCCTCAAACCATGGCTATATATCAACCTTTCAATGCTCTCCCTATTGCTGTAAGCACATCTCTTGATATATTCCAATATACATAATATAGTCCAATCTAGCTATTTTTCTCATTCTAATTCTAAGGGGCCCCTTCTAACTCCATTAAGCTCCTTGAGGATTATGATTTTAGGGTTCAGGTGTGTTTGTTTTATAATTATTTATGGAGAAAAGTTTGTTAAAAATAGCTTTTACAAATCTTTTCCATTTTACTTCTGTTTGAGAAGTCACTCCATTTCTATCCTTTAAAGTCCTTGAGATAATTTTGCTTACTTAGTTATTTCCCCCCATGTAGGAGTCCAGGCATATATTAATCTTGATATTATTTCAGGGGTGCTCGAAAAGCTGACTCTTTTATTTCTTATGATTGGTTTCTGTAACCTTGAGTTAAATTGAACCTCAACTTTGCTAAATTCCTAGCCCTTTCTTAAAATTACACTTGGGAAAACTGATCAGTTACCTCAGTACCAATAGAAACCAATTAACATATGTAGCAAACAAACTTAGATACCTCAGGCCATATGGATTCCTTTAATGTTTCAGACCACTTTTCTTTCATTTTCCCTTCCCCCTATACTGTTGTAACCCCAATAAAAATACCAGTATGTCTGCTAACGGTTTAGCTCTTGACCACCAGAACTCTGGATCATCAAAGCTCTTCACTTTCAGAGCTTGATCCCAATGAAGCTCTATTCCACCAGAACTAAGTCAATGTCTGACTACTTCATATAGGAACTTTCTTTGTCTTTGTGTCTTTGTTCTTGCCTTATGCTCTCCTTCCCTTAGACTTTAACTTGGAACCCATTTTTCTCTCAGTCCCTGGTTCCCCTCTCTGAGTGTTCTACCCAGTAGGAACTTTTGTGAAGTTGGTGGACATCTTCACCCCACATTCTTAAAACTGGTCTTCTGATTCTCTCTTTTTTATGAGACAGTATTACTCATGATAGCTTGACACATTTTAAGTGGGTGTTGCCTCTAGTAGTTATCTGTGTTTAGCAGTCAGATGTTTGCTGACTGAAGCATTTTCTGAGCTTTTTTGCTCCTTGTTGTAGCAATTAATTTTACTGGTTAAATTTCTGGATGAAATCATTCTAATCTGTGGTAATGCTAATTCTGTTGGCCAGTTCCCATTTTTTATTTTTAGTTACTTGCTTATAATTTGGAGGTTCAATTAATTTAATTTAACTCTATGTGTTTTCTTCAGTATCATCTTTTCATTTAAAAAAATTTACAGATTCTTGATTTTTTATGTTGATGATGACTGTATATATCTCTCAAATCGTTAACAAGAAGCCTTTCCTTGTCAGTTAAAATTGAATAGATTTTGTCATGATTTGAATGTTTAATTAGCCCAATGCCTACCAATTCTTCTTTTAATGTTTTTATTGATGTTTTGTTTCTTTTACATCACCGGAATTTCCCCCTATTGGATCTCCCCAGAAAGTCATCCCATGTAACAAAATTTTTTTAAAGACACAAAAGAGGGAAAAAAAAAATCAGTGTAACCAATCAATAGTTCAAAATAATTTGAATATGTGCAATATGCAATACTAACCTCTGCAAAAGGGTGAGGTGGGAATGTCTTCTATCTTTTCTTTTGAGACATGCTTGTTCTATATAATTTTGCAATATTCGTCTTTAACTTTTTGGGTATTCTTTCCAGTTGTATTATAGTCATATATATATATGTGTGTATATATATATATATGGCTTTGCTACTCTCTATGCTATGGCTTTTTGCTCTCTGTATCGGTTCATGTAGATCATTTCATATTTCTCCGTATTCATCACATTTGTAATTTTGTACAGCCAAGTAATAATCCATTATATTCATGTACTATTCATAGCCACTTGCCACTTAATGGGCATCTACTTTGGTTCCAATTCTTTGCCATCAGGAAGTGGTTTTTTATTGTTGTTTATGGGGACTATCAATAGCCTCTTTGGAGTATAGTAATGAAGTATTCATTTAAAAGGATATGAATCTTTTATTCACTTTACATAATTGAAATTATTTTACAAAATGGTTATGCTGGTTCATAGCGCCACCACCAACACCAACAATGCCTAAACTTTTGCAACTGGTTTCCCTGTCAAAAGTTTCCTCACTGGGGGCAGCTGGGCAACTCAGTGGATGGAGAGCCAGGTCTAGAGAGGGAGGTCCTGGGTTCAAATCTGGCCTCAGATACTTCCTAGCTGTGTGATCCTGGGCAAGTCACTTAACCCCCCATTGTCTAGCCCTAACCCTTCTTCTGCCTTGGAACCAATACACCGTATCGATTCTAAGCCAGAAGGTAAGGATTTAAAAAAAATTATTTTGTTGTTTTTTTTAAGTCTCTCTTCACTCCAATTCATCCTTCATTCAGGAGTCAAAGAGATTTTCCTAAAACACAAGTCTGATCATGTCACATAGTCCACCTTCTCAAAAAAAACTCCATGAGCTCCCTAACACCTCTAAGATCAAAAATAAAATCCCAAATCTTTCACAATCTAGCCCCCTTCTAATGTTCTAGTTTTCTTACACCTTATGCATTCATACATGTATTCTTTGGTCCAGTGATCCTGGCCTCCTTGCTGTTCCTCTAATAAGACACTCCATCTCCTGACACCTCGCATTTTCCATGGCTGGAATAGGGTCCCTCCTCATCTCTGCCTCCCCTTACATTCCAGAAAAAAATCTCACCTTCTACAGGAAGCCTTTCCCAGTACCTCTAAATTTGAGTGCCCTTCCTCTGTTGATTATTTCCCATTTATCTTGTATCTAGATTGTTTTTATTAGGCTATTTGGATATTGTATTTCCTATAGACTGAGAAGGGACTGCCTTTTATCTTTCTTTATATCTCATGTGCTTAGCAGTGTCTGACACGGTATGCACTTAATAAACTTTTGTCTGACCTTTCCAACAATGACCATCATCATCTTTTGTTGTTTTTACATTTGCAGGGTGTGAGGTAAAACCTCTGTTACTTTAGCATATCTCTTATCTATTAGTGATTTGAAACATTCTTTCACATAGTTGATAAGAGCTCCCCATTCTTGAAGAATTATTTATTAATATCCTTTGGCAATTTATCCTTTGGGGAAATGGTTTTTGGTTATATGTATCTATTAATTTTATATCTTGGATATCTGGAGATGGAGGAATTTTTTTCTGCATTCAACAGTTTCCCTTTTTATCCCAAGTACGTTAATTTTGTGTGGAAGTTTTTCAGGATCATGTAATCAAGTTATTTTTTCTTTTGCAATTGCCTTTATCTTTTGTTTGGTTAATAATACATCTACTCAAGCTGTGAAAGGTATATGATGGTAACCTTTTCCTTTTTTTTTTTTTTTTTTTTTTTTAAATTTTAAACCCTTAACTTCTGTGTACTGACTTATAGGTGGAAGATTGGTAAGGGTAGGCAATGGGGGTCAAGTGACTTGCCCAGGGTCACACAACTGGGAAGTGTCTGAGGCCGGATTTGAACCTAGGACCTCCTGTCTCTAGGCCTGGCTCTCAATCCACTGAGCAACCCAGCTGCCCCCGCCTTTTCCTTTTCCTTTTTTAAAGATACATATCTTTAATATTAAGGTCATTTATCTATTTAGAATGTTATGGAGTATGGTGTAAGGTGTTGGTCTAAGCCTAATTTCTTTCTGCCCAACAGCTTCCTAGTTTTCCCATCAGTTTTTAATCAAAGTTCTTTCTTAAGTAATTATGTATTATTTACTAAACATTAGTTTATCAAATTCCATTGTTTCTGAATCTCCCTTGTTTAATCTGTCCCAAATATATATATATACATGTATGTATACATGTATATATATATACATATGTATATATATATATATATATATTACAACCCTTTTTAAATCAATACTGGATGGCTTTGAGACTGCTGCTTTATAATATGGCTTGAGATCTGAGAGCACTATTTCTCCTTTGTTTCTACTTCTTTTCATTATTTACCTTGATAGTCCAGATCTTTTATTTTTCAAAATGGATTTTATTATTTTGTCTAGTAGTGTAAAGGAATCATCCTGTTATACTTGCCATAACTCCAATTTGGTCATGGTGAATGATTTCTTGGATGAATTATTGTAATTTGTTTGAAAATATTTTATTTAAAAGTTTTGAACCAATCTGTATTATTGATACTGGTCTATAGTTCTCTTTTTGTCCTTTATCTTTCCTTGGTTTAAGTATCAGGACTTTATTTGTCTCATAAAAACAAATCTAGTGGGATCTTTATCAATTTTTGAGAATAATTTGAATAGTATTATTATTAATTATTCCTTAAAAGTTTGATTGAAGTTTCCAGTGAATCCATTAGTCCCCCCCTTCCCCCCTTCCCCCTTCGATAATTCCCTTAAAACAATGTCTATTTCTTATTCTGACACTGGATTACTTAAGATCTCTAATTGGTCTTTTGCTAGTTTGGGTATTTTTTTTATTTTTGAAAGTAATCTATTTCTTTTGTGCTGTCAGTTTTGTTAACATATAATTGTATATCAAGTTGATCCTTTTTATTACTTTGGTTTTGTTGTAATTTCACTTTACTATTTTCATTTACTATTTTGTTGATTTGATTTTCTGTACTCTTTTTAATCAGATTAGCTAAAGGTTTATCAATTTTATTAGTCTTTCCAAAGAACCAGTTTTTAGTTTTGTTCCTAATTTTTAACGCCTCCCCCACTCCCGCCCCCCCAGCCAGTTTATCTATTCTAGAATGTAGCTAAAGCAGTCCTCTGAGGAAAAATTCTTTTCCTACAAACATACATGAACAAAATAGAAAATGGGATGATTGATGAACTGAATAAGCATTTGAAAAATGAAAAAGTCAAGAAATAAACCTAAAATAAACATAGGTTACATGAAAATATTAAGATAAATAAACTACCAATTATTTTTAAATATTAAATTATGTTTAATGGATGAAATTCATACCCTTCTAACCCCTTATCTTCTATCTAAACTTCTGTCTAAACTTGACTGGCCAGGATCATAGGCTACTACTGAGAATTCATTTGAGTGGCCTAAACTTGCCTTAGCAGATCTGTTATAAAGCACAGGACAAAAACTATGCCAACAATAAATATGTCAAATAGTATGGTATATAAAGACCTAATTAGGTGCTGTCATTGTTCTAGAACTATAAAATCTAGCTACTCAGATAGAGATGCTGAGCCTTCAATTGCAACCAATCCAAACTGGAGTCTCTAGAGACAGGAAAATTGTACTTTAAGACAGCTATTTAGGCAGGAATAATTAAGGATTGTCCCTTGAGAAAAAGACCAGCTTTCCATAGGCAGTATAACCATTTTTACTGTGATCTGATTCTTAAAGTATTAAAAAAATTTTTTTTAGTATTACTTTTTGTATTAATAGTTTTCTATCAATACATGGGTAGTATACTTGTTTTACTATTAAATGTGTGTATACACACACACATATTTATTTTCCCCAGTCCTAAATGTTTTGGGGATTTGGAGGTGTCTGTTCTTTACTTTCAACACTGGAAACCAAAAAAAAAAAAAGAGTTAATAACTTCAAGATGAATATTTAATTATTTTCCATTTTTTGGGGGGAAAAACAACACCTCACACATCTACAGAAATAAATCCCTTTATTTTATAACATTCCTTTTCCTTTTTAAAATGTAGTACAGTACTTGTAGCTGGATAACCTTAAGAAAATCTATAGAAGACCTGGCACTATTGTTGAAGATTATACAATTGGGCAGAGATATAATACCTTTATAAATGTTTGGGCGGAGAGGAAAATTTAATGTTTTCATACAAGTTATATTCAACACGTTTTCATAAACAAACGTGTACTTTAAATATTTGAAAATATTTTTCCTATAAATTTGTCATCATGCAATTTTATTATAAGTCATTTAAATCTTACAATTACATAGATGATAATGCCCAATAGTTAAGCAAATATATTACATCAACATATCAGCAAAAGCAAGCTAATACTGCACAATCATATTGATGGAATGATTTAAGAAATACATGTTTTTTACAAGTAACAAACAAATCCCTCTTTGTGGTACATATATTTCAATGACTTCTTTTCCATTTTTGTAAAATAAAGCTAAGTAATGAGACATATCAGAACATGATTACATAATAAAAAGTATATTTTTAATTACAAATCTAATTGTACATACAGGGCAACATACTGCAGTTTCTACAGAGGAGTGCAAATGAGCAGGACTTTCCTTATAAATGTTTAAGATGGATTCATTCCATGTGTTTTCAAATAGAACTTGTGAGTGTTGTACTGATTGTTTCATGTATTTGATCATAAGAGCTAGTATGAGACAGAGGTATGCTTTACAGGCTATCAAAAGCTGCCATTCTACATAGTTTCTACTTGAAAAGTATAGGTATTGTAAAAATTTAATTTTAAAAAGGTTCCATCTGTCTTCATGTAAACAGGTATTTTTAGCCTATCTTCCTGCATTACACATTAACGGAATAATATACATAATTCATTTTAAGTCGTCATATCAAGCAATTCTTCTAAACTTTTTTTAATCTGTGGAGGCTGAGATGCAGCCTGACTTAGGAGACTTTGACCCATCTGTGCAAAAAGTGCTTTTGATAATTTAGCTGTGGCTGTTCGGATATTCCCTCCGGCTCCAGGTAGTGAGCCACTATTTGTCATGTTGCCTAACAGGTGCCAGAGGACAGCCAACACCTTCTGTTCTATAGCATGAGGTTTCCTTTGATATAGATCCATAACAAGATCTGAAATGCAATAATATGGTATGTGAGTGAATATCTATTGTAATTCAGTTCCTTTTAACTAAAAATGTCTAAAACACAATCTTTCAAATATAAAACAAGCACAGAAAAATATACATTTAAAAAAGATTTTAAAAAGTATAATGAAATTAAAGAATGAAAATAAAATACTGAGTCTAAACTTGACTATTTTAACATCTGTAACGGAATACTACTATAATATCAGGCATAATAAATTTACTTTTAGGAAGAATAGAAATGAAGGAACTATATACTAACTTAACCCTGAGATTTATCCTTTCCAAATAAAAACTGTATTCCATTACAAAGAAATGAAGTTATATTCTAAATCAATGGTTCCCAAACTTTTTGGGCCTACCGCCCCCTTTCCAGAAAAAATATTACTTAGCCCCCTGGAAATTAATTTTTTAAAAAATTTTAATAGCAATTAATAGGAAAGACAAATGCACCTGTGGCCATCACCGCTCCCTCAGGATTGCTGCAGCACCCACCAGGGGGCGGTAGCGCCTACTTTGGGAATCACTGTTCTAAATCATTGGCCATAATGAGAAAAATACTGAGTGAGCATATTCTCTTTCTTATTGATAATTTCTCTTTTAAAGGCTTCACATTTCTTCCTCCTTTTAAAAAAGCATACTATTAGGAAGACAAAAAGTATTAAAAATGCTTTTTAAAGTTCTAAAAAGGGGGGCAGCTGGGTAGCTCAGTGGATTGAGAGTTAGGCCTAGAGACAGGAGGTCCTAGGTTCAAATCTGACCTCAGACACTTCCCAGCTGTGTGACCCTGGGCAAGTCACTTGACCCCCATTGCCCACCCTTACCACTCTTCCACCAAGGAGCCAATACACAGAAGTTAAGGGCTTAAAAAAAAAAAGTTCTAAAAAGTCTTATTGGGTTACACAGAAGGACTTGTTTTAACTTTAAAGCAAAATGGAACTAGTAGGTTTCTTAATATTGAATTATTACCAATTTGTATGCAGTTTAAAACTTGTATCATCAGAAAATTCAACTAACATACTTACCAGCAAGCTTTTCAGTCATATCTTGTTTTGCTTTTCCATTTAAAAACTGTGCTTTTGTACAGAAAGGCTGTAGAAGTAGGTAATTATCTAAATAAAAGTAGATAAAAGATTGAATAAAGTTATGAAATATTAATTTTTCATTAAAAGGCAGAAAAAATTTATTTCTAGAATGCAGATATGTTTTAAAAGTTTACACAACAAAACCAAATAATTACTAAGTTTGTTTGTTTTTTAACTTTTTTTAAACCCTTACTTTATCTTCTATCTTAGACTCAATACTGTGCATTGGTTCCAAGATAGAAGTGCAGTAAGGGCTAGGCAACAGGGGTTAAGTGACTTGCCCAGGGTCACACAGCTAGGAAATGTCTGAGACCAGATTTAAACCTAGGACCTCTGGTCTCTAGGGCTGGCTCTCTATCAACTGAGCCACCTAGCTGCCTCATAAGAAGTTCTTTACTAGATGGATGTGCTTAGAAATTGTATTTCTAGAAATTATATTATTTCTTGGAAATTATAGAAATAAAAGAGTAGTGACATTTTCTGAAGTATAAATGTGTTTTAGCTTTAAAGTTTAATTTCTTACCAATATGCTGACTCAGAGCATGGATAACATTTGTGGCTGCAGCATATATTCCTGGATTCTTGGAATTGAGATTGTTATCCACTATTGCTGGAATGAGCATGTTGATTACAGGTGATAAATTATCTCTGAGCAAAGGAATCATTTTATGCATGGTTTCCAGAGCTATTAGATTTACTTTACTATTTGAGTCATGTAGACGAGATTTAAAAGCATCAAAGATCTGAAAATAAATGAGTTAATGATATTTAATAATGTGAGGGGAGGAAATGTCTGTTAATGCTAAAACTGTAAAAATTTTAAATAAGACCTAGGTTTCTGGTAGTTGTTCAGTCCTTTCAGTTGTGTCCAACCTTTGGGGTTTTCTTGGTAAAGGTACTAGGAGTGGTTTGCTGTTTCCTTCTCCAACTCATTTTACAGATGAGGAACCAAGGCAAATAGGGTTAAGGGATTTGCCCAGGGTCATAGATCTGAGAAGTGTCTGAAGCCAGATTTGACCTCAAGTCTTTCTCACTCCAGGTCCAGTGCTCTATCCAATGTGCTGCCTAGTAATAAGCTTCTTAATAAAGATATTGTATAGATATTAAAGACTTGCATTCAAAAGCTGTCTTTTTTAGCACTTTATGCAATAGAAAAAAGCTTTAGAAATCATTCTGAATTCCAGGATTACAATTCATTAAAATATTAATTCTAGTAACAAAATAGAATAATTTTCTATTTGTAATTAACAATTTCCTATTCTCAACAGATAAGGTCTTCCCTATTAGAAGGACTGTACCAACACTGATGAGATCATGTATCAACTAAAATGTTAATTACTTTATTACATTAAGATGAGCCAAACTGATTTCAAATAAAAGAACAAAAATAATATCTCAATTCTGGCGTGACAAATTTTTAATCTAAAATAGAAATTTGCATGATATTTCAACAATGTCACAAGACCATATAATTTAAATTCAAGTATGGCTGAAGTAAGATCATTCACAAATTAATTTAAAAACCACATGTAAGGAGTTTCTTTTATCTGAGCAAATTTGACCTCTCCTCATATCACTATTTTTACTATTGACATTTTAAGTTCATTTTAATATTTTATTCCCTTTTAAATTAGGCTTACTTTCTAAGCCTTATTCTTCCCATTAGCTCCAATTTTTAGTCTCAAAACAAAATTAAATGAGAACATTTTTTCAGATTGCATATTTTATATTAATTTATTCATTTACACAAGAGAGCAAGTGAAGCTTATCTGCTGCAAATACTTTTTTGCATACTATTACCTTTACAATATTTCCAATAACAAGGTCTTGATTGTTTTCAGTGTCTGATAAAAGCTGTTTGATCCCATTAATTCGATCTCTGAAGTCTTTTGCATTTAATAAACCTGTTATGACCTTAATATATTCAGCACTTTCTAAAGTACTTCGGGGAACTGTTTTTCTTATTTCACGTATGTCTATAATGTCCCTAATGGGAAAGAAGAAAAACATATTTAGCATACTTAATTTCCTGAAAGTCATCTGCCACAGTTCACATATACATGTTATAAAAATTTATATTTTAATGATTCTCAAAACTATTGTTTGTTCTCTTTGTTTCAGGGCACATTTTTTTTCTGAGGCTTCTTCTTTTTTTTTTTTTTTAAATCCTTACCTTCCATCTTGGAGTCAATACTGTGTATCGGATCAAAGGCAGAAGAGTGATAGGGACTAGGTAATGGGGGTTAAGTGACTTGCCCAGCGTCACACAGCGAGGAAGTGTCTGAGACCAGATTTGAACCTAGGACATCCCGTCTCTAGGCCTGGCTCTCAATCCATTGAGCCACCCAGCTGCCCCCTGTGAGGCTTCTTTAATTTCTTAAAACTCACAAATTCTTGTAAATGATGGAAGGCAGACTCCATAAGAAAAAAAGGATAAGAAAATATTAAATTTTGAGGAATCTTTTAAAAAACATTATTATCTATCTTGGCCAAGGCTTTTACTGGTATACAATTTTCCACACTGTGACTAAAAAGGTATAAGTAACCCTTAAAATGATCCTCTAAGCACTGACAACTTAGGTAAAAAAAATTCTTTTAAGTTGGAGGTAAGTGGTGATAATGATTGCCATAGCTACAAAAGTAGTGAATTGCTTCTTGTTTCTCTATAGCATGAATATACCCATTTAAGCATAGCTAAATATATGGTTATTTCCAAAGAGAAGTGATTTTTAAAAATAACTTTTAATAGTTTGACATTATCTAAATTTGTCTCTGTATTCTTAATTCTCTGCCCCACTTAGACATCCATTATAATAAAGAACTTGTTTAAAGACAAAAGAAAGAAAAATAAAAGGAAAAAATTCTGCCAAAAATAATATATTAAAATAATTTCACATTAAATGTAATGTTCCATACCTGTGGACTCGCCACCTTGGCAAAGGAACAGCCTTGTGGCCAAGCTGCTTCTTTGTAATTTTACAATATTCATTTTAGATTATTTTATGATGCCCTTCCCTCCCCCTTTTACTATAGTCATTTACGTTGTTTTCTTGGCTCTGCTTCACTTGGCATCAATTCGTACATGTCAGTATTCATCACATTTTTTTTCACACATCATTTCATAGCATTCATGTACCACATATTGTTTAGTTGTCCTCTCATCAGTGGGCATTTGTTTTATTTCCAGTTCTTTGTTATCACAAAAATGCTGCTCTAAATGTTTTAGGGCATATGGAGCCTTTCTTTTTAGCAATGATTTCCTTAGGGTATATGTATAGCAGTAGAATCCCAAAAGAAGAGATTATTCCCTATAGAGCAGGGGTTCTTAATTTGTAAAATAATGTGTTTAAAATGGAAGGAAATGTTAAATTTCAAGAATTTATTAATGAAAATAAATACATATTTTTTCTCTCATTTAATTTCATGAATGTGCTGAAATTTATCCATGAGCCCCTTGAAGATCCATAGACCCACAATTAAGAATTCCTGCTACAGACTGGCTAAAATGACAACAAGGGAGAGTAAGGAATGTTGGAGGGGATGTGGCAAAATTGGGACACTAATGCATTGTTGGTGGAGTTGTAAACTGATCCAACCATTCTGGATGGCAATTTGGAACTATGCTCAAAGGGCTTTAAAAGACTATTTGCCTTTTGATCCAGCCATAGCGCTGCTTGGATTATACCCCAAAGAAACAATAAGGAAAAAGACTTGTACAAAAATATTTATAGCTATGCTCTTTGTGGTGGCAAAAAATTGGAAAATGAGAGAATGTCCTTCGATTGGGAAATGGCTGAACAAATTGTGGTATCTGTTGGTGATGGAATACTATTGTGCTCAAAGGAATAAAGAACCGGAGGAATTCCATGTGAACTGGAATGACCTCCAGGAATTGATGCAGAGTGAAAGGAGCAGATCCAGGAGAACATTGTACACAGAGACTGATACACTGTGGTACAATCAAACACAACATACTTCCCTACTAGCAGCAATGCAAGTACCCAGAGCAAGGCTGAGGGACTTATGGGAAAGAAAACTAGCCACATTCAGAGGAAAAAATGAGAGAGGAGAAACACAGAAGAAAAACAACTGCTTGAACACATGGACTGATGGGGATATTATTGGGGATGTAGACACTAAATGATAACTCTAGTCCGACTATCAATAATATGGAAGTAGGTCCTGATCAATGATACATGTAAAACCCAGTGGAATTGTGCGTTGGCTAAGGGGGGTTAGGGGGCTTGGGGGAGAGGGAAAGAACATGAAATATGTAACTATGGGAAAATATTCAAAATTAAAATAAAAAAAAAACAAACAAAAAACAAAAAAAGAATTCCTGCTACAGATGGTAAAAGTCTCCACATGTGTCTATTTATGGATTATATTATGCTAATTCTATCAAGTACCAGAAACCTGTAGAGCCTTCTAGATGAGATCCAGAACCAATGGAAAGACTTCTTTGCCAACTAGTTTCTCTCAGCTAAAATCCCACAAACAGGAATTTTTCCTAATCCTTAATTCTAATTCCTTCCTTCTATTAGTATTTCCAATTAATCTGGTATATAGCCTGTGTTTACATAGTTGATTGCATGCTGTCTTCAGACTATGAATTCCTTCAAATTAGAGTGTCTTTTGCCCTTGTTTGCATCCCTAGTGCTTGGTAAACATAATAGGCACTTAAATACTTATTGTTCTCATAAAAATTGTTTTGCCTCTAGCATGTACCTTCTTCTTTATATACCCTAATCTGATCCAGCTGCTGGCCTCAGCTGTCCTCTTTGGGGCCAATTCTCCCTCCTCAGGAAGCACATCGGAGGATGTGATGTTTAAAAAGTCCAGATGGAGAGGTTTCACTGTCTGTGATTAAATGCTTTTGGTATAAAATCCTTTAGAGATTTTCCCCAACTTTGTTCCACTTGCTGTCCTTTTATTAGCTTCATTCTGACATGATCTCAAGATGATTTTGCTTAGTTTGGTCTCTTGAGAATGACTTTACATTCCATTACTTCTTTTTGAGAAATAATTCTATGTGGGAAGCCAATGAGAGAATAGATAAAAATCTGAGACTCGTCTTTTGACCCCTTTTGTGATCCTTGTGATTTCTTGTTGAAAAGTATTGTGGTTTTATTGAAAAGCTTTAAGTTCCTAGCTAACCAGCAGTTAATACTCTTCTCCTTTAGCCAGGAATGCAGCTGCATGGTACAGCCAAGGCCAAAACCTTAGTAGGGACAATTCAACCCTGAGAAAATATTCCCCGACTTGGCTTTCTGATAAGAAGCCAGTCAAAATTCAGCCTTGGCCTTGTTCTATTTTGAAGCCAATGAGACCTTTTGTGTTTTGATATGACATAATTTGTAACTTATGCACATCTGCAAAGTTTCGGGAGGGGGGAGGGGTTTCTTCTGTGTGAAATGAGTCTTGAAATATATATAATAAACTCCATGCTCCTAGAGACAGAGCTGGAAGCATGAGCTAAAAGATCTTCATGTCCCATTATTTCCTTATCAACTAAGCTGTCCTTATCAGATTATCGGAGATGATATATCTCGAGACTCCTCAAAATTTTCCATTATTCCTTCCTGTTAAGATTTTACAAATGAACTTAGATTCTAAATTGTATCACTGTTGCTTGCCATATATCTCTGCTTAGAAAGTGACTGAAGTATTTACTAAGGTAATTTGAGGGGCTTTTCTTACAATTGATTATGGCAACTGATTTCATAGGTTTAACTTGTGAATCAAATTATTATCATTATCGATATCTTTTCATCATGAGGCAGGTAGGTAGTGCTGTAGAGAGAGCAACGGGCCTGGAGCCAGGAAGATCTAAGTTCAAATACTTACTAGCTATGTGACCCTATGCAAGTCACTTAATTTGTTGCCTCAGGTTCCTCAACTATAAAATGGGGATTATAACAGTATCTATCTCACAGGGTTAAGATAACAAATAAGATAATATATGTAAAGCACTTAGCAAAGTATATGTAGTAGGCACTATATATATGCTTCTTCCCTTTCCCCTTTATCTATTACATTTTTTGCATCAATAATTTGTATCAAAAAGTCTTTCTCATGTATATTATTACCTCTAGATTTTTATTAATTCTGATCTTTCTTATGACAAGTCAGCAGTCCAGTCTAACTATATAATTATTTTTTGTCAAAATACAACAAATTTCATTTTTTTGTGTGATATTATTTGGTGTTTGTCATGTCCAGTGATCTCTGATTTTTTTCTTAAAAACTGTCATCATTATTAAATGGGTATGATTTATGTTATTTATAAGTCTTGGTCTCTTTCAGGATGTTTTAAAATAAATTACTATCCATGCCTATTCCTTCTTTTGCATTGAATAATTAAGTATTAAGAGTATATGTTGGCTTAATTTTAAGTTGACTTAATTAGAGGGAGCACCCATGATGATGAAATCACAAGTGGATAAAGTACTGAAGTATGCCTACACAAATGTTTATTATAGCTTTTATAAGTAATTGTGCTCTATAGAAAGCTAGTGGCAATCAATATCTTTTTTTCTAGAACTGTAGTTAGAACTATTTTCTTTGGTAAGCAACCTGAATTAGTAAATGAGAAGTTTAGATATCATACCACTATAAAATAAATATGCCTCTTTTAAAAGATAATTATTCTGGTTCTTGTTGAATACATTTATTCACATATGTATGTATATATGAATCTCCTCAGAAAGGATTTAAGGATCCCTCACTTTGAAGGATGTCAGACTGTATTTCTTCTCCCACAGTTTTCTATGTGACTCACTAATGCAAAATTCTCTTCTTTCCAAAAGCTATAGGCATCCATGGCTAATTAGAACAAGCCCCAAATATGACCTTTTTCTAAGCTGCCATTCTGACTATCCTACTCCAAGTACCTCCTGTGATCCAGTGGTCATTGGCCCAACAAAGAAATCAATTCTAGGAGTAGCTAGGTGCCTCAGTGGATGGGAAACCCTGCCTGGAGGGCAGAAGATCCTGGATTCAAATCTGGCCTCAGATACTTCCTAGTTGTGTGACTCTGGGCAAGTCACTTAACCCCCATTGCCTAGCTTTTACCACTCATCTGCCTTGGAACCAATACTTTTGTATTTCTTCTTAGACAGAAGGTAGGAATTTTAAAAACAAAAGCATCCATTTCCTGGGTATGTGAACTTTTCCTGTATGGTAATCTACTTCTTCACTTCTCTAGTTACAAATAGATGCATTTTTCAGCTCTGTATATATTTTATATTTGCATCCAACATACTGTTTCCTTTAATTGAATATAAGTTCTTCTAACACCTAGCATAGTGTCTATCACATATTAGGGGCTAAATGAATGTTTATTGATTATCATGGGGGTCTTTAAAGAGTTCTTCACTGAATTCCTCTATTTGTATTGTCCTTTGAAACTGGTAGAGAAGTTTTAATTATTTTCATGGTGGTCTTTTTGAAAATATATAACAAAGACTTCAATACTAGATGAAGAAATGTCCCATTAATTGTTAATCGTTACCTTTGGTCAATGAACTCTACAAATTCCTTTATTTGTTTCTCCAAGAAGTTATCTTTTAATTGCTTGCAATTTTTTTTATCTTTGATTTTACTTATGTCAAAAATGTCAAGATTGATGAGATTTTGTTCCTCTATTACTATGTCCTCTGTTGGTCACTGGACAAATCTCCCATATTTACAGTATTAATAGCTAAATTAATATTTGTAGATGGTCTAAAAACAATGCAATTTTCTGTAACTTTTACTACAGAAGCAGGAAGACCTGACTTGTATTTCTGTTTCATGATGGTCAAAGAATTCTCAACTAAGTGGCTAGTCTACTGGTGATGACTTCTTTGTATTTAGTTATGTTGGCTCTTGGAGATTAGGTCTAGCCCATTTCCAGCCCTTTCAGTATGATGAACTCATTTGATCTTGTATGCTGCTGGTATGGTCATCAAGAATTTAGAATTGCTCCCACAACACAAGGAGATAATGAAGTAAGACTGTGTGTGATATTTAAACTTAAATAGGTAGAACTTAAAGGGTACATTCATAAAACTATTTATCTTCCTCTTTTCTGCAGTCCCTAGGGTATTAATTTTTAATGTCTATGAAAAAAATTTTTGAACATTTTTCTCCAGTGAGGCTCATAAAAACATAAACAGCTGTGTAAATAATGGAATATATCACAAAACATGCCTTTTTCATGTTGACTTGGAACTTCTGTTCAACAATATAATTTTACAATAATAAAAAAAGAATACAATATTTTCTCAAAGGTACAATTTTAGACTTTCTATATTAAGCTTCAAGCTCTGTATAAATAGGACAACAAAATACTACCAATGTATTTGCTTTAAAAACCAAACCAAATCTTGCTTGACAACAATAAGCGTGCTATAAATATACAACTGTCTTATTACCACACCCTTTGTGTGTTTTACTTATATTTTTAATATTCCATTCAATTTTTAAAAACTTCTGGGGGGAAATAAGAAAAAGGTCAAAATAATTCATCAAATTATGATAAATCAAATGATCCTGCCTTTCAGCTGAATTGAAAACATCTCTAGAAATAGAGGATGACCTTGTACTTCCAACACTGCCAGCATGAGAACGCCTTCCTTTAGCTGATGGAGTATCTAGGGGTATTTCTCCTAAACCCTAAAGGAAAAGAATAAGAAAGTTTTAGAATATATAATTAAAATACATAGAACTGGTAATTTATAAATTAAAAACAGCTAACGCAAATTTTTTCATCAGTAATTATATACTTTTAAGGTGTCATTTCTAGATCCTTGTAGTATTTATTAGCAGCAAATTACCATTTTATAATGTATCATAATATGAAATAAACTGTTATCAGTTTGTGGCATAAGCAGTTTGTGATTCTATATCACCCAGTAGTTGTCTACCACTAAGTTGATTTCTAAGATGTCTTGTCCCTGTCAGCCGTTATGGCCATAGCAGCTAATGTTAACAGCTGACAAGAACAAATGTTCCATTTTAAAAGAAATAAAAAAAAATCCTATCTATAAATTTCATATTTATTCACCCTTGCAACTAAACAAAACATGACAACATTCTTTCAAATATAAATGTCTACACCATCAATTTGCTTTAATATTTAAATCACAAGCTCACCGATCCATTTATTTATTTTTGGCCCTTAATTTCTGTGCATTGGCTCATAGGTGGAAGAATAGTAAGGGTGGGCAATGGGGGTCAAGTGACTTGCCCAGGGTCACAGAGCTGGGAAGTGTCTGAGGCTGGATTTGAACCTAGGACCTCCCGTCTCTAGGCCTGACTCTCAATGCACTGAGCTACCCAGCTGCCCCCACAAGATCACCATTTTAGAGCTGGAAGGGGATTTAAAAATCATATAATTCAACTTCTTCATTTTATAGATGAGGAAGGTAGAGGAGTTAAGCGACTTTCCCAAAGTAACAAAGGCAGTAGGCAAATGACATTAAACACATACATGTGTATATACATATGCATAGTATGCTTTTCTTGATGAGACTTGGGATAAATCTATAAATATAAATGCTTCATTTCTTTTTTCTTTAAAAAAAATCCTTTCCTTTCATTTTAGAATCAATACTATGTATTGGTTCCAAGGCAGAAGAGCCTTTTGATTTGCCCAGGGCCACACAGCTAGGAAGTGTCTGAAGCCACATTTGAACTCAAGACCTCCTGTCTCTAGGTCTGGCTCTCAACCCACTGAGCCACCTAGCTGCCACTATGAATGCTTCTTTTTTAAAAAGTATTTTTGTGTGTGGGAAGAGATAAAAATATTCGAATCTTCAAGTTTAATAAATAACGAATGGGAGAGTGGTGAAGAAGATGACATGTAAACCTTTTGCAGCTCTGAAATTCTAGGACTCTATGACTATTGTGGTAGAGTAGAAAGATTGCTTGGCAGCAGGAAGACCTGGGTTCAAGTCCTTCCTCTAATAGTGCTAGCTGCATGATCTCTATTCTGTCACTCCTCTATGAAGCTCTCTGAGGCTACAGTTTCAGATAAGGTACAGAAGTGCATTGTAGAGTGGGGTTTCCTTACCTAAGAGTTCCCTACACATATGCAATCTTAGGTTTGATCCATATCCCTAATCCTATCCTCTGTCTATCATAGATTTTTAAGTGTCAGAGTCTCAGAAATGGAAAGGACCTCAGAAGCCATCTAGTCCAACAAATAGCCAAGAAGAGTATCTTTCTAAAACTTAGCCTATACACTGCCATTCAGATTTTGTTTTAAGATCTCCAAAGATAGGAAAACTACTACTTCCAATGATAACTTATTTTACCTTTGGATAGCTCCTACTATTTAATAAGTCTGTGTGTGTTTTGGGTATTCGTTTTTTTTTTTTTTTTTTTTTAAACTTTCATCAATTAGTACACTCCTTAGCATGTTTCCTGAGGTAATCCGTAATAGATACCTCAATGATGATCATGAAAGCTATTACTAAACACATCGTTAGTATATCAGAATGGCATCTATTTAACCATTATAGGTTAGCTATTGTATACAAAAATTCCAGCACAGAATAATAAAAAGATTTCATTATACAAAGAAAATCCTATATCAGGAGTTCTGTTGCTAAAAGAACATTTACCCTAACAATATGGGAGGAGAAATAGAAAATAATACTTTCTACTCTAAATCACCAAAGGTAAAACATTCTCAATATCTAAATTGTTCATTAAATCTCAGTCTTTTTCACGTACCTTTTGGCGTAAGTTTTTAACAGATTCTTTAATATAAAGCAAATCTTTACATGGGACATGCTTTTCGAGCATTTTGTCAAAGTTAGGATTGGACATCATGAGAAAAAGCATCTTTCGACCATAATACCTGCAAACATGTAAGAAATATTTCTATCACTTAGACTTAAAAGTTGCTTTAAGAATTTGTATTACTAGCTACAATTATCATTAATTCAACTTGTGCATAAAATCCTAACTGAAGTCACCAACTTAAACAGATTAGAAGTCACTATAGTCTAATGGTTTGTGGTTAGCTGGTTCTAGATCATGGTCAAGAAGGGCCAACTATTTTGCTCAATCTTTTGAGTACCAGAGGGGATCAAGACAAGCATATCTTTGACTTTTGCTTCAATGCCTGATAATCTGATTGTCAACTACCTATTTGAGCTTCTGAACTGAATACCTCAACAGACCGTGACATATTAAATAGGAATCCTATAGTCTGATCTTTTCTTTCTCAATCCATCCCCCCCTTGAAAACTTACCTGTCCTGTGTGTCCCTATCTCTCTGGAACCTGTTCTCTGCTTTCCAGTGATAAAATTAACTAAGTTAAGGGTGGGGGGGGGGGATGCGGGGGGGGGGGTTGAAGGAGTGGAGCATGAATCATGTAACCATGTTAAAAATGAATATTAATGAATATTAATAAATGTTAAAAAAAAAGATACAATAATAAATTCATTATGTTAATGCAAAAAAAAAATTAACTAAGTTAAGCCTATATTAGTGTGCTTTGCCAAGGTAAAATACATTAATTTTTATACCAATCTTCTAGAAATATATTTTAAAGAAATGATTCTTATAGTGTGAATTTCAAATGCCATAGTTAAACCAATAAAAGTTTAGATCAGCAAGGGGCAGAAGAGGGGGAAGGAAAGGGACAGTACTAAATGGTAACCTTTAGCTTCTATAAGTAGATAGCTGCCTTTTCTGCCAAAGTGCTAGGGTGACCCTGAAATGAGTTCCAATAGACTGCCCTCTTTTGTCTTCACTTCCAGATAGGGATATATAATTTGGGGAGAGGAAGAGAACAAGAAAAAAATGGGCACTGAGGTCTCATAAAAATCTATACAAATCTATTCTTTTTATGCTCTTCCATAAGCACAAAGGAATAATGGAGAAAATGGGAATATGTGGGGAAAATAAACAATATCCCTCTATTCCAATATCCCTAGAATCAGAATATAGTTCAGGACCCAGATCACCATTCCTAACCAGTTACAAGTTTCCCAAGACAGCTCTAGAACTTACTTAAATTCCTACATTGATCCTGGGGAATTTAATAATCACAATAGGGTCCAAAGATATAGGACAGAAAGATCCTGTGGTCCAGAAAGGCCAATAGGCAGGTGATAAGGGACACAACATGAAAAATATTCAATCTTGAATATTTAATTTTCACTATGCAATAATTTCAAAATTGTAATGATAAAAATACTATAAAATGTATAAAATAAAAAAATACTATTAAAAAAACCCAATGACTGCCATTAAGGGAAAGTTAAGGAGAGTATTGCAAAAGAATGTTAGCTTCTCATAATAATACAGCATGCTTCTATCATTCATGAATTTATCTGAATCTTTCTTCAATGTTATTCTCTATATCACTTTAGAAATAAGTTCCAAAGATTTACTCACTGCTGTGTAAAATAGCACTTCTATGTCTAAAATATACACCTTTGATGTTTTAAAGGCTATCTTTTAGTTCTTCTGTCTTATACTTCACTGGATTAGTTTGAAATCAACTTATCAATTATGGTTTTATATATTTTGATCGTATTCCTTTTCAATTGTTATCTTTCTAGATAAAGAAATCTTACCTTTAAAGAAATCTATTTCTATATGGCAATCTTTTAATCTTTAATCAGTGTAACCTTCTTTGGACATTCTTTACATATGTCTTATTTCTCTTGAGGGAGAATTAAAAAATGTATAGTATTCCAAATACATTATGGTTCTAAACACTAGTAAAATAACATTTTCCATTTCTCCCCATGTTCTTTCTGATGATGTTTAGCATTTTGATGGCCTTTTCACTGCAGTGGCAAACAGGGCCTATGTCTCCAATGAATATTGCTCAATGACCCTTAATCCTTTTGGATTGTAATTGATCACTTGGTGCCCATTATTCTACAAGTACAATTTGGATTATGTTTCCCTAGATGCATTACCTTACACTTGCCCACAATGAAGTTCATCTGCCACTTTTCTGCCCACTCACACAGCCTCTTGTCGTTTTCCTGAAGTTCATCCCTGTGACTTGGCATTTCACTACCCAGAAGTGTGTAGTGTCATCTGTAAATTTGGAGAATTCACTGTGCACTCCTTCTTCCAGATCATTCATAAAAATGTTAAACAAGATCAGTCCCAGCACCAATCCCAAGGGACCCCACTGTGGGCACTTCTCCTTTCAGAGAAATGCCCATTTGTCCCTACCCTTTGTGTCTTACTTTTAAGTCAGTTTCCTATTCATGCCAAAATATTCTTCCCAATCCCATGTGTTATTAGGTTAAACTCATTTTATGAACACCAGCTCACCTAGTTTCTTGTGAGCTGTCTTGTGCAAACTTAGCAGCAGCTGGCAATATCCGGTCAGCCAGGTCTTTTGTTCCTGACAAAATCCGTTCTGGTTCCATTTGTTCCACCACATCAGACAAATGCTGGGCTGTACATCTTCTTACTGCAATGTGTAAATGGCTGCAAGGAAATAATAGCAAAATAAAACTAATTCATGAGATTAACTGTTTAGGATAAACCACTAAATTGCTCTTAATCTTCTACCTGGATCCTTCTAGTCTAGAGGAGCAAGCATTAATCATTTGGATCGGCCACGTCCCCCAATATAAAAAAAAAAAAAGATATTTATAATCAGTGCCTGACACATAGCAGGCACTTAATAAAATGTTTATTAAATGATTGAGAATATGTTTCCTTCTAAACCTCTGTGTAAATAATACATAAATTTGTCCTCTTTTTCTATAGGCTGGGGACAATATGAAATTCCATTTTAGCTAAACTTGTTTCAATTATTTATGGTTACCTTTGTCCTCCATTTATTAGAGAATTAATTGCACGTGCTGGAGTTACATTATTAACCATAGCCTTTAATGCTTTGTCTACATCTTCTCTTATAAATGTGTTTGATTCACCAGCTTTATGCAACAGGACTTTTACTGTGTTATCTACTTCTTGATCCATATTCTTTTTCAGGTGAGTAAAGAGATCACCTAAACAGACCACAGCAGCACGAGAAACTCCAGAGCGTAAATTCTTCACCTAAAAAATTAAAAATTAAAAATCTTAAATAAGAATACTAGTTGGTAATAATTTAAAAGGCAAATCATAAAAAATAAAAATCTATTTTTACCGATATTAACCAATCTCAGCATTAAATAGCCATATTTCAAAATGTATCAGTAACATATTTTCACCTTCCTGTCCAGGCTTGGGAATCCCTGCTTTCTTGGAAGCTATGGTTCTGAATGATGAGTTTACCATGTCCAGGGTAGACCCAGATTCACCATGAAATGTTCCTATGCCTCGACCTCTATCTCTAATACTCCAAACTCCTGCCCCATGAGTCTGGGCTTCTGATTGGAGAACATGAGTTATATACAGCTCAGACCCATCTTGCTATTTCCATGCAATGTACAGATAATTCTTGCCTTTGTCTTTCTGATTCAGGCTCTTTAAATGGTAACAAAATCAGTGGTACCCACCACTCCATATTGTGCTGTCTTTCCCTATTAAGGTATAATTTTCTTTAGAGCAGACTGTCTTGCTTGCTTGTATATGTTTCTCTAAAGCTTGGCATTCTGCCAAGCACATAGCAAATACTTAATAAATGCTTTTCTATTCCTTTATTCAGTAGAAAAGACCAAAATAGGGAGAGACAGCATTCATCACATTTTAAATGTACTAACTTTTAAAGAGAGGTTAAATATAAATATTTATTCTCTACCCAAAAAAATATTTTTAGGATTACCTCTTGAACAACAGCAAAACTTGTTTCATGCAACTTTACAGTCAATACATCAGAGTGGAAAGCAGATAAACATCGTATAAAATTCAGTCCTTCAATTTTTTTTTCCCTATGGAAAAATAAACCAGTGGTAAAAGCATTAATTAAGGAAGTTTAATCTCAACTGGATATCAGACTCAGATACATCTGTGAAATACTTTATTAAACTTGTAAAAAGAATTCACTACCTCTTTCCTGTGACTATATTAGATTAGGAATCTGAAATGAAGAGTGCCTGCCTAAATTGAATTTCCTTTTATGATCAAAAAGGAACCTTAAAATTTTAGTGTTGGTAACAATGGAATGTCAGGAATGACAAGCTGAGTTTATTTCCCCCTTAATGGAATCATATTCTTATTCTGCCATATGTAAACACCCCTATTGGAGGAGAGGGAAAAATAAATATATTAATGGAGGTCAAAATTTTACTGGATAATAGAAGGATCAAGGTTACTGTCCTTAATATTTTTAAAGAACAATCCTTCTTAGGCTCATGGTACTTATATTATAAAATTTCAATATATAATATTACATGCTTAAGTAGCTCGTATTTGTTTCCTAAATAAACTTAGAATTCCAAAGAACAAGATAACTAGGAGATAACCAAATTAAAGAAATCTAAAGATAACTAAATTTAAAGAAAAGCAAAACATATTAAATATAATTAATATGTATAAAGGAAATAAACCTGAGAGATCCTTGTCTTTCTTTGAATTTCCAATGCTTTGCATATAGCACCTTACACATAGTATAGTCTATACAGACTATTGTCTATACATAATCTATTATTAACTAAATAAAATGTTCACATGTGAAACTTTTCCTGATGACCTCAGGAGGGCAGGAAGTCTCTGAGGCAGCTGTCCTCAATTCCCCAAGTATTTAAATCCTTACAAAAAGATATACTGTTAATTTGTGTATTCTCCTCTCCAAATAATACCTTCTGAGGAGAACAAAACATTCCATATATTACTTTTATGTGGGTGCTAACTTAGAAAATCTGGAGGGCTATTTCAATTAGAAATTTCAGCACCCACAGCAAATTCAATTGTTATTGTTATCATCATCATCATCATCATCATCATCATCATCACGTTCATCTAACATTTATATAGCACTCTAAGGTTGGGAAAGCATTTTACATATTATCTCATTTGATCCTCAAGACACCTCTTGGAGATTGGTGCTTTTATCATCTCCATTTTACAAATAAGGAAACTCAGGCTAGGAGAGGTTAAGTCAGAAGACCTGGGTCACTGAAGTAGTAAGTGTTTGAGACCAGATTGGAACTCAGGTCTTCCTGACTCTAGGGCCAACACTCTCTCCACCTCCCTGTCTGTGTGTGTTTTACATCTGTGGGTGCTTGGGGGTGAGGTGGACAGAAAAGGCAGATGTGCAGATCATTCAAAACTATTGTATAGACCTAAGAAAATGATGGGAAAAATATTAACAAAGCAGATTAAACTTTAAAATGTATTGTATGAAGATGTTTTTCCCTCGAGAGCCAGTGGTTAAAACATGTCAGCATGCTGCTATGAGCCAGAGAGGTTGAGAAACTAGGTAGCTAAGAGGCAGAGGTTGGGGTGAGAAACAACTGAGTTGGGGACCAAACTTATCTGGAAGAAGAGAGAGCAACC
Organism: Gracilinanus agilis; assembly: GCF_016433145.1. Taxonomy (NCBI): domain Eukaryota; kingdom Metazoa; phylum Chordata; class Mammalia; order Didelphimorphia; family Didelphidae; genus Gracilinanus; species Gracilinanus agilis. The sequence continues at coordinate 473,972,612 of NC_058131.1, read as the reverse complement.
CGGAGATCCATACAGGACAGAAATTAGGATTTGGATAGGATGAAGTAATCATTTAAAAAGGGGAGGCGGGTGCCAAGTGATGTTGGTTCTAAAAATAGAGTGGCGCAAAAATTATCTACTTTTATAATTAAGCAAGAATAATCACACCTAAATATACAAATGGATCCATGATTTCACTGATTCAAATTATAATCAATCCTTGCCTGTACCCATGTTGGGAGGTTTTTGAGCAGGCCCCCTTCAAAAATGCAACACAGGGAGTCCAATCAATATGCTGGAATATGTCCTTGCAGAGAATGTCCTCCATTACAAAGGTACCAGTGAAGTACATTAGCTGTTAATTTGTGATGCTTTGCCTTCACTATGTGTCCAGTCCACCTTTTCCTATCATATATTTCCCTACTGATATTTTTTGTACTATGGTGCTTTGAGGTTCTTTTTAAATTTTATGTTGCTCATGTGTTATTAAAAATGGCAAGATCTCAGGGCAGCAAGGTAGCTCAGTGGACTGAGAGGCAGGCCTGAAAATGGGAGGTCCTGGGTTCAAATCAGACCCTAGAGACCCTGGGCAAGTCACTCAACCTCAATTACCTAGCCCTTACTGCTCTTCTGCCTTGGAACTGATACTTAGAATTGCTTCTAAGACAGAAGATAAGGTTATTAAAAAAAAAAAAAAAAAGGCAACACAGACACACACAGACACACACACACACACACGTGCACATGGCATGGTGGTGTTGGACAGAGCCAGGAACTCAGTCAAGAAGACCTGGGCTCAGCCTTCTATCTATAATGACTATGTGAATTGGGGCAATTAATTTCTAAGTGCTCCAGGCAATTCTTTAAGATTAGAAGTTGTAGAATTGCTACCAGTTTAAACTGATAAAGGGCACTTTCTCATGGAGAGTTTCACAAACCAAAACATCACAAAATTTATCCAGTCCCCAAACAAAGAGCAAACCTTTCCCATTCCCAAGAGTCAGTAGTTAGTAACAATGGTAGCAGCTGGCATTTATGTAGCCCTTAATGGTTTAAAAGCCATTTCATAAATATTATCTTATTTGATCCTCATAACAGTCCTGGGAGACAGATGCTATTATTAGCCCCATTTTACAAATGAAGAAATTGAGGCACACAGTTTTGAGTGAATAGCCCAAAGGTCACATAGACAATTATTATCTGAGGACGGATGGAAATTAGGTCTTCCTGACTATGGAGCCAGCATTTTATTCACTTGGCCACCCTGCTGCCTGTAACATTCCTATTGCCAATATTGCACCTCTATACATATACTCGGTGGGCTCAAACAGCCAAAGTGGCAGTTGTGGTGCATGTGTATGTGCACACATGCACATGTGTGACATATGTGTATAGCACACATGACTAATCCCTCCTGTTCTCCACTGCAAACAGAAGGCTATGTGTTTTCCCTGTGTTGCCATTTCTATTTTGGGGGGCAGGATGCATCTTTCTGTAGGAATAATGCTATAATGGGTTAGGTGTCCCCAAATGAGTTTAAAAAAGTCTATTTTATCCACAACACTTGGGTATATTATAGTATTGAGAGCTCTACTCTCAAAACACATAAAAAACATTAGTATTCTTAGATTATCTGCATTATGTTTAAGCTATACCAAAAGTTGGATAGACTTGTGGCTGGCGTGAATACCTAAATACCATTCACAATTTTTTTTCTATTAGAAAATGTATTAAATTCAAAGCAAAAGAATTACAAATGAACTTTTGGAACACAATGGATTTATAAGTTGTAGTCCTTACCAATCATCATCAGCTAACAGCCGTAGGGCTTCTGTAAGTGCTACTTCTGGTTTGGAAAAAGGCCGTAGTTCTGATGGATCCATTACTTCTGGACTATGTGTTACAGATGGGATTCTATCTTTGTATTGTGCTCTGGCCCCTGGAGACACTTCACCTATGAAGGTAAACCACATTAAATAATCACAGGTCACCTAATAATAAGAGAATATTTGTATTTTTTATACCTATTAGAGTCAGAAAGCCAATTTTATTAACATTACTTTTAAACAAAATTATATAATTAAGTCAATAATAATGAAAACCAACACCTATACTTACTATACGCTTTACATATAGTACATACTATATACATATGCAAGGCACTATACTAAGCACTTTATAATTATTACCTCATTTGATCCTCTATATGACCCTGAGAACCAGGTGCTATTATTATCTCATTTTGCTATGAGGAAACTGAGGCAGACAGAGTGTTAAATGACTTGCCTAGGTTTCCACAGCTAGAATGGCTAGGTTTGAAACCAATTCTTTTTGATTCCAGGCCTGGCATTCTATTCAATGTGCCAACTGTCTCTGTAGGATAAAAATAATTTAAATCTTCATTTCTTATGTCTAAATTATTTAGAAAGTGATTATGAATAAACATGACATTTCATATGCTACAATATATGTAATTTTTTTCAGGTGTTAGTTGTGTTATATAAAAGTTTGGCCTCACTTTTAAAATTGAATATAATTACAAAGTTATAGGATGAAGTAAAAATTTTTCCTGTAAGAAGCAGTCTAAGAACTGGTAAATAAGTAGAAAGAAGAATTTTGGAAATAAAGATCATGTCTAAATTTACAATCCATTTTAATGATTCACTGTCTCAATTAAGTCTTTCTGTGTCTCTATATGATAAAATTAAACTAAAAAATATATTTTGTCTCTAGACCTTATAGTCTTATCAAAATTGATAATACTGATGGCAATTTTAATGGTCCAAAATCCAAGAATGTTCAATATCAACAAGAATTCACTGAATTCATTTAATTTTCAAAACCTTGGGACAGAACCTATTAAGAACAGGAAGAAGTATAAGAAAGTTCTAGTTCATAAACAGCTTACAGTCTAATCAGAAATGACATACGCATAAAAACAACAACAAAAACATCTTTAATCTGATCTAACTAGAGTTAGAATGAGAAATAATAAAATATTTTGATTAAGAGAATTACTATGTATGATTCTTAATGTTTAACAAAAATCAGACTAAAATTTTATTTTTATTTCAAGAATCTGTAGGATTCACCATTACTACCTTCACTGAAGCAAACTGAAATACCTCTATCTCTTAAGTCTTTAAGATTATGTGACTAAAAAATGTGATGCCAATAGCCAGTGCTCTGGTTTCATCTTGGACAGGTATACTATCCATTCATTATGAGGCTTATAATTAAACATTCTCTTCTTGATTAGACCTACCATCAAAACTTATGCTCTGTATTTATAAAGAACCCAGAATTATCTTCACTAACACCATGATGCACTGAAGAATTTTATTAAACAATGAAATATGCTTCACATTAAAACAATATGAATATAATTCAGTCTTTCTTTGATGACTCAAGACAACACTGAAAAAGCTTTAGAAGTGGTAAATATAATTTTCTATGTATAGTCCAACCATGAAAATCTAAAATAAAGAGTTATAGTGTTTACTGACTTTGGTTTAAGAACAACAAAACATTTAGCAAATAGTTTTTAGGAGAAACTCCATTTAAAATCTCTAGACCAGTGATGGGCAAACTACGGCCTGTGGGCCAGATGCAGGCCCCCTGAAATGTTCTATCTGGCCCCATGACATTAGACATTATTCCTAATCTACCGAATACAATGAAACTTCTAAAGAGTTGCCTTAGAAACAGTCTGACAGATGAGCATTTCCTTTTCTTTGGCCCTCTCTTTAAAAAGGCTGCTCATATATATATATATACCTGGGAATATAATATAATACAATATAAAATACCTGGGAATCTACTTGCCAAGACAAATTCAGGAATTATATGAACATAACTAGAAATCATTCTTCACACAAATAAAATAAGATCTAAACAATTAGAAAAATATCAATTGTTTATGGGTAGGACAAACTAATATAATAAAAATGACAATCCTACCTCAACTAATTTACTTATTTAGTGCTGTACCTATCCAACTACCAAAACATTTTTTATAGAATTAGAAAAAAATTATCACAACGTTCATCTAGAAGAACAAAAGATCAGGATAGTGTTCAATAAACTCGAAGACCCCAACTTTTGGGACAAGAATCCACTATTTGACAAAAATTGTTGGGAGAATTGAAAAACAGTATGGGTTTAGTATTAGGTTTAAATCTTACACCCTATACCAAGATTAACTCAGATTGGGTAAATGACTTAATTATAAAGAGGGAAATCATAAACAAATTAGGTGAACATAGAATACTATACCTGTCAGATCTATGGGAAAGGAAGGAATTTAAGACCAACCAGGACATAGAGAACACTACAAAATGTAAAATGAATAATTTTGATTATATTAAATTAAAAAGTTTCTGTACAAACAAAACCAATACAACCAAAATTAGAAGGGAAGCAACAAATTGGGGGAAAAATTTTATAACAAAAACCTGACAAAGGTCTCATTTCTCAAATTCATAAGGAACTAAATTGATTCTACAAAAAATCAAGCCATTCCCCAAATGACAAATGGTCAAGGGACATGAATAGGCAGTTATATTCTCATTTACCTCTAAATTTCAACCCTCTCTTATAGTTAATTTAAAAAAACTGACACAATGTTTTGATGTCAGATGTTTCCCAACACAAATCCAATGCTTACTGACACAGTACACTCCTAAGAAAAAGTGTTTAACAGTGTAATTATGAGTGATACATATCAATTTTTATTTTTTCCTTAAACCTTTACCTTCTGTCTTAGAATCAATGTGAAGTATTGGTTTTAGGCAGAAGAGTGGTAAAGGCTGGGTAATGGGGGGGTTTAAGTGACTCACCCAGGGTCCTACAGCTAAGGAAGTGTCTGAAGCCAGACTGAACTTAGGACTTCCTATCTCTAGGTCTGGCTCTTAATCCACTGAGCCACCTACCTGCCCCTTTAGTAGTGTTGTCATTGTGAACTTTGTACTTCTGGTTCTGCTTTTCTCACATAGCATCCCTTCATTTCCAAAGCATTTTAAAAATGATACTGGTAATCTGGAGTCTGGCATTCGGCTCTTGGTTCTGCAATGATTAACTTCTACTTGTAACCAAAAATTAGTTAACCTTCCTTTGCCTTTGCTATAAAATGGGATAGTGAGATCTATTCCATAACCATTGTCTAATAAAATTAAGATTAGTGATTAGTCAATCAATAAGCATTTATTAAATACCTGCCAGGGACTATGCTAAGCCCTGTGAGGCTACAAGAAAAGCAAAAGGCAGTGCTTGTTCTCAAGGAGCTCACAATCTAGAGACAACTTGACAACAACTATGTACAAACAGATTATACATGGGATAAATTGGAGGTAATCAATAGAGGGAATTTAGTTGGGTCTTGAAGTAAGAAAAATCATGAAATCTTAATGCAATAAGTGAATTTAGGAATCATCTAATCCTTTTACAAATGTGGCAACTGTTACTCCTTTGACCAATGACATTCAGTGACCTATATAAGACTGGCCAGAATCAGGACCAGAGTAAAAACCTGACTTCCAGTGCTTCTTGCACTGCAGTCTGCACAAAAGAGTCTTGTCAGTATAATCAGTATCTTTTTAACATTAAAAAAAATTATAGACAATGAATTTACCTGACTCTGAAAAAAGTAAAGATGGGGATCTTTTAAAACAGGAAACTCTTTTTGATGAAGGGCTGAAGGCAATGTTTTCTAAAGATAAACCTGATATTACCACTTCATCTCCAAAAATACTCAAATCTAGAAGAGAAGAAAAAATAAAAACTAGGAATTTAAATGAAGTTTTTAAACTTTTTTTAACCCTTACCTTCCATCTTAGAATCAATAATATGTGTTGGCTTCAAGGCAGAAGAATGGTAAGGGCTATGCAATAAAGGGTAAGTGTCTTGCCAAGGGTCACACAGATAAGGTGTCTGAAGCCACAGTTGAACCCAGGACCTCCCATCTTGAAGCCTAGCTTTCAACCCATTTTAAAAATAAATGTTTTATACTCAACCCAGCAATTTATTTTATTTTTAATACAGGGTTTTAAAATTTGTTCTATAAAGACTACTGTGTCCAATGAAAAAATTTCTCCAGTACTGACTGATGTAACATTTATGACCTTGATCATGTTATATACTGAAGCAAAGAATATTATATCAGCTAGTATAAAATTAGCATAAACATACCACAACTGTAGCCCTCATCCCCAATCCATAACTTTAACTGAACTAACTTTCCGTTGCTATTTTCTCAGCTTCAGTATGCTTAATTCGTTCTCTGGGATTATGCTCCTTTTTTTCATGATCTTTGACTTCGAAAAGTTCTTTATGACTTATTTCTTTTTCTTCTTTTCTCTTCTGTCTCATCTTGTCATAAGTGGATTTTGAAATAGAAGCTTTAATCTGTATCAAGAATTGAAACATTTGAAGACAGATAAGTAATTTAAGTAATGACTAAAAAAAATGTTATCCCAGATACCCTGCATATACCCATCAACAAAGTCTATTCTATACTGATGAAATAATTAATGGTCATGTGTGTGTAGCATAAAAATGATTAAATGTCAATGCTGGCACCCAAGTGTAGAAAAAATAGCATGCCATATTGATAACAAAGGTGTGGAAAAAAAATCTTTTTGTAAAGTGATATGGCATTGTAGAGTAAGAGTTAAAATATCCAGCAATCCTACTAGATTTAGATTGATAGTCTAGGGGAATTGTTGATGTTGATAGGCAGTTTAAAAACTTATCTGCAAAAAACATTTCTGGGAACAGTAACTATAAAGGCAAAAAAAAAAAAAAAGAAAAAAGAAACTAATCTGAGTCCCCAACAACTAGGGAGAGGCTGTATAGAACCTATAAATAGTTCTAATCTAATAAATCATTCTGTAATGTTGGTGAGTCTAGGTCCCTAAAACAAACAGCAAAAGACAAGAGACAGCAAACTCTAGCAGATTCTCCTAGGCAAGAAAGTCTTTGGAAGATTTGGAACTACCATAGGTATATAATTGTTTTTAAAAGATCAGTCTCCCTAAGCTTGGAAATTTATCACCAACAGGCTAGCTATACAATATAGTTAACTAACAATATAATGAAAAATACAACACATTAAGTTATGATATATTGAAAAATATAAAATGGCCCTCAGGCCTTTGTGGGCTTCTTGACTTCACAGTTAGAGTTTAAAATCTAAAGAATACAACTACTCAGATTTCATACTTAAAAAAAAATAATACAGCCTTACATCTTTTTCATTCTCAACATCCAGATATGGTAGATTGTTTTGTTGAACTGCTCTTCCATAAATCCCTGATGGTGGTTCAATACTTGGTTTAATAGAGAATGTATCCCCATTTTCCACAGAAGGTATCACTGATTGGTTGCTTGTAACTGGAACTGAACTTGAAATTCCAAAAACACCTGAAATCAGTCAACCAGCAAATATATATTGAATGTCTGTGCACAAGGCTCTGTGAGAAATACAAAGATAGTCTCTTCCTTGAAGAGGCTTATAATTTAGTTGGGGAGATAAAATTTAATAAGGAAAGCTAAATAATATTATGATACAATAGTATAAGAGATATTAGAAGACAGTGGATTTATTGTTAAATGAATATTACAAATAAGTGCTGCAAATTCAGAGATAAGATTGGCCTGAGTTGATTCTAAAGTCAAAAACAGGAAAGATTTGACCTTTCAAGATAGGTATGACTGAGAAGAGCAGGGTAGAAAACAAACATTATTGGGAAGGGAACAATAACATAAAGAAAGAAAAACACAAGACATGTTGGGAGGGAGTACAGAGAACTGTGAGTAGATTAGTTCACTAGGGCAAAAGATAAATGTAAAAGAATAAGAGATAAAGCTATAGAGGACAACTGGAGTAAATTGATAAAGACCTTGAATGTAGGTCTAATCTCTGTCCTAAAGGTAATACAGAGACATCAAAGAGAATTAATTATAAGCAGGAGAATGACATCACATGAAATGGTATTAATAATGCATTGTTAAATGCTTTATTACTTTAAACATTTTAATTTCAGTTGAAAAAATCATAAGTGAAAAAATATACAAACTCTATAACATTCTCTCTCTTCCCTTTAACATGAAACTAGGAGTTAAATTCTTGTTTGTCTTCTATGTAAGTAGAAACCACCAATTTAAGCTTATCATATAATGAACAAGCAAAAATTGTCATCCTAATTCTAGATTTCATAAAACCTCTTGTAAATAAAACAGCACTATGTATATGCAAAGCATTTAAAGGTCTTGGCTATAAAGAAAGTATTACTGTACACTGTAATTATGAAGTCATTCACTAATATGCTTACACAAGACCTAGGGGAAAAAAACAACTTATATGAATTCATCTTTGAGTTATTAGAGAATAAAAATAAGTCCTCATTCATTTCTAAGTAATTTCAATTTGAAAGATTATCTTCAAAATGTCTACTGAATAAACACCTGAATTAAACCAAATTCTCCATTTTATTTCAAATAGATAAGCTTTCCTATGTGTGAAGACTATATACAAGGCTAAATAACTTTGAAATCTTAATACCTTTTCCAACAACTACTACTGAGTCTTCTGATAAAGCATTTGTTGAAGTGAAGTCAAAATTGGAAATTTGCTGTAAATTTGCTGACCCTGTAAGTCCTAAAAAATAGGTTTAAAAAGAGAACAAAAATTTTCTAATTGTTTTTCACTTCAATTATTTATAATGTAACAGCCTTTAAAATATAATTTTTTATACATTCAAATATAATAAAGAATCATCAAGCACTTTACAAATCTCAAAGCACTACGTAAATTTATGCTATTAGAACGATTATCATCTATATTTCAATAACAAGTGCTTTGTTTTTAAAATGTTTGAAGCAGACCAGAAATGGAAAATGAAAAACATTATGTCTATAGTTGCTAACAGCTTGATTATAGTTTGAATGAAGCAACTGCTTAATTTGGGTATGCTTATGGCCAATTTGGTCAAACAACCAGTTTATTTATTACTCTTCCAAATGACTAATTCACTGAATGAAAGTTTGAGCATGGTAGGGCTTACCTCCAGATTATCTGTGCTAATGGAGAGAACTTCTATGAAATCTGAAAATCATTTTTATTTGGTTTTGGTATGTAGCATAACATTTATTGCATTAGATTCACACTTTTTGACTTTGGTCACTATAAAAATTTCTCTTTTTAGTTCATGTGAAGTGATAGCAAAAGGAGGTAGTCCCAAAATTTGCACAATAGGAAAGATAAGCCAACACAATATTAAAACTTGGCAAATACACAGAACTAATCAAAGGTTAATTACAATGAACATCTGACATCTTACAATAAGGAAAAAAAACAGCCATTCCAAGAGTATGAATCATTGATTTTTTTTATAGTAGGATTTGCATACTACTTTTTTACATTTATTTATTCTTTGCACTATTGTCTCTCCAGCATGAAGAGAAACTTAAACTATTAATCATTAAACAATATGAAGAAAAAGTCTAAAACAAACTTCATACATATATGCCATATTTACTCACAATTTCCTCCCCTTTCCCCTAATACTTTCACTCTATCAATGGATTTCAAGGAAAAGAACATCTCAGGCCTGGTCTATTAGCAACCTTAATTAACTTCATCTCAAAGAAAGAGCAAATTGGGACAAGGTTTCAGTGTAGCAAAAGGTAAGCTTAGGGAGACAGAGGACCAGATGGTCTTATAAAAACATATATATGCTTAGGGTTATTTTTATATATATGCATATACACATATATACACACATTATTATTATAAATACACACACATACATATACAGGCTGAAATCACTATTTGTGACTGGATTTTTTAAGCTGCTCTTGATATTAATTTTAACTTTATTTCACTGGTATGAAAAAAATATGGAGGGGAGAGGGGTAATAGGGCTAATCAGATGGAAAGAAGAATAAAGCCCATAGAGTATAGTATATAATTTACCCTGGGGCCCATACTCCCCCCACTTTTACTCAAAAATAGCGACTCACCCAGAGTTACACAGCAATCAGTAGCAAAGTTAACTGGAATCTAAATCTACAGGCAATCCCCGCTTTTTTGCTGCAATGCACTCCTGGAAACCGCATCAGAAAGCAGAATGGCGAAAAATGGATTATTTTTTTCAAATGCATTGTGTAGTCTGGAGCTACCCTTGTCCACCACTAGGTGGTGGTCTTGCCTTGATATTGAATGCTGAGTTTACAGGGTCAATGGGAAACTGAGGGAGGAGCAGCTGAAAATGACAATGGTCAATCAGACAAACTGATAAAAGAGCAGATCAAGGCTATAAAAAATGAAATACAGGAGCTTTTTAGGCACTGCTGGATATGTTGGTAGGTGAAATTTGAGGCAGCAAAAAGTGGGTTCCACCTCTAATGGTTTCTTTAGTAATCTTCATTCCTAAACTAAATATTATAGTAAATAAGCTTTCCTGAGTAGGAAACAGAGGAAAATGGTTTGCTAATGATAGAGAGTTGATATTAACATTTATAATTTCCTTTCCTTTTCAAGTTTGGGGTAACAACTTTGATCTGTAAACTACCTACATCTTTCCAGAGTCAGAAGTGCACTGGTAGGTCAACTGCTCTGAAATCTGGGCCTAGGAGAGGAAGGGAGGGAAAAAAAGGAGCAAGAAAAGGCACAAGACAGTTACTAAGGAATGAATCTTTTTCTGTTTCATAAAAAATAAAACCTATTTTTAATAGTAATGTTCTTACTGGAAAGAAAAGTTCTTATTTCAATGGAAAAAAAAGAACACTAAGTGTAGGTATAGATCATACAAGTAAACATTTTTGGATTTTATTTTTTTAAGTCTTCTCAGACTCAAAGTGTGGGGAAGAAATAATCAAGCAGAGAAAATATATGAGTAAATATGGTAAAAAAAAATCACTTTATACAACAGATAAGGACAACTGGCTGCTATTATGACTAAATAGGACAATTACTTTAATATACCATGAGCTGAATCCCTTTACTGAGACATAAGTATTTCCAATTACTTCCCCCTATTTCTTCTGTTTCTTACTTATTGTAGAAATAATTGACATAACAGATATTTTGGTAAGGAGCCATTCCACGTAAATATTCACCATGACCCACATTTTTATTTCACATACAGTTAAATTAATGGGATATCTGTTTATATTCCAAGCACAAAATTTTACCTTGTTTTCACTAGATTTGCTGAGATTTCCAGCTTACAAAATAGCATATTGTATGATTACATAACAATTCCTTACTACCTTTGAAGTAAGGTTTTTATAAATTTGAACACTAGACATCACAGCATTACCTACTGAGTTTGTTATCCTTGAAAATTTTCTTCTTCCCTAAATCTCCAACCTCCAATTCTAAGGGATAAATATAAACAGCAAGACTTTCTGAAGGTTTGAACAGAATAGTTGAGAGGGGATATAAACTCTATAAGGTGCTAAGAATTGCTAAATGCTTAAGGCTTTAAATATTTATCCACAACATTTCCTTAACTTGTTTCTACCAGTTTTAGTAGTAAAATAATTTAAAAAGTATTTGTATTTTGTGGGGTACTAATGAGAAAATTATATTGGGTAAATATAGTACTTAATAATTCATTTCTATAACCCTGTAGGGAAGTCCACAAACCTTTTGTATGTTTATAATGCTTCAGGTGTTCTTTATTTTGCATTTTAAAAACACTAGGTGAAGCATCTTGCAACTTGTCATCTTCAAAATCACCACAACCATAACCATAGTTCAGACGTTGGCCAATTATGCTCACATTTGATGTAATTCCTACGTAATAAAATGCATAATGTATTTAAAGATGAAGGCAATTTAGTATAATTTAAACAAACCTACTTCATAAACTTAACTTCTTTCATTCTTTTTTAAGGACAGGCACATAAAATTAGACTATTTGACAATAATCATTTTAAAAATTCTGATCAATCAGTAATTTCCATAATAACAATATGAGAAAATGTAATGGCGATTATGGCCAAAAAAAAAAAAAGCAATTTCAAGAAATTTGTGAGTTAAACATCAAATTCAAATACTTTTAGCTCTTAAAATATATCTTTTAATTTATAAATTATAAATCTATATCTTTTAATTTACAAAAATTATGACAGGGACATGAATTTAAACTGCTCCCTCTCCAATTCTGAAATTCATTTTGGTATATAATTAGGAAATTCATTAAAAGGCAGACTTTTCACACTGATCATATTATAGTTCAAAATTTCTATTCTTTCCTTGCTTCTCATACTGCACATGTGTATACATACACACACACACACAAACACATACCTCTTTATGGAAGTGGAATGTAGCCGCAGAATCTTATTTTAGTAAATATTATAAAAAAAGATTTTAATAATAGTTTAATATATCTTACGTCCTGCCTAGAAATTGCCAATATTATAATTTGTGTTGCTGGCATGAATTCAATCATTTGGTTAAATTTAAAATCCTGGCTAAGATCTTCAGAAGTTCTAATCCATTTAATATTCAAGGAAATACACTGTCCTCATTTTAGTAAAGTTTCTTATATCCATTCTAATAATAATAACAATAATGGTGATGATGATGTTGATGATTAGTGATATGTTATCAAGTTATTGGTCTTTCTCCTCAAATTTTCCTGGAGTTCCTTGGATATCTCCTCTGACTTTATCATACTCTTATCATTATATTTGTCCAGTAAATGTCATATCTGCTCCCTTGTCCTCTGATACTTAACTTACTAATATGACCCTGGCTGAGACACTTAAACTCTGTATGCCTCAGTTTCCATAACTATAAAATGGGAATAATAATAATAATAATAATAATAATAATAATAATAATAATAATAATANAGTTGGTAACAGTTTTAAGATTTTAGAAAATCCTATCTCCCTCATGCCCTATTCTTATCAAAACATTAAACAAAACTTTTATAACAACTTCCTGGTATTCTCTCCCCCAGTCATCAAGAACCCACAGAGTTTTAACTGTTTCCCTGACCGTAGTTATTTTCAGTTATTGTTTGTTTACCCCAGCTAAGTTACATTGTGTTTTCTCTCCCTGTGCAGCTGTGTATCTGTTCTGGTATTTTTCATTTATTCCCAACCTATTTCCCCATTTCCATGATTGTCCATTAGTTACTTGCTATCCCCTTTCCCAGGAGTCAGTTTTCTTTTTTCAGGGTGGAAAAAAAAAAAACAAAACAGTTGATCATCTACACTAAAGTAGAGAGCTAGGTGCAGTGGATAGAACCTTGCAACTGAAGTCAGGAGGACTTAAATTAAAAGCCAGCCTCAGATAGGAAATGTGTGAACTTGGGCAAGTCATAATCTGTTTGCCTCAAGTTTCCTTAACTATAAAATGGGAATAATAATAATAATAATAATAATAATAATAATAATAATAATAATAATAATAGTACCAACACCCCAGGGTTGTTGTGAGGAACAAATGAGTTAATATTTGTAAAGCACTTTGCAAACATTAAAGCACTATAAAATAGTAGTTAATCCTATGAAGTAGAATGTAAACTCTTTATAAACATTACATTAGACAAAAAGGTCAAATAACCTGATATATGGTTTTATAAGTTAGGACTGCAATAATGAAAAGAGTGGTAGAGTAATGAAGTAGAAACAACAGTGTGCTTGTAATCCAGAGGACCTGGACAAGTAGGAGGTAGTGAGTGTGGCTTGATGGAGAGAACTTGACCCAGAGTTAGGAAAGAAGACTCAGGTTCAAGTTCCCCTTCTGATACCAATATTGGGGGGTGGGGGGGTGGGGGGTAAGGGAGAAGGTAAAATGACCTGGAAAACAGGGAATGGAGAGAAAACTGAAGAATAATGGGACTACCTGAAAATCATAACTAAAAAATAAAAATGACAAACCTAGATGCCATTTTTCCTTAATGAGATAATATATACAGAAATAAGTAAACACTAAGCATATCCTACATCCCTTCTCTCATTTAAAGCCAAACCTTTAGAAAAAGCTATGTATATTTAACTAGTTTCCCCATCCTTTTCCATTCACTTCTTGCTTTAATATGTTATCTTAACTGAAACTATGCTAGCCAGGGAATTAGCCATCTCTTAATCACTAAATCAAATAGCTCCTTCTCAAATCTCATCCTACTTGACCTTTCTGAAGCATCTGATATACCGACACCTCTCCCTAACTCCTGATATTCTCTCCTTTTTTCTCGGCTATTCTTACTAGTATTATCTACTCCCTAGTCTACTGCTGGATCATCATCATCATCATACATGTCTTGCCTACTTATTACTCTGGTTATTTCCAAAGTTCTGTTATAGGCTCTCTTTCTTTCTTTATATTATTATAATGACGAATTTATATTAAATTATCTTCTTATAGTGATTTCAGATTTGGGGGTATCATTTCATTGCAGTTGACTCTAATGTCAAAGGATTATGGGAGCATAAATTTTGAGCTGTAAAGGGACCCCTGAATCCAATCCCTTTGTTTTACATATGAAGAAATTGAAACCTAAAGAGATTAAATCACTTGTCCAGGTCAAACAACTAATTGTCTAAAGCAATATTCAAACACGGGTATTTCTGATCTGCTGCTCCACTTGGCTACCTCTATATATCAGCATTTCAAATTCAATATGTCCGCCCCCCCCAAAAAAACCCCAACTACCTTACCACCATCTAAATCTACACCTAAATCTAACTCTCTTTCAAACAACTTTTTTATTTTTATTTTTTGAGAATTCTATCTTTTTCTGTCATCTCTATTTCCCCCAACTCCTACAGCCCTATCCAGTCAATTGTCAAGTCTTATTATGAAGACAGCAAAGTCACGTCTTGCATCTGCAGCCCTCCTTTGCTCCACACACAGCCATTGCCATACTTTAGGTCTTATTACCTCATCTGGACCACAAAGACTACAATATCTTAATTGATTTTGTTCATTCCCATCTTTTCCCTTTTCTAATTCATCTTGTACACACATAAAGCATTCCTGTCCTCAACAATTTCAGTGGCTTCCTATTGTTTCTGTGGTTGAACACACTGTCTGGTATTTTAAGCCAGCTGCAATTGGCCTCCAGCTTACTTTATCAGTCTAACTTCACATCACTGTCAGGTGTGCACTCTACAAACTGGCCTTCTGGCTCCCATCCATACACACCATTATGTACCTTAGTTTCCCCCTGTAGTAGTGTCTCTACTGTATCACTACCTTTTGTCATCCTTTTCTCATGCACAGGTATCAACTACACAAGGCTTAGGTTATAGTTATTAGTGCTCTCTCCTTCAAAAAAATTACTTTGTATTAGTTACATAATACAAAGGAAAATGTATTTGTCTAGGTACATATATGTGTGTGTGTGTACACATCAATAACACATAGACAATTTTCCCCTTTGTATTTATTTATTTATTTAACCCCCCCCCCCCTTGAATTTATTTTGATCATGTATGTGCTATATCAGCTGGGCAAGTCCTGCTTTGTTTTCTTCTTTGCATTTGCAATACACGACACAAAGCCTTATTTGTAGTAGCCAACTGATAAATGTTTATTGAGCAAACTTAACAAGGCTTCTCCAATAATTAAGATGAAAGATGAAGGGGAGCTGAACTAAGTGGTAGCTGTACAAGAAGACAGATACAGGAAATGCTGTGCAGATGGCAAGTTTGAACAAGTGACTAGTTGGGGAGAATTTAGTGTAACTCTGAGCTTGGCTAATTCTAGGATACTAGAAGGAAGAAAATGTCCTCAAGAGAAAAAGGGGTAGGCTTTCTGAGAATGATAAGAAGTTTTACTTTGTATAATCCAGATCAAATTGCTCACCCAAATTGCTGAGAGAGGGGAGAGGAGAGAGGGAGACAATTTGGATCTTATAATTTCTGAAAATGCATGTTGAAAATTGTTATTACATGTAATTGGGAAATAAAATATCTTTGAATAAAAAAAGTTGTTCTACTTTGTAGACATAGTAAATTTTTCTGTGGGGAAAAAAAACAAACTATGGGGCATCCATATGGAGTATGTAGCAAGCAACTGTGGATGCAGGACTGGAAAATTCAAAAGAGAGGTAAGAGATAGAAATGTAGATAGGAGGAAGAATAGGACGAGAACCAGGGAGGGAGAGACTGTCATGAAAAAGCAGGAAGGAAAGAACATTCAAGAAGAGGACATGGTCAGCAGTGTCAAAAATTGCAGAGAAATCAAGAAGTAGAAAGGCAGGGAAAAGATTTAGAAATTAGAAATGTGTGGCACAAAATAACTGAAAATGAATACTGCAAAATTACAAACAACAAGTTTGGCTCAAAAGAAGAGATATGTTAAGATATTTCCTCTTACTCCTTTGTGGAGGCTGGAGTAGAGGAAGGTCCATGGGTGCTAAATATGGCATATATTTTTAGATTTTTTTCTATATACTGATTGTTTTACAGATTTCTTCCTTCTCTTCCTCCTATTTCTTTTAAAGAATTCTTTATTATATAGGATGCTTCTATGAGAGAGGGAGGAACAAAGATATAGAAGGGAAATATAGGTAATATAAAAAAGAGAACAATAAAAATTATTTTAATGATTTGTAATCTTGAAAAGAATGGTTTTAATCAAATGGTGAGGTAAGAAACTGGATTTCAGCAGGTTCAGAAATAGGTGAGAAACTGAGGCAAACAATTTTGTTTTATTTTTCCCTAGGAATTTGGCTATGAAAGGAATGGGACAGAGAAAGGGATTAGATCTGTAATTTCACACTGTATAGGAAATATCTCTAGTAAGGCCTCCTCCTTCTATCAATGAGGATTGGCACCATAACTGAAGTCTTATAAATCTTCTTATATCTTATAACCAACTAGTCTTAGAAATGCCTAGAAAACTTAGAAGTTAAGTGTTTTGTCCAGGATGACACAACTAGAGGTGAGACTTAAACAGAGGTCTTGCTGCTCCTAAGGGCCTCTCTCTATTCACCATACCATGAAATCTCTCAATATGAAAAGGAGAGTTCAAAGACAATAGGTTATACTTATCAGTACAACAATCCAAAACAATTCTGAAGGACTTATGATGAAAAATCCTATCCACCTCCAGAGAAATAATTGATAGTCTGAAAGGAGATTGAAGCATACTTTAAATTTAAAAACTTTATTATTTTTGCTTTTTTGGTCTACATTTTGTTTTGCAACATAGTTTATTTGGAAATGATTTGCTTGAAAGCACACATATAATCAATATCAAACGGCTTGTCTTCTCAAGGAGGGGGGAGATATCTTGGAACTCAAAATTTTAAAAATGTTTTGTTTTTAAAAAAACTCTTATCTTCTGCCTTAGATTCCAAGGCAGAAGAGAAACAAGGGTTAGGCAATTGGGGTTAAGTGACTTCCCCAGGGTCACAGAGGTAGGAAGTATCTGAGGCCACATTTGAATCCAGGACCTCCTATACACTGAGTCATTTAACTGCTCTAATAAATGAATGTTAAAAAATGTTATTTACATGTAAGTAAGATGAAATGAAAAAAAAAATAGCTTGAAGGGATAGCTGCAGTTAGTGAAGATTTAGGAATGCAGAGAGGGAATAGGGAAGATGGCAGTGGATTGAGAGAGACTGATGAATAGAGAGTAAAGAGTGATGAATGAAGGAGCAAGCTCCTGGAGGATACATGAAAGGATGTAATCAATAACACAGGTAGAGTGGATGATTCTGCAAGGAGAAAGGCTACTTCTTGATAGCCTGAAACAGAGAATAAGAGAGTGAAGGATTATATTGAAATTTTATGTGTAGAAATGAGAAGAGGTGGGACTTATGAGAGATGACCTCTATTTTCTTAATAAAATATGAGGAAGAGTTTTCTTTTGAAGGAGACTATGTGCTATAAATAGCTTATGAAGTGAATAGAAAGTTCTGAACAGCTGCTGTGGGGTGCGATATAGTGTCAATTAGAGAAAAAGTAAAAGAATTGTCAGCCAGCATGGGATAAGTAGAGATAAAAGAATACAAATTTAGAGTGAACAATATGTGTTAGGTGCAAAACTGGAAAAAGATGGAAGAATGACTGGGGGAAGGAAAAGGAGGGAATGGTAGAAAACAGCTAACAGAATCTGAATTACTGTTATTTCAGTCAGTTAATAAACATTTATTAAGTACTTATATGCCAGGCACTGGTTCCAAGGCAGAACACTGGTAAGGACTAGGCAATAGGAGTTAAGTGACTTGCCCAGGGTCAAATAGTCTCTGAGACTATATTTGAACCCAGGACCTCCCATCTCTGAGTCTGGCTATCCCACTGAATCACCTAGCTGCCCTGCTCTATGACTGACAAGCACAATCTGGATGAAGATCCAGTAAAATAGCATAAGAAGGAGAAGAGTCAGGACAGAGTGGTGTTCTAAAAACTCAGAGAGAAAATAAAATAAAAAAGAGGGTGAATGGCAACATCAAAAGTTAAAAAAGTCAAGAAGAATGAGAATTGAGAAAAGGCCACTGAATTTGGCATTAAGAGATCACTGGTAACAGGAGAAAGCAGTTTCTGTTGTGAAAGGAAAGGAAAGGAAGTGGGGGCACCTATTGTAGCAGCTTTCCCAAGAAGTTTAGGCACAAAAGGGAAAAGAGATATAGGATGATATCTAGCAAGGGTGGCTAGATGGATCAAGTGAGGGGGTTTTTTAGGACTGGAAAGACATGAGCATGTTTGTAGACATGTTAGTTGGGAAGCAGTCAGTAAATAGAGACTCAAGTTAAGTCAGGTACTGATGATGATAGAGAGAGCAATCTGTTGGAGAAGATGTGATGAAATGGGATTCCTTGGGCAGGTAGGAGGGTTTGTCTTGGCAAGACCACCTCATCAGGTGATATAGGGGTGAAAGATAAGATGAGGTGGAAGGCATTTTGATGATGTGAGATCACTCAGAGATGAGAGGGAGCTCTTAGTGAATGGTTTCAATTATTTCAGTAAAATATGAGGTAAAGTTCTCAGCTAAAAGAGTTGGGGGCGAGGGGAAGCCAAGGGATGGTTAAGGAAGGGAAAAAAAAAAGTTTTGAAGAGCTCCTATGGAGAGTGGGATAGTAAGCTTATTAGGGAAGAGTAAAAAAAAATTATCTTAAAGCTGTGGGGTCCATTTGCAATAAATTTGTAGTGGACTCAGGATGGTTGTATGATTTTCTCCAGCTTCTTTCAGTGGAGTGTGTGTGTACACAAAGGCATTGGATGATAGGAGTGATCCAAGGTTGAGGTCATGCTGTTTTCTAAGTTCAGTATTACAACTCTTATGTCCATGTCTTTGCTTAGATTGTCCTCCATTCCTTAAATACATTATTTTCTCATCTTTTCCTTTTAGTTTCCTTCAAACCTCAGCTCATTTGCTATTTCCTTTCTTTTATCTCCTCAGTTGTACTGCTTTTTTTTTTTTTTTAAACGCTTAACTTCTGTGTATTGGCTCCTAGGTGGAAGAGTGGTAAGGATGGGCAATGGGGGTCAAGTGACTTGCCCAGGGTCACACAGCTGGGAAGTGTCTGAAGCCAGATTTGAACCTAGTACCTCACGTCTCTAGGCCTGACTCTCAATCCACTGAGCTACCCAGCTGCCCCCTGTTATTGCTTTTTCAAATAATCATGTATATACTTTTATGTTTATATGTTTTGTTGTCCTGTAGAATGTAATCTCCTTGAAGGCAAGAAGTGTTTTGGAGTTTGTTTTTGTATTGCCAGGCCCTAGCACAGTAACTTGCATATAGTAAGAAAGCCAATAAATGTTTGTTGGATTGAATCATTGCACTGTTCCTTTAAGAATCATTGCTACTTCTAAAGCACTGCTGCTGGAGTTGTGAATTGGTTCAATCATTCTGGAGGGCAATTTGGAATTATGCCCAATGGGGCTATAAAAGAATGCATACCCTTTGATCCAGTAATACCATGACTAGATCTGTATCCCAAAGAGATTTTTAAAAATGGGAAAGGACCTGTTTATACAAAGATATTTATATCTGTGCTTTTTGTGGTGGCAAAAAATTGGAAACTAAAGGAATGCCCCTCATTTGGGGAATGGCTGAACAAAATGTGGTATATGATGGTGATGGAATACTATTGTGCTCTAAGGAATAATGAACAGGACGATTTTAGAAATAGCTGGAAAGACCTACATGAATTGATACAGAGTGAAATAAGCAGAACCAGGGGAATACTATATACAGTAACAGAAATATTGTGGAACAATGAAATGTGATAGACTTAGCTACTAAGAGCAATACAATGATCCAAGACAATTCTGAGAACTTATGAGAAAAAAAAGCTATCTTTCTCCAGAGAAAGAACTGTTGGAGTAGGAATGCAGATAAAAATAAATGATTTATCACTTGTTTATTTGGGTATGATTTGGGGATTTGATTTTTATCATATTACTTAAAATTAATAATATGGAAATGTGTTTTGCATAATACCTGTATAATCCAGATTGAATTGCTTGTCAGTTCTGGGAGGGGGCAGGGAAGAAGGGAGGAAGACAACATGAATCATTTAACTTTGGAAAACTTGTGTGGAAATTTGTTATGAAAATAAAATAAAGATAAACATTAAAGAAAAAGAATTATTGTCACTTGTTACAGTCAAACTACAGTTTCAATTTGTGAAATTTCAATGTTTGAATCTTAATCCAAAATAAAGAGAGATAGCTAAAGCTAATTAGAAGAGATGACAGATTCTAGCAAGGATTTTTAGAGGATGAGGGGGCCCTGGGAGTATTTGCAGGCAAGCAAAGGTGGAGCAAAAAAAAAGTACTGAAGACTAAAGAAAGAGTAGGGATGATAGTGAAAGCAATCTGCTGGAGAAGACATGTGAAGATGGGATCAAATGCATGCAGAAATGTTGGTTTATGGGGAGAAAGCTTACTTCTTCACCTGAGACTGAAATAAAGGAACAAACCCTGATAGATGATGTCAGAGGGAAGTCAGTTTTAGGAGAGGAGGAGGAAAGGAGAGGGAATCTTCAGTGGAAAATACTGATTTTTTTTCAACAAGATATGAGACATATTAATAAGATATAAGAAAAGGGTATGGTGAATCTGGAATTCACTTTTCTAAAGTAAATTATCATATTTATTAGGTTTCCAGGTCAATTTACAATCCTGTTTAATTCATAATCTAGCTGAAACCAAGCAGCTTTTATAAAATTATTTCTACAGAAAAAAATGTTCCACAATATCAGGAAGTCAGTAGGAAGCAAAAATACTTGGCCAGGTAGAGCTGTTACAAAGATTTAGAAAATATCAAGGAATAATGATATATCCCTCCTTCTGAAAGCTGAGAGCTACAGAGGAAAATGGAAAACTATGAAACTACACAGTACATATACTCTTTTATCTCATTTTTCTAAGGTAAATTTCCATTTCTTATTTTTCGTAAATGAAACTTGTTATAGATCTATTAGTTAACTTAAAAAATTAATTCAATTTTATTTAATTTTGCTTCCAAATTCTCTCCCTCCCTTAACCATGTAGAGGAGGGCAAGAAAACAAAGTCCACTACAAATATGTGAAAGAAAGGAATGAAAGTAGGAAGAAAAGAATGAAGAGGGAGGAAGGGAAGGAAAGAGGAAAGGAAAAGAGGGAGGGGGAAGAAAATACACTTCAATCTATACACTGAGTCCATCCCTTCTCAATCTGGAGATGGATGTTTCACAATTAATTTACTATTTTAAAAAATTATTAATTAAAAGTAAAGAGTTCTAAGACAAAATGCCTGCTGAAAGAAACCTTGGATATGAAATATACTCAGTATCACCATCTATGCAAAAATTTCACCTTTTCCTCTAATGAAAAATTCAGTTTCATGTTTCTATTAGACATTCTATTTGTTTATAATATAGACATTGAATACCTGAAGTGGAGCTCTGTTCCACTACATGAGGATTCTTATTTTTTGCAGAGGAGAGTCTTGTTGAAATAGGTTTAGATCCAAATGTAGGAAAGATGTCTGCCCTAAAATAATGCAAGGTTATTAAATAAAAATATTAAATATATGGAAAATATTTAGTGCATCACTATTCTTTGTGAACTATTATAAAGTATAAAAATTCTTATCTCGACATTGTCTTTTCTCTAGTAAATCTATTTTATTCTATTCAAATTGGTTTATTTAAAAGTATATGAATATATGTATTCTGAGTGTGACAAACTAGAGCTTTCTAATTCTCTCTGAAGAGCTATTAACAGAAGGAGCCATTAACACTAGATCCAAATTAGCACATTACAGAAAGATTCCCAATTATCTACAGTACTTACCTATATCTCTTTTATGTAATAGTTTGAGAAATTGAGAATTAATTTTGTTATAAATACAGAGATCAGCAAGGAATATGAATTATAAATAGCTCTCTTCCTTAGACAAAGACTTGGAATAATTTTAGATCTTTTTTTTTTTTAGCTTTCTTTTCCGCCATCAGAAAGATGTATTTTTTCAAGTAAGGAAATCATGGAGAATTAAGAACTTAAGAAAACTACCTTAAATCAGTACATATTAGCCTCATACAAATATCTAACAAGTTGATGATATATGAGGCAGATTTTAATAGACACTGATAACAAAACTAATCTGGGCTGGAATATTTATTGCCTTAATAAGAAAACTTTTTAAAAACTGCCGAGAAAGAATTGGAAATTGAGGGATCTTCCATCAATTGGGGAATAGTTGAACAAGTTATTGTATATGATTGTGATGTAATACTATTATGCTATAAGAAATGACGAACAGGATGATTTCAGAAAAATTTGGAAAGACTTACATGAATTGATAGAACGTTGTACACAGTGGCAGCAATATTTCTTAATGAACAACTGTCGGTGACCTAGTTATTTTTAGCAATGCAGTGATCTAAGATAATCTCAGAGAGGCTTGATGAAAAATGCCATCTGTCCTCCAAAAAAGAAAACATAAAACATAACTGTATTTCACTTTCTTTCCTTTCTTTGAGATCTCGTCCATGAAATGACTTCTATGGAAAAGTTTTATGTGATTGCACATGTCAACTCTATATCAGATTGCTTACTGACTCAGGGAGGGGAGAGGGACTACAAGGAGTGATGGGGGGAGGGAAGGAGGAAGAGAATTTGGACTCAAAAAAAAAAATATGTACCACCATAGAAGAAAAATCTCTTCATTATAGATAAATAAAAAAGAAAAAATATGCTTTCATCTGCAATTCTGAGTCCACCAACTCTCTTTGAAGAGAGATAGCATATTTATGTGTCCTCTGGAATTGAGTTTGGTTATTGTGTTGATCAGAATTACTGACTTAAAAATTGATTACCTTCATAATATTGCTGTTACTGCAGTGTTTTTCTGATCTTGTTCACTTTACTTTGCAATATTCATGAGTCTAGGTTTTTCCAAAACTTTCTCCTTCATCATTTCTTATGCCACAGTAGAATTCTATGACATTCATATAACATAACTTATTCAGCTATTCACCAACTGATGGCTTTAATTCTTTCCCACAGCTAAGAGTTGCTATTAAAGTTTTTATACATATGGGTCCTGTTCCTCTTTCTTTGATCTTTTGGGGAGTACAAACCTAGTAGTAATATTTCTAAGTCAAATTGTAAATTTAGTTAATAGATTTGGAACATAATTTTGAATTGCTTCCAGGATGGCTAGACCAGCTCACAGCTAAACCATCAGTTTTACCTGTATTCCCATAACCCCACCAATATGTCATTTTCATTTGTTGTTATTAGTGAACCTGATGAGTGTAAAGTGGTACCTCAGATTTATTTTAATTTGCATTTCTCTATTAGTGATTGAGAGCATTTTTTATATAGCTACTGAAAACTTTGATTTCTTCCTCTGAAAATTGCCTATTCATATCCTTTTACCATTTACTAATTGGTTAATAGGCCTTCAGTTTTTACACCTATAGCAAAGTTCCCCCAATTTTTTTGGCAGTCTTAAATTTAAAGACATTTTTAGACAAGGTAGAACTTAAAATTTTCTCTAAACAATATAATGCTACTCTCTACTATCTGACAGACAAGTATTGCTACACAAAATGACCAATTCCAAATCTGTGTAGCATGTATTTTCAAGAGTATCCATGTGACATCCTCTCATGGAATGGTAGGAAAAGCGCTGGATTTGGTTGTCAGGCTCAAAAATCGAGCTTAGAATGTGAGTTGCTGCAGTTTTAATAGCTATCTAGGAAGAACAAAACAGTCACCATGAACTACATGAATAACAATATTCTGTCTGTGGCTGTGGGGATAGCCATGTAACATTGATTTCAGTTGAATTTAAATTAATTCTTGCTGTAAGGATACTCTTCAGAGGACTATATTACAGATCCATTTTGGAAGACCAAGGTCCCAACTAAGTGGTGGCAAGACCAAGTTGTCAATGGCAAGGTTAGATATAAGCTGTAGTTTATGAAGTATGAATCTGTGCCTCAAATAGACTAAAGTAAGCTGGACAAGCTGAAAAAGAATCATTAGTATTAGTACTTATAGGCACAAACATTTGTGGTAGTATAGGAAAGGGAAGTTAAAGCCTAAGAAGGCAAAAATGTAAGAGAAACTTATAAATATTAATTCTAAAGCTAGTTTATGTTATAAAGTATATCAGCCTGATACAATATCAACAGTGCATAGAATAAGTATTAACATATACTTGTAAAAAAGGTACAAAACACACATTATTCGCTTTCCCTGGGGAGTAGTTGACAGAGAAGAAGTCAAGGACTCTTGGCTGTAAACTCCACTTTCACTGTATGAGCTGATGTTTGGAGATGATGATCGGGATGGGGTGTCCATATTCAAGTCAAGTTTAATTGCAGAATCAGGGCTTTCAAGGTCAGAAGTACTGCCACTCAGCTTTGCCCTTTTCTTAGCTGCACTATTACGAAGAGACCTAAGAGAGTTCTGCATCTAAAAAAATGTTGCAAAGAATTAAATTTATAGGTTGATTCAAGTTTTTTTAACAGTCATACCCTAAGTCATTAATTTGTTCTATGAAAACATTATATGTTAGGTAAAAGGATGGAGCAGAGGGAGCAATTAATTCTATATGAACACCATTATAAAGGAGTATAATAACTTTTCAATGACGTCTGTTAATATGGTTTCATGATGCTACTGGAAGAGCTGGTAATCTTATGCAAAGCACAGTGTTATTAGCAATAGAGGATTCGTTTTTACAGCCTCTCTTCTATTAAGCAATTAGGTACTAAGTATTTCTTGAAGAAGATCAGGAGTAGGAGTTAACATGAAAATAACAATGTAATTTTCAGAAAGCTTTACAATTAAAGATCTGAAGGCATTTGCAGAAGGTCAAAGAAAAGGGAAGTTAAATTTTTTAACTTCTCACAGTGAATTAAGCAGAGGCCAATATTTGTTAGCATTAGGCTGTTGAGCTAATATGGCTCTATAAGAAATACTGAAAACTAAAAACCTCTGTAGTAATACAATATAACACAAATATACCAAATCAGAATGGTAGCTCTTCTGCAACTTATGGTGTTTTTTTAGAGCACTGGGAACCTAAATGGCTTGTTCAGAGTCATCTAGTGTATCAAAGGTTTCTATCCGATATGCCATGTTACCTGAAAAAGCTGTCACTAACCTAAATTTTGATCATTTGAAAATTGAAAAACCCTGGCGAATAAATATTTCAGGACAGAATCTTGGGCAAATTAAAGAATTATACTTAGAAAGTTAAGTGATATTTTAAAATTGTATATACATTTTCACTAGATTAACCATTTAAGGAACATTTTTACAATTAAATTATGACTTTTCATTCAAGAAATAAAATTTTCTCAAGAGCCATGTCATTATTATCCTTGTATTCCTAGCACTAAGCATAGTGCCTTGCATATAACAAATACTTTTTAAAAATCTTTGGTGAGTTGACCTGGATTGTTTGGATTTCAAAAAGTTTTGCATTTTACATCTTGGAGATAGGTTTCAGCAAACACTTAAAATAATCACAGAAGTTGGAAGACCCTATTAAAAACTAACAATTTGCCCCAATATAAGGAGAAGTACAATTGGAATTGGTGACTTTACTAAATGTTCTTTCAACTATGGATATAGCCCTGGTAAAAAATACATAGTTCTTTCCAAATTCAATTTGCATGAAAGAAAATAAAATGAATCTTAACTACTAAATATATGAAAAGACAAGTAAAGAATGAGAGCAGTTTTATTAGGGCTGAAACACACTAAGTCAATTGGTTCAAAAAAAATATGAGATTCAATTATTTGTTTGTTCCATTCAATTTTTAGGGTGCTTCTGTGGTAGAAATTTCATACCAAATGAAATCAAATTTATGGAAAAAAGGGCAAACATATCATATACTGTAAGTTTCTTTGCCTTTATGACTGTTACCTGCAGATATTATCACCTCTTGCCACATCCAAATTAGGGAAATATGACACAAGGGTTTTTTCCCTAAGCATCTATATGGTGAACTAATTGTTTTATTTATTTTTAATATTAATGCTTTATGGGGGCAGCTGGGTGGCTCAGTGGATTGAGAGCCAGGTCTAGAGATGGGAGGTCCTAGATTCAAATCTGGCCTTAGACACTTCCTAGCTGTGTGACCCTGGGTAAGTCACTTAACCCCCATTGCCTAACCCTTACCTCTCTTCTGCTTTTTGGCTCCAAGACAGAAGGTAAGGGTTTAAAAAAAGATTTAATGCTTTATGAATTAGCTTGCCACACTGCTTAAATTTTAAGTCTTTTAAAATGGAGCAGGATTAATATCACTCAAAAACATATAGCAATGTATTTTTTAGGTAACTTGAGATTATATAAATTAAATATAAATGTGGCACTTATGAAACTATGACCTTGATTCTAAGTCAAAGCATTATATTAATTTTTGCTATTTTATCTGTAAATCAATTTATGGTAAAAAAAAAAAAAGATACAGTGCTATTGTTATTATTCCAAAACCATTTATAACAACTAAATTAATAAAGAAAAGAACAGTAGATATTTAAAAAGTGATATTTAGGTCTAACCTCTTCCTGATCTGATTCCTTATCTCTGACATTTAATTCAGAAAGGTCAATTGCAAGATTGTCTTTTTCATTCCTCCAAATGTTATCTTTTTTTTCATGTTCCATAATGATAAAATCTGCTTTATCAGGCAATAGGCTTACACCCCGTGGAATTGGTGGAACTGGTTTTGTTCCATTTAGACCTCTTCGGGAAGATGGTGATCTCACCAATGCAGGTTTAAGTTGTATTGGAGAAGGTTTTTCTTGTGAATTTTCTCCTGAATAAAAGATATTTCATCAATTTATTGAATAACAAAAGAGAATTACATTGTACAAGAATATGGAATATAACAGTTTAACAAAAAAATCACTTTTTTTTAATTATCAAAAGAACAAAAGGGAATGATGGCTTTTCTTTAACAAATAAAATTAAAACCAAAAGTAATTTTTTGCTTGTTGATAGAAGCATGAATATTACTCATGAACAGGGTATGCTTGATGAGAGGTAATACATTTCTCTGTTCAAAATGAACATTAGAAAACATTCATAAGGAATTCTTTTGAGTTAATTGGTAAATTAAACTGTTCAAGACATTGGGTGGGATATTGAAAAAAATGATATAACTGAGCTGACAATGACCATTAGAAATGCTTCCATGGTGGGGGAGGGGGAGCTGGGTGGCTCAGTGGATGAGATCCCAGAGATGGGAGGTCCTGGGTTCAAATTTGGTCTCAGACACTTCCTGGCTGTGTGACCCTGGGCAAGTCACTTAACCCTCATTGGCTAGCCCTAATTGCTTTTCTGCCTTAGAACCATTACATAGTATTGACTCTAAGATGGAAGGTAAGGGTTTAAAAAAATGCTTTCATGATGTTGGCTATCCAACTGACATGCTATTTAAGAAATACAAATACTTGTCTACAAATACTACTCTACAAATAATTGTCAATAAAATTTTATGCAATAAATAAAAGGTTCCCTCAAAAAATTAGTATAAATACTTTAAGATGACAATTAAGGTTGGAGTCTCTGTGACTTGTATATTATAGTATCAATATGTTGTTTAGGTTTTCTTTTTCTTGGAATACTAAGACAATTGTTTATGCTAATTCAAAGTTGACAGTTCAAACTTAAAAATGAAAACACATGGAGTATTATTTTTTAAATCATTTTTACCTGAAGCATCTACTGATTTTTGACTGAAGAGCTTTTTCTGTGGACTTGGCTTTGATAGCCCTTCAAAGCTCTTAAGAGGCCAGGAATTTGAGAAATTAACAGAATTATCTTGAGACTTCTTTGGAGAACCATTAAGAGGAGATGAGTGCTTTGGACTGGTTCGAGGTGATGAGAGTGGATAGGATGGAAGGATGAGAGTTCCTTGGCTTGTACTGGGACCAGGATATGATAAAGTATGTTCTGCAGGACTACCAAAAGTTTGTTGAGTCTTACTGCCAAAATTTAGGCTTGTACACACTGCGTAAGATGAAAAAGAATGTTATTTATGTATACTTACCTAACTCAAAACATTTATTTTCCCCCTTTATAATTTTTTAATAACTATAATTATCACTTTAGTCTTCTTTCAATGACTCACTGAATACCTGGGATAAACTAAGGCTATGCCTGCAGAGTGCAAATCTTAGAAGGTCTTACCAAGCTGAAAAGACTTAAAGTATGCCTGGCAACTGACTATACATCTGTCACAGCTAAAATCAGTTTGGTTAAGTTTGGAAAAGCTCATCATGACTTTGCCCACAGGAAGAAAAATTTTTCACATATATTAATTCTCAAAGATTATCTAACCACAAACTATACAAAGAAAAATCCCATACTAACGAAATCAGAGATCCCTAAGAATTTAAATACCAAAGAAATAAAAGAAAATAAGCTTTCTAAATTTTGTTATTAAAAAATAAAACATCTGGGACTTAATTGTTTTCTTCTGGAGAAGCTGAAAATGTTTCATATATTTTCAACTCATTTATTTTTAATCTAGGTAGGGTCAAGTCCTGCAAAGGCCTTTATTTATTTGTTTTTAATTTTATGTAAGAAAATTTTTCCATGGTTACATGATTCATGTTCTTTCCCTTCCCTCCTCCCACCCCGCTCCTGTAGCCAACATGCAATTCCACTGGGATTTACATGTGTGATTGATCAAGACCTATTTTCCATATTATTAATATTTGCACTAGGGCGATCATTTAGAGCAGTGATTCCCAAAGTGGGCGCCACCACCCCCTGGTGGGTGCTGCAGTGATCCGGGGGGGCAGTGATGGCCACAGGTGCATTTGGGGGTGGTGAATAACTGTAAGGGGGTGGTGATAGTATGTGACGGGGGCGCTAAGCAATATTTTTTCTGGAAAGGGGGCGGTAGGCCAAAAAAGTTTGGGAACCACTGATTTAGAGCCTACATTCCCAATCACAACCCCATTGACCCATATCATATCCCTATCGACCCATGTGATCAAGCAGTTGTTTTTTCTTCTGTGTTTCTGCTCCCACAGTTCTTTCTCTGGATGTGGATAGTGTTCTTTCTCATAAGTCCCTCATAAATGTATTGGATCACTGCATTGCTGCTAGTAGAGAAGTCCATTACATTCAACTGTGCCACAGTGTATCAGTCTCTGTGTATAAGGTTCTCCAGGTTCTGCTACTTTCACTCTGCATCAATTCCTGGAGGTCTTTCCAGTTCACATGGAATTTCTCCAGTTCCATTATTCCTTTCAGCACAATAGTATTCCATCAACAACAGATACCACAATTTGTTTAGCCATTCCCCAATCAAAGGGCATCCCCTCATTTTACAATTTTTTGCCACCACAAAGAGCTATTCTGCTATACTTCGTCTTTTGTTGTTGTTGAGACAGGGTCTCAAGAGAAGTAGCAGATACTCAAAAGCCTGATAGAACTGCTGATTCATACAGAAGGTTCTGCCTGCTCTACTTCCAGTCCAGACCAGTTTATCCTTCTTAAGGCAGGCTGGTGGTGCCCCTACTCCGGATCAGCTTCAGCCCTATTACAGCTCAGAATGCCCAAATTCAAACAACTTACCACTTTTAGTCACCCTAGGAGCAGGTATTACAGGTATATGCCACCATATCTGGCTATACCTCACGTCTTACCTAATAGAATAGCACAAATTGGAAAGAGATGCTTTTGTCTTCTGGGTTGTGAAGCTCTGACCAACTCAAAAAGTTAGACTACCTGGGAAAATTATTACTATAACACTTTTTCTAGCACAGTATTGTGATTATTTGATGAAATATTATTTAAAATAGATCCTGTTTCACACAAAGTACAATATCACATTTAGGTCACTGCCCCTAAGAAAAGTATCATCTAGTTCCAAGTACAAAAGAATGTAAACATATTCCTAAAAATAATTCAAGAGTTTTATTGATGCAATAAACTTCTTTTATTTATATTATGATTCTGTGACCATGTATCATATGTAAACTAAAAGTAATCCTTGAATAGACTTCCAATAATGCAGAATACAAAACAAATGAGTATACCTTTATCTTGACGATTATTATTTGCTCCTAAAAATTGCAAATCAGAATCCACACTGCCACTTTTTACACTCATCTGTGAAAAGTCTAGTTGTCCACATTTCCCTGAAATGCTTGTTTGATGAGACATAGCAGTACCTTTTGGAGAAGAAAAAAAAACCAATATGTAAATTACATTTATGAAATGTACTTTGTTTCCCAAATGAGTTGTTAGTGTATGTGGTCATGTATATAGTGGGGAATTGATGTGGGTAACCAAGGCAGATGAAAAAGGGATAAAGCATTTGGAAAAATAGTTTGATTATTGGAGGCATCTGAGGCAGTATCTAGGTAAGAACATGCATCCAGAAACATACAGACACACACACAAAAGGATAGGCTAGGTCCATGTAGCTTTTTCCTGGTTCTTCCAATTTCCACTCACTAAGCAGCTCTCACTAATCACAGTCCACAGTTTCTTCTATCTTTCATCTTTCACCATATAAGCTTCATAAAATCCCTACATCATTTAAGCATTTTTTTAGTTTCTCTTATAAGTACTACAGGATAGGTGACATAATGAACAGATTACTTTAAAAAGAGTAATTAGGGGGCAGCTGGGTAGCTCAGTGGAGTGAGAGCCAGGCCTAGAGACAAGAGGTCCTAGGTTCAAATCCGGCCTCAGACATTTCCCAGCTGTGTGACCGTGGGCAAGTCACTTGACCCCCATTGCCTACCCTTACCAATCTTCCACCTATAAGTCAATACCCAGAAGTTAAGGGTTAAAAAAAAAAAAGAGTAATTAAAAAACACTCAGTATTAATTACATGGTATTGTAGGATAGCTAGATGGCTCAGTGTATAGAGAACTAAGCTAGAGACCCAGTAGATCCTGGGTTCAAATTTGACTTCAGATACTTCCTAGTTGTGTAGCCATGGGCAAGTCACTTAATATCCATGGCCTAGCCCTTATGCTCTCTGCCTTGGAGACAATATTTAATATTGATTCTAAGATGGAAGATGTAGGTTTAAAAAAATGCATGATATGGCAAGCAGAAGTCAGGGGAACCATAATTTCAGTAGTTTTCGAGGATGAGAGAACAGTTTCACTGACCTGCAGAGATTGTATTAAATTTATTTCTGCCACAGGCAAGATAATAATTACATATCAGCCAATTATAAATTTGTGGTCTTGATATAGAATAAGGTAATTTTGTATTTCTTTATCTTAGCTAGGAGGATGAAATGTTTCTTGGCAGGATGGAAAGAACAAGAGGCAGTATTACATAGCAAGAGTACTGGATTAGTACCTCTGCCTTTATGTGCCTGTGGAATTTAGGCAAGTGACTTAACCTCTCTGGATCTTCATTTCCTTATCTGTAGGTGACTTCTGAGATCTTTCCTAGATCTAAGACTAAAAGTTTCTGAAAAAGAGATTATAATAGAGGGAAATCCAAAGCAATAAAATAAATAAGATCAAGTGGAAAATAGAAACCTTGACAAAGGAGGACAAAAATAACTTGGTTGGTAGTTGGAACTCTGTAATATATTCAAGGTTGGACCTGGATCTTCTGAAAAAGCAAAAGCTTCCCTAGCTTTGTGAAAGGACAAGGAGATCCAAAGTTATCAACAGTGAGGATATGTTACTGACTCTGAGAAAAAAAGAAAGGTGGTAGCAGGCAACCGATGGCTGAAGGGTATAGTTTAAGATGCAATCAGCATGGAAGTATACTGGCACCCTAGGGCATACATTAAGAATGTAATGGAGAGCATTCTGCAACAAACCTGAAAATGGTCATTCAATCCTGGTGAGTCATATGAAAATGAATGGTACTGTCCCAAGAAACCTACAAAGCATCTTTAGGGACTTTGATGATCAGAGCAGTAAAAATGAATAACAATTAGCACAGTTAAAATTTTAATCACTAAATGAAGGGTAGGTCTTTAAATGAGACAACAGGATAGGCAAAATGAAAAGACTTCAAATATATGCATTTTTTTACCTGAATATTGGCTGTAATGTTCTTGGGTTCTTTTATTTTGGGGTTTCTTTCAGGAGAGGTCAAGCTGATTTCTTCTATTTCCATTTTATTTTGCCTTCTAATTTTAAGAGATCTAGGCAGTTTTTCTTGAAATGCAATGTCTTTTGGGTAGTCTAGTGATTCTTAGACTGACACTCTCTCTCTCTCTCTCCCCTCTTTCCTCTCTCTGTCTCTGTCTCTCTCCCCTTTTCGTCCTCCTCGTCCTCGTCCTCCTCCAACTGTTTTCCAGGTTAGTTGTTTTTGCTATGAAATATCTTCCATTGTCTTTTTTTTTTTTTTTCAGACTTTGTTTTCAGATTTCTTGTTGGGGGCAGCTGGGTAGCTCAGTGGACTGAGAGCCAGGTCCTAGGTTGAAATCTGGCCTCAGACACTTCCCAGCTGTGTCCCTGGGCAAGTCACTTAACTTCCATTGCCTAGCACTTACCACTCTTCTGCCTTGGAATCAATACTGTGTACACAGTACTGTGTATTGATTCCAAGACAGAAGGTAAGGGTTAAAAAAAAAAAAAGATTTCTTGTTGTCTCATGAAGTCATTGGCTTCTATTTGGTTTGTTCTAATTTTCAGAGTTTAATGCTTGGGTATTATTTTGTACATCTTGTGTCAAGTTATTAATTTCCTTTTCAATTCTTTCTTCTATAGTCCTCATTTATTTTCCATTTTTTTCCTCTAGCATTATTACACTGACAAAAACATTAAAAAATTTTTTTAAACTCATGTTTCTTTCAGGAATTCTATTTGAATTTGTGCCCAAATTATGTTTTTCTGTGAGACTTTGCATACAGATATTTTGGAGTCATTCTCTTCTTCCAGGTTTGTGTTTTAAGCATCCGTATCATTCTAATAGCTTTTTATGGTGGGATTTTTTGTTTCTTTGCTTATTCTTCTAGATACTTTCTGACTTTGGACTTGATATTAGTGTTGAGCTCTGGGATGTTGTTGCTTTCTGGAGGTAATGAATATTGTATTGTTCCAGCACCTCAGGGAAAGCTCAGGTTTCCAGGACCTCCCGGCCAAGATCAGGGATTTCAGAGCCTAGAAAATCTCTAGCTCTCTCAAAATGGTCTGAGTTAGGGCAAAGTTTGATGGTTGTCTTCTCATTTTCATAATCCCAACTAAGCTCTACAAGTTCCTGATCTGTGTTTGGGCCTGAGGCAACAGTAGACTACTATTAAACTCTGCCAGCTGGAAAGTGCTATTGCTTTAAAAAACAATTTTTTAAAAGGTTCTGATGCTTTAGTGATAAAATTTGCAGGTTCTCCTTTCGTCTGGAATTTCTGCCCTCAATATTCCTCAGAAGGCTTATGACTGAGCTGGAGGCTGGAAGTGATAGTGTACTCTGCTCCTGAGGTCTGAGGCACACTGCTGCTGCTGCTTGCTTCTGAACCTAATCCTCTCTCTGTTGAGAGGTAGGGATGAGTGGGAGAAGGGTTCAGTCCCCTCATTAGTCCATCCAGGATTTATGATCTGGAATTGGATCACACTATAAAACTACCAATTCACACCTCTCTCCACTGTACTGCACAGGGATAGGTCTAGGAGTATCCTAGTATGGGTCTAGGACCTCTTCTTGTTCTGATTCATACCCCCTAACTGAGCACTGGTTTACTCTGTCTATGGAACATTTCATATCAGTCGCCATCCTCAATGTCTGCAGTTACTTTCTCTTCCTATTTACTGTGACTTTTTCTTGGATTTTCTTGCCAGGATTTAGTCTGTTGCATTTTCTAGATCTGGTTAGAGGATTGGGGGTGTGTGTGTGGGTGCAGAACTTCTTATATCTCAGGTAAGAGAATGTGATTTAAATTTCTGGATGACAGCTCAACATATAAGAAAAACAGAGCTTTTGGCTTGGAATGAAGTATATCTAATGAAAAGAGAAGAATGCATTTGCCCAAATCCCAGCTGATTTAATGAAGAATCTTCAAACTGAAAAGGAAGATGAAGGGAGAAAAGAGCCTAGGGACTTTAAACTAGATACCAAAGGGAACAGGTAGAACATATAATAATATTAACAAAAGGTTCTTGGTAACCATAGGGAAAAAAAGAGAAAAATATGGCTTAAGCCAGTGAAGGTGAACCTAGAGAGGAGTGTCCGGCTCTGCCCCCACTCCATTTCCCCAGATTGAGTACCATGTATCCACCCTACTCCAGACAGGGGAGGGAGGAAGTGCTCTCATTGGCTCCTGGGCAGAGAGGCAGGAAAGTAAAGAATGTCCTCAGGTGCCTGTAGAAAGGGGGAGGGAAACAGCTCTGCCCCAGTCCCTCTGGCTTTCTAGTAATGAACTCTGGTGGGTGACTGCAGGTGTGCCCACAGAGAGGACTCTGTGTGCCCTTTTTGACACCCATGTCATAGGTTCACCAACATTGACCTAAGCTATTAAAAAAAATTTATCACGTGAGGCATATAATACAAAGAATCAAACATTTCTACTGAGCCTTAGTAGAAAGTTTATCACAACTAGAGTTTGACAAAAAATTGGTAAACTTTGTTCAAAGGAAAGATTCATCCTTTGGGGAAAAATATTAACTTGAAAGAGAACCAATGGTAGGGCATATTGGGAACAGAAAAAAAGGAAATGTTATCATGGTGGGAATACATGAAGGATATCAATCTGCTGAGGAAATGAGGAGTCAAGTTCCTAATGGGGAAATCACGAAAAATGGCACAAAGTAAAACTAAGGTAGCACTGAAGATGGACTGTATATGTAAAATAAATATAAGACATAAAACACAAGGAAAAGCATTACTGGTGAGAAGTTTATTTCAGATATTGAATTATTTCTACGAAGGCTCAGGTTTATTCTTCAAACCCCTTTCCTTATTCCTCTGTTCATAACATACTCAAAGAATGCTTTTCACATCCCTCTACCCTAGAGCATCTTCCATTTTAGGGGGGATTGAAAAGTGAGATTGTGTTTAGGCCAAGTGTGTCTGCAGGCAGCAGGACAGAGTCCTTAAGTCCTGTACTAGAATGAATTGACAATGTCACTCTTAACTAGGCATGGACTCCTTCTAGACACAGGAATCCTAGGACCCAGCATATGATTTTTCCATCATCAATCAAGGAATTATGGAGGGATAGAGAGAATGCTGGGCTATTTCTTCATTAGCTATATATTAATTACAGATGTTTTGGGATATCTACAGAAAAGCTGAATAATGAGCTTCCAAAATTGTATTTAGTGACATGAGGCTGATTTTGTCTTTGATAAAAAAGATATCACCAACCAATTAATCTATTGGTTATTACTAGCATGATCAACAAATTGATTTTCTTACCTGGAACCTAGCCTCTTGGAATTTTTAATTGTTACATTGTAATTCTCTGATTTGGATAGGTAGAAGGGAGTGCTTGACTGCATCATGAAGGAATTGAAGGATTCAATAAGGGAAAAGTGAGGAAAGAGTACATTCTATGCATGGTCAGAGCAAAAGCATGGAGATAGGAGTACTATGTATGAGGAACAGAGAGAAGGTCCAAATGGATATAAATCACAACCCATTCCCATTTGTTTCTCTTGTACTTGCCAATGTTCTGTAAATCCTACACAAGTGACACAACTAATCCACTGGGGTTTTTTTTTCTACCTCTAAATGTTACACGGGTAAAGATGAAACACACAGGCTCCCTCCACTAGTCATCTCTCATTTGGCTTTTTCCTCCTAAATTTTTATTGATATGCTATGTTTTTACATTATAAACATTTAGAGATTACTTCTACTCTGTGAGAGATTCTTTGTGACAAAGAAAAACAGTTAAGAAAACTAAAATAGTGATCTCACATCTATGGCATCTTCCTATCTCTTAATTTAAAAAAAACCTATTTAATTAAGAGAAATCTGTTTTTTCTCCCCTCCCCTTCCCACCTACTAAAAAAGAAAGAAAATTCAGTCAATTAATAAACATTCATTAAATACCTACTATGTGCCAGGCACTGTGCTATACACTAAGAATACAAAGGCAAGCCAATTCCTCCTCTCAAGGGGCTCACATTCCTATGGGATAGACAATGTGAAAACAAATAAGTACAAACAAGATGTATTCAGGATAAACTGAAAATAATCAGTAGGGGGAAGGTACTAGCAAGAAAAACTAGGAAAGAAAAACAAATTCCTTTTAAGAAATATGCATAGTCAAGCAAAATAATTTTTTTTAATTTACTGTATATATGTTTATGTGTGTCTTATTCTGCATCCTAAATCTATTGTTTCTTTGTAGAAATGGATAACATGTTTTATCTTCAGTCTATGGCATTATGGAGAATCACTGTATCCATTATACTTCTCATAGCTTATTTTTATTTAAAATTTTTTTTTAATTTTCTCTTACAATATCTATTTTAGATAGAAGAGAGACAAGGGCTAGGAAATTGGGGTTAGGTGACTTGCCCAAGGGCACAGAGTTAGGAAGCATCCGAGACCAGATTTGAACTCAGATCCTTCTGACTTCAGGCCTGGCACTCTATCCATTGTGCTATCTAACTGTCCTTAAAGTTATCTTTTTGAGGTTGTTTTGATACACAGTATCCTATATACATAGTGTTGTTACTGTGTACATTGTTCTTCTAGTTCTGTTTATCAGTTCATAAAAGTCTTCAAAATTGTTTGCTTTTATAATGTTGATATTACAGTATAAAATGTTCGGATACTTTTTATTTCATTCTACATCACTTTACAGAAGTCTTTCCATGTGTCTTTAAAATGATCTATTACCCCATTTCTTAATCCCTTAATCCACCTCCACTCCCCACATAACTGTCATATTTACATTTCCCAACCACAAAAGAATCTGGGGATAGTAATCTGGACAATAGCCATTCTTCATCTGCTTGGTTTTTTTCTAAGTAATTTAAGAGACTTTGCAATGTTATCAACATGTTATCTTTAAAAAGAAGTCTCTTTAGATGCCATCATCAATCAATTAACAAAGCAACAGGACTTTATAAATGCCTGACTACTATGTGTTAGTGTGCTAGGAGGTGGGGTTAAGATAAAACTGACCTAGTTCCTGCTTTTAAAGAGCTTCCCTGGGCAGGGGAGGAAGTAGGCAAGCAAAGGTATGGAATACTGCACATAATGATCATTTGGATTCTACAAAGGACATCTTTTATTACTGGGAAAGAAGTATGTGCAAAGTTATCTCTTATTCCATCTTTCAAAGAACGTTATATGATTTTAGCATAAGCATGGGAAATACCGTATTCTCATGCCTCTTAGAGCAGTGTTTTATTCTCCCTATTAAAAAGTCTTTTTTTAATGGTCAAAGAACAAAATGCTTTTTACATTGGTTGTAACTGAAAATGTATGTCTTCTTCTATACCTTTAGTTTACCACCTGTCTGTCAGGAAGTGGAAAGTATGTTTCATCATTGGTTCCCTGCAAATGTGTTGGGTCACTGCATTAATCAGAGTTCTGAAAATTTGTTTTTCTTTACAATGTTGTTACAGCATAAATTTATATTACACACACACGCGCACACACACACACACACACACACACACACACTGGTTCTATTTCTTTTGTTCTACACCAGTTTGCACAAGTCTTCCCAGTTTTTCCTGATAATGTCTCTTTTAGTCATCTTATATGGCACAAATACTATATCATGGTCATAATTTGTTCAGTCATCCCATAATTTAGAAAAAAAGAGCAACTATGTATATTTTCGTACAAATAGGTCCTTCTTTTTCTATAATCTTTTTGTTTTTTTTTGGAATAGATTTAGCAGAGGCATTGCTGGGTCAAACTCACAACCCAGACAACATTTTGGGCACCATAGTTCCAAAATGCTTTACAGAATGGTTGGATCAATTCACAGCTCTATCAACAGTGCATTAGTGTGTCTGTTTTCTTTTTTTTTTTTTTCAAAACTTATCTTCTGTCTTAGTATCAACTCTAAGATAGAAGAATGACAAGGATAACTGGAGTCAAGTGACTTGTCCAGGAACTCATAGCTAAAAAAGTGTCTGAGGTCACATTTGAACCTAACTCTAGTCCTCCTAACTCTAGTCCTGGCATTATATCCACTGTCCCTGATATGTCTGCTTTCCTTCCCACAGACTCCTAATAATTATCATTTTTGGCAATTTGATGCCAATGCCTTATTTTATTTTCCCTCCCTTCATTTTAAAGAGTGTCACTTTCCTAAAGTCATATATGTAAACAGCAAAGCTACATCATGAGTGTATAATTAACCAGTTCAACAGCACAATATTCTTCACCATCAAATCCTCTTCTCCATGCCCTTTCATTGCTTATAATCTGCCAAAACTCCAACCTCAAAAGAAAACACACAACTATGCATATGAGATTGGCCACAAATCTATTACAGCCTGAACTAGATTTTCACTGCTGAAGAGTAATTCTTTTATTTTGCATTATCTGATTCATCATCACATTATCGATAGAATATGTTATGAACTTTCCCTTTTTTAAAGCCTCCTACTAATCTCAGCAGAGGATGACCATGCTTCATAATTTCTTGGGGAAAGTAAAGAAGTCAACAATTATCAACTTCCTTTGTTCTCTAGTTCTACATCTCAAACTCCATCAATATCATTTCTTATTCTCTCTTCCACTGCTTCAGTCTTTAATGGACAGGTGACTCTTCAGCTCCTTAAGATCAGTCCCTTTACTAATTAAGTGGTCTGAATCCCATTCTCTCCCATTTCCTCTGACAAAACCTTCACTTGGCCCTACCATCCCTTCAAGCTATCATCCAATATCTCTCCCTACTCCCACAGCAAGTCTGTAGATAAAACTCTCTATACTAATTTCCTCCATTTCCTTTCCACTTCTCTACTTATTTCAATGTGGCTTTCAATCTTACCTCCTTTTTGAAAATATATTTTTTAATAGTTACTAAGTATCTTGTATTGCCAAATCTGACGGGCCTTTCCTGAAGTCAGGAAATTTTGATTTTACTCTTTTATGCCCAGTGTCTACTACTTAATAAGTACTTAATCATTTTAAAAATTGGATTAAATATTTATTTCACAGTACAAAGTAATATTTGATTACATTTGTATGCC
The DNA here is from genome assembly GCF_016433145.1 of Gracilinanus agilis. NCBI lineage: Eukaryota > Metazoa > Chordata > Mammalia > Didelphimorphia > Didelphidae > Gracilinanus > Gracilinanus agilis. Next base: position 473,933,090 of record NC_058131.1, on the reverse strand, counting down.
ACAGTTTGTTCGGTCAATCACAACTGATGGGCACACCCTCTGTTTTAAGATATATGCTACAACAATTCCGTTATGAATACTGTTGCATTTATTATTTATTTATGCCTTTCTTACTATCTTTCACACTTCCTTGTAGTATATTCTCAGAATGAGGATCATTGGGTCAAAAGATATCAAGTTTTGTGACTTTCCTAATATGAAACATAGAGAATGGCTCTTTTTCTTACATATTTGTGTCTATCTCCTGTGTGGATTTTATACTTAAGTTAAATGATAAAAAGATTTTTTCCTCCAATCAAGAGGAACTCTTATTTTAGCACTAATCTTGTTTGAGGGGAAAAAATTGGCAGATAAAATACTTAACTTTGTCTTTTATGATTTATTTCATTTAATTTCCTTCTATCTCAGGTATGAAAGATATAAATTTTTGTGCTATGACCTTTTATATTTAGGTTATATAAATAAATGTTTATTGAATTAATCAATTTCAGAGTACAAAATAGTCTTTTACTTATTTAAGCATATTCTCTATCTGCAATTTTTACTTACCAGAATATACATGAGGCGGCTCTGGGTTAAAATCCAAGCTATTCTGAAATAAATTCCTTGACACTCTTTTTCTGCTAAAACATAAATCATCACTGACTGGCATTCCTTGAGAGAGCCTTAATTTTGGAGCTGGGATGAAATCATATGCAGAGAACTATAAAGAACAGAAGAATAAGTTAGGTAAAGATAACTTTGGCTTAACTATAACATGATATAACACGGTATATGATAGCTATCATTTATATAGCATTTCAAGCTTAATAATAAATACTAGATGCATTACCTCAATTGATCTGACAAAAACCTTGTGAGTTAGGTGCTATAGTAGTGATTTCCAAAGTGAGTGCTACCGCCCCCTGGTCGGTGCTGCAGCGATCCAGAGTGGTGGTGATGGCCACAGGTGCATTTATCTTTCCTATTAATTGCTATTAAAATTTAAAAAAAAATTAATTTCCAGGGGGCTAAGTAATATCTTTTTCTGGAAAGGGGGCAGTAAGCCAAAAAAATTTGGGAACCACTGTGCTATAGGAAACAGAGGGTTAGAGAGATAAGTACTTGTTTAAGATCACACAGCTATAATAATAGGAGTTAGGATTCAGTCCAAACTTCACTATTTCCCCCCTGGCTACTTTCTTAGACTTCATAATCTCCTGAAACCCATCATTCTACAAAAAGAAACCAACTCTGAAATTCACACCTCCTCAATAGGCCTTCTCTGTCACTCTTGTTTGGAGAGGGTGGGAAATGGATATCTGGAAACTCCTCCCAGATCCCCAGTTTGAAGAAGGCACCCAGAGAATTCACCTCATTATTTTCCATCAAACCACTCTCCTGAATTTCAAGATCCCTAGAAATTCATCAATTTGCAAGATTAAATCAGTTCAGAAACTCTCACTTTCTATGTCAATTTCCCACCCCTGCTGCAGGACTTCACCGGGCCAGTGGCCAGTAATAGCTCCTCCACCCTTTTCATTTTTTTACATGCAGTATTTCCCTTTTGTCCTAAAGAATTGGCAAGTCAAAGAATAAATGATAGAAACAACAGAAAATTTCAAATAATGACATCAATGAAATGTCAGTGAGATAATCTACTAATTTTGAGGACTTGGCCAAAGCAGTCCCCTGGTGAAAATGTCTACCTCTTGACACTTTCATCAACAAGAAAAAGAACAGATCAATAAATTTCACATGTAAAGTAAGGGGAAAAAAACCACAATATTTTAAAAACCAAATAAATAACAAAACAGAAATTCTAAAAATAAAAAAGATATCAACAATATTAAAAGCAAAAAATCCACTTTTCAATAAATCTAAGCGTTGGTTTTTGGAAAAACAAAAGCAATATCACCAATAGCAAATCCACAAAAAAGATTAAGGATTAACTATATTGACTAAAAGAGAAAAGAAAAACAAACTGCCAATTTCAGTGTTTTTCAACATTTATATAACATTTGTAACAGGGATAAAGGCAACTTAAATAATGGGAATGATATTAAATGTCATGTTGGTTAATAACACTAACTAAATTATTTTCTTATTTAGTTCTATACAGAGTTCCAAGGATTACTTTATAGATCAAGGAAAAACAAACAAACAAGAGAAAGAAGATATTAAGACTATCAAGGGAAATAACGAAAAAAATGGGAAAGAAGATGATCTAGCAGCACTAGATACCATAAAACAATAATCACCAAAACTAGTTAGTACTGGTTAAACACAGAAAAGTTGATATGTGAATAAGATTAAGCACATAAACTAGAGAAACAAATGAACATATATTATGGTACTAATGAAATGTAAAGATGAACTAGTGGGTAACATATTCATCATCACTCCAAAATTACTGGGAAAAGTAGAAAGCAATCTAGCACAAATTAGTTTTAGACTAACATCTCATATCATACAACATAATAAACTCCAAATGGCAATGTGACCTGAATATATAAGGTCACATAACAAACATATTAGAGAAGGAATTAAGGAATTATCTTTTACAACTCTCTGCAACTCAAAAGCTTCTGCAATAACAAAAGCAAGGCAGCTAAAATTAGAAGGAAAATAGTCAAATGGGGGAAAAAAATCTTTGCAGTGAAGTTTCTCTAATAAAGTTCTCAATCTAAACTTTGAGAAGAATTGATTCAAATATATAAGAACAAAAGCCATTCAAGCACAGTTGAGAATAGCTGGTCAAAGAACACAAATGGGAAATTCTCAATGGATGAAATCCAAACTATCAATAGCCACATGAAAAAATTGTCCAAGTTACAAATAAGAAGAAAATGCAAATTAAACAGATTAACACACAAGCTTCAGATTAACAAAGATAAAAAAAAAAGGAAAACAACATTTGTTGGAGAGGCTGTGAATGTAGACAAACCAAATACTATCAGTGCAACTGTGAATTGGTCCAACCATTAAGGAAAGCAATTTAGATTAATACTCAAGGTACATACCTTTTCACTCAGTGATCCCATTTAAAAATATATTCCTCAAAATGATTAAAGAGGGAAAGGATGTGTACAAAAATATTTATAGTTACACTTTTTTTGTAGTAAAGAATTACGTTTTAAAGAGGTACCCATTAATTGGGGAATGGCCAAGCAAGTTGTGGAAAATAAATATAAATGAAATATATCATAAGAAATTACAAAAGTAATAGATTCAGAGAAAGCAGGGAAATGATGCAAAGTAAAATAAAAGAACCAATAGAATGAGCTAAACAATGATTGACTGGAGTGGTTTGCCATTTCCTTCTGAAATTCATTTTATAAGATGAAGAAACCAAGGCATACAAGGTTAAGTGACTTGCCCAGGATCACACAGCTGGTAAGTGTTGGATCTGAACTTAAGGGTTTTCTTGTCTCCAGGCCCAGAATTCAATCCACTGTGCCACCGAGCTGCCCTTATACAATAATTACAACACTATCAAGAAAAATGACTTTGAAAGATTTAAAACTCTGGCCAATGCACAAGAAGGATAATGAAGTATGACAAAAGTTGATGGAATAGAGGTGCACCATGAAATGCAAGTTTTCAGATGCCCAACATTTTGCTTGACTAAGGTATTTTTTACAAGGGAGGGTTTGTATTTTGTAATGAGGGGAGAAGATTTGCTAGGGGATGGGGTGATGCTAAAAAGGAAAAAAAAATAGTGTCTGAAACTGAGACTTTAATTTCTTATATATGCTCTTTTAAAAAGTAAACAAAAATATATAATAAAGATTTGTGGCTTAATATATAATCCCCATTTTCAATTCTTTTTATGTGGAGATTTGTTGATTCTTATCAAATTCTGAATAACAGAAAATAAACTTAAAGAAAAATAACTATGTTATGAGAGTGGCTTTCTCTATAGAAACTTGAACATTGCTGTTACTACCTAATATTAGTCAAATCCCAAATACCAAGTAAGTCATATCTTGGATTTTTTCCCCAAATATTCCTTCTGTTATAATTGCTAAGTGGGTTGTACTCACTGGGTTCTTATTCTATACCTATTATTAAGAGTTATTCAGTCTTGTCCACAAGACTTGGTTTTCAAAACTATTTAAAGCAAAGCTTAGTTATATAACTACAAGATTATGTCTATTCACCTGATTATTTAAAGTTTATATTTAATCATAAAATGCACTAATTCACAGAATGTAAAATGTTGGGAAAATATATGTAGAAGGACAGGGATCAAGACTGGACCTGTAATTTCACTGGTATGTGTAGCTCCCAGGAAGAAATGCTTTCTACTAACGCAGGTCTTTGACCTTTTAGTAGCTAAGTGGTGTAGTGGATAAAGGGCCAGACCTAAGTCAGTAAGGCTTTCTGAATTCAACTATGTTCTCAGATACTTGTGTATACTTGTGTTAGTCTATATGTCTTAGACTGCTTTTTTATCAGAAGGATCTAGAATTCCTGAGGATAATTTAAACCAGAAGGTTTCTTTAATATCAGATTTTGCTATGGAGGCAGTAACAGAGTTTGTTGAGAAAATATCTTAGCCAAAGTTTGAAATTTGTTATGATTTTTATACATCATAGCAAGTGACTATAATAATGGGTTGTTTCTTATTGTTTTAAAATGTGTTATTAGAAAAATTATGGCACTCTATTTGAATGTGCATTGTGAATCTGCTCTTTTTGTAAAAACCCTTTACTAGTTCTAAGCTATTTTTTTTTTGACATTTTATTTTTCTTCCTTACATGTGCAATGCAATATTTGTTCTTTAAAATTTTTTAATTGGAGCAATTGATTTTTTTCTCATCTTGTCCTGGAAGTACATATATAATCATTATTTATCCTTTTTTTATTTTACAGTGATATAAGCTTAATGCAAATATATTTTTGATATAATGATGCATACCTGAAGAGCCTGAGACTATGGTAACCTGCCAATTATTGGTAAATATTATGGGACTGTGATTTAATGCCTCTCTGTCTGATTCCAGGAGAAGTGCTAAAAGAGCCACAAGCTCATGGAGATTGACTGAGAATCTGCATGGATTGCAGGAATTCTATGCCAATACTGAAGGGCTTGAAACTGGGGTTTGAGTTTTTCGAGTCCCACTCTCTTCTAACATTTTAGAGGACAAGAGTCCCCTTTAACTTAAATTCCTAGTGAAGCACCTAAGATTGGCTATCATTTATGGCTCATTCCCTGAGAAGTTGAAGGCAAATCAGACCAGAGAGAGACGTTCCCCTCATTTCTCTTATTTATATAGAGATGGCAATTTTCTATAGTCCTGGCCCTGAATGGTTAATTGCAAACTGCTTAAATCACTTTAATTGGGTCTTGATTCAAGGGCCTGTTATTCTTTTTATTTTTTTTTCTTTTGCCAATTGATTCCATACAACCCCGCGATTCAGCCATACATCTTTAGCTGAGAAATGTGTTGTTTAGAATTTTCCTCAGGGGGATGCGAGTTAAGTTTTTTTTTTTAATTCAATAATGTAAAAATATATGTATATTTATCTCTTTTAGAAGTAATTTCTGGGGGAAATGTGTAATTCTTAGAAGGAAATGTATGTTTTATAAACTATAATGTAAAGTTTAAATTCTTTGAGAGTAATTTCAGGATAAGGATTATGCCATCTCCCCACACCATGAAGATGCCTGATGAGCCTTCACTGGATTATGAAGATTCAAAATTGAACTTTGGGGTGCAGTTGATTTGAACTATGGGGAGTTGAATGGGTTGAATACATTTGTTTCAAATGTATACTCTTATGCCAATAGGGGACTGCCCCAAATTGGCTTTTTGTCAATGAGGCTAGTTTTATCCATTTCTTTTATCCCCAAATTCCTGCAATTTAGAAGCTGACTATGTTTACAAATCCAGCGAAGAAAAAAGGGCCAACCATTTTTTTTGCCGGATCTCAGGGGGAAATGTGTGTTTGGAATTCAGGGACTTTGAGGGACTTCCTGTGGACATGTGGGGAACTTTGAGACTACATTTCCCATGATTCCAATGGGTTTCTGGTTTCTGATGTGATTATGTCAGATACTGGGAACCAACGTATAGTGCAGCTTAAATTTTGAGGGCGGGCGTGAGACGGTCTCTTTTGCTACCTGAGCGGGTTCATTGGCATAGGAGAGAGACAAGGTGGCAGGAGATAGGTACTGGTGGCATTTTGAATAGATATTTTACAGGAGTGTGGTCGATTTATCTATCAGCATGGCATTAATTAAAATACTATTTTCCCTTATAATATCGGCCTTCATCATTTTTAAAAATAACACTTGTAGCTGAGTGACTCTAGGAAAATCACTTAACCTAGTTTGCCTCAATATTATGAAGATGGAATTAATTCTCCCCTCACCCACTTTTAGATTTAATCACCTGAAGGGTATATACCCCACTTATCCTTAAGTATGGGGAGGCCTGTGACCCACGTGTGCTACAGTGGGTGACAAATCTATTACCATAAGAATAGTTCTGTAAATAAGAATTGTCCTTTGTAAGTACATCCATAAAGTAAATGCATTTTAAAATACTCTGTAGGGGAGCAGCTGGGTAGCTCAGTGGAGTGAGAGTCAGGCCTAGAGACAGGAGGTCCTAGGTTTAAACCCGGCCTCAGCCACTTCCCAGCTGTGTGACCCTGGGCAAGTCACTTGACCCCCATTGCCCACCCTTACCACTCTTCCACCTATGAGACAATACACCAAAGTACAAGGGTTAAAAAAAAATACTCTGTAGGGGGAGCAGCTGGGTAGCTCAGTGGATTGAGAGTCAGGCCTAGAGATGGGAGGTCCTAGGTTCAAATCCGGCCTCTGACACTTCCCAGCTGTGTGACCCTGGGCAAGTCACTTAACTCCCATTCCCTAGCCCTTACCACTCTTCTGCCTTGGAGCCAATACACAGAAGTTAAGGGTTTAAAAAAAAAAAAAAAAAGAAGGTAAGGGTTTAAAAAAATGTCTTAAAAAAAATAAAATAAAATACTCTGTAGGTACAAAAGATTGTTACTCAAGTCTATATTATTTATTTTATATAATATAATATAATGTTATATGGTATATGTCTATATTATTAAACTATAAAATAATCTGTGTCTCCCTGTTATTCGTCATAATACAAAACAACATTTTAAGATGTTAGCAGTGGCATTTACTGAGGTAGAATCTCTAAAGATTTGACTTATTTCCTATAATCTCTTTTAAAACCCAAGAAAAAGCACTAATGGTAATCAATCAGCAACCTATCATTTAAGGGGAAATATTAGTAATCTGAGCAATATATCTAACTTTAAAAACCAATACAGGATAGCTGGGAAAGGTTGGGGGAAAGGGTTCTGTCAGAGCAGTGATACTCTTCTTAACCTTTAGTTCTTTTTTTTTTTTTTTTTAAACCCTTGTATTTCGGTGTATTGTCTCATAGGTGGAAGAGTGGTAAGGGTGGGCAATGGGGGTCAAGTGACTTGCCCAGGGTCACACAGCTGGGAAGTGGCTGAGGCCGGGTTTGAACCTAGGACCAGGATCCGGTCTCTAGGCCCGACTCTCACTCCACTGAGCTACCCAGCTGCCCTTAACCTTTAGTTCTTAATCACCAATTGCCTATGGATATTTCAAAGTGGATGTCCCGGATACAACTCAGAATGTCCAAAAACAAACTCTTACCTTTCTCCCCAAACATTTCAAGCTCCACTATTTCTGTTTAAAGACCATTATTCTTTCAGGGAGAGCTAGATAGTATAATGGCTTGTCAGGAAGACTCATCTTCCTGAGTTAAAATCTCCATCACTTACTAGCTGGGTGATCCTGGGAAAGTCACTTAACCTTGTTTACTTCAGTTTCCTCTTCTTATAAAATGAGCTCAAGAAGGAAATGGCAAACCACTCCAGTATGTTTGCCAAGAAAACCTTAAAAGGGGTCATGAAGAATCAGACACAACTTACAAATGACTACACAATGTGATGAAACATGCTATCTACCACACCAGATAGAGAGTTGATGTACAGCACACAGATTTGAATATATTTTCTTGCTTTTTTATTTCTCGTTGGTGGTCAGCCTAATACAGGAATTTGACTTTTTTTTTTTTTTTAAATACTTACCTTCTGTCTTGGAGCCAATATTGGCTCCAAGGCAGAAGAGTGGTAAGGGCTAGGGAATGGGAGTTAAGTGACTTGCCCAGGGTCACACAGCTGGGAAGTGTCAGAGGCCAGATTTGAACCTAGGACCTCCCATCTCTAGGCCTGGCTCTCAATCCACTGAGCTACCCAGCTGCCCCAAGGAATTTGACTTCTTCATGGGTAGGTGAAAAGGAGAAAGAGAGAAGCTTAGAACTGAAAATAAAACTGAATTTTCAAAATGAAGAGTTCTTTTATAGTTTCGCTGGGTATCCCCCTTTCCAAAGGGCCACTTAACATAACAAATAGTATTTTAAAGGATTTTTTTAAAAAAGAGGGAAAAAACAGCATAAAACAAAAAATGTGCAAAGAAAAATATTTGTGAACCTTCTGTCTCTTCAAAGAGGTGGGATATGTTTTCTCACATCTTTTTCAAGCCATTCTTGTGCTTTGTAATTTTTGCGAATATATTCCTTTTTGGGGAGTCACTGTTTCCATTTACATTGTTGTAGCTATTGTATGTATTTCTTTCTTGACTCTGCTTATTTTACTATTCATCAGTTCAAGTAGATTTTTCAGTGTTTTTGTGTCTTGGTCAAGACTTTCCTTATTTACAAAGGATATGTATAAACCTATCACAATTTGTTTAGCCATTCTCCAATTGATGGACATCTATTTTATAATTCTTTGCTCTCATGAAAAGTGCTGTTCTAAATATTTTGGTGTCTATGAGGATTTCTTCTTAACAAACCTCATTGGTATATAAGCCAAATAAGAGAATCCCTGGGTCAAAGAGTATGGACAATTTAGCAACTTTATCTGCATTATTTAAAACTGCTTGCCAAGTGATGTACTGATTTGTAGCTTCACCAACAACGTGCAACTGTTAACTGACTTACAGCTTTACCAACAATGTAATTTTCCATAATCCCACCAATATTTACTATTCCTATTTTTTTGTTATTTTTGCCAATCTGCAGCATGGAGGTTAATTCTGAGGACAGTTTTGATTTTCATTTCTCTTATTATAAATCATTTATAATATTTTCACATGGTTGCAAATAGTTTACAATTCTTCTTTTGAGAACTGTTCATATCTTTTGACCACCTATCTACTGGGGAATGGCTTATGATTTTACACACACACACACACACACACACACACACACACACACACACACACTGTATTTAGGGCAGCTATATAACAAAAAGTAGATGGAATGCTGGGCCTGAAGTCAGGAAGACCTGAATTCAGATCTGGCCTTAGACCACTTGACCACTTACTAGTTATGACCCTGAGCAAGTCACTTAAACCTGTTTGCCTCAGTTTCTTCATCTGTAAAATGAGCTGGACAAGGAAATGATAAACCACTATAGTAATGAGTCAGACACAACTGAAAATGACAGAACAAAAATTTGCATTTGTTATAATTATATATATAAGAGATATAATTATGAATATATCTATGTTTGCATATTTTTATAAATCTTAGATACCAAGGAAATAAAGGGAAATAAAGGAAATAAAGGAAATAAAATAAAGGAAATGTGATACAAAGTTGTTTTGTTTTTTCCCAAAATGATTTCTTTCTTAATTCTAGGTGCACTAATTCCATCTCTGCAAAAATCTTTCAGTTTCATCTAATGGAAGTTCGCTATTTGATATTTTATAATTGCAAATATCTTATGGTTAAGAATATATCTTCTGTTCGAAGCTGGGTTATATGATTTAATTCTCTTCTAATTTTGCAAAAGTATGATCTTGAATATAAAAATCATATAGTCATTTAGAAAGTATTATAGAATATCATGTAAAGTATTGGTGAAAGCCAAGTTTCTGCTAGATTTTTCCAAGCAATTTTTATGAAATATTTTCTTTCCTAAATAATTTAAGTTTTCTGTTTCATAGTTCCTAAATAATTTAAGTTTTCTGTTTCATAGTTACACTATTTCTACTTCTTTCTTGTCTGGTCTGTTTGTTTCTATTTTTTTTTAAATTTAGAATATTTTCCCATGGTTACATGATTCATGATCCTTCCCACCCCCACCCCCCACTGGAGCTGACAAATAATTCCATTGGGTTATATATGTATCAATGTCTTCTAAAATTAAAACCCTGATCATATCAATATTGAGCTACATGATCGATTATATATTTTTCTTCTGCATTTCTGTTCCCACAGTTCTTACTCTGGATGTGGATAGCATTCTTTCTCATAAGTTCCTTTGGATTGTCCTGAGTCATTGCATTGCTGCTAATAGAAAAGTCTATTACATTCGATTCTGCCATAATGTATCAGTCTCTGTGTACAATGTTCTCCTGGTTCTGCTCCTTTGATTCTGCATCAACTCCTGGAGGTCTTTCCAGTTCACATGGAATTCCTCCAGTTCATTATTCCTTTCAGTACAATAATATTCCATCACCAACAGAAACCACAATTTGTTCAGCCATTTCCCAATCAATGGACACCCCTTTACTTTCCAATTTTTTGCCACCACAAAGAGGAGAGCAGCTATAAATATTTTTGTACAAGGCTTTTTCCTTATCTCTTTGGAGTACAAACGCAACAGTGGTGTGGTCGGGTCAAAGGGTAGACATTCTTTTAAAGTCCTTTGAGCATAATTCCAAATTGCCCTCCAGAATGGCTGGATCGATTCACAACTCCACCAGCAGTGTATTCTCTCTCTTTTTTAACCAATACCAGATCAGTTTTGATAACTGCTGCTTCATAATATAGACTTGAAGTGCTATTATCCCTTTGTCCCTACCTCGTTTCATCATTTCCTTTGATATCCTAGATCTTTTGCTTTTCCTAAATGTATGTATCAAGCTGTATATGTATCCTCTTGGCAACTTGATTGGTATAGTGTTTAAAATGTAAATTAAATTGGGTAGTATTGTTATTTTTATTATATTAGCACAACCAATAAATATATTCCTTGATCATTTTCCATTGGTTTCTGGGTATTTCCATTGGTTTCTGGGTATGCTGGTATCACACCTTGGTACCAAGTTTGAAAAGGCTGTTCCATCTGTGGAAATTACTGCCACGGTATAATCAATTCTCTATAGGCACTTGAGACTGAGAGTCGATTACTGATGACAGAGTAGCTCAAGATATTCACCTTGCTTCTCAGGGTCAAGGCTATGCCAACCTACTTAGGTTGTATCTACATTGATCAATACAAACTTATGGAGATGGATTTCCATACTATTCAAGGTCTTCTTCCCTCCTAACACCATGTAGAAACTGAAGAATGAGTTGGACCCTATGCCCATAATTCTCTTATTTGGGTATGTCTCATGATTCCACAAACTCATTCTAGCCAATCCAGAATCTTATCCTGGTGTTAATCTTTATAATCACTGTTCTTTTAATCTTTTCCCTAGTCCTATAGATCTCCAAATATATAGATGTATACTAGAGCACTCTGCTTCCACAGGACTGGCAAACCTATGAAACCATCTAGCGGTTCCCTCAACTCTAGTTATGAAGTGTTGGCTGTACATTTGAAGAACTGAGATAAACATAATTTAGTGAAGTTTTTAAAACTTCAAGTGGGGATTATATGGAGTCATCAAGGGAAAGGACCTTATTTCCCAATAATCTAATAGATTTGCCTGCATTTTAGACAAAACAAGCAGGCACATACATTTCCTCAAATTTGAGATCACCTTGCCCCATTATTTGTTCCTACTTTTCTCAAAAGGCCAAATATAGTCTGTCCCTTTACCTGATTCCCAAAGAGAGAAAAACAGATTTCTCTCTGCCTGCAAGGCCAACACAACAGTTTGTCCTGTTCTTGAGATCTTCAAGCAGAGGTTGAATGACTATTGAGGAGTATTTTATACTAGAATTACTTTTGTGTATGAGTTGACCTGAGGTTCTTTCCAATTCTAAAATTCTTGAATTCTATAATATGTTAACTTGCCTCCTGGTTATTGTTCCTAATTGTTTTAATGCTTTCTGTTTTTTACATGTTATTTCCTGATGTATCACTCCCTACTCTACCTCTCATTTTGTACCCATTCCTCCTTAACAACAAATACCATTAAGTAAAATCAACTAAAATATGACTGTCTGCTTCACAGGGTTCAAGAATGGTCATGGCAGTTAATGTATTCAGTAGTCTCTTAGTCACAAAATCTAATTCTGAGACTGGCATCAGAAAATGAAAAAGAAGTACAATGTATTTCAATTAAGCTATTTTGAAGAGTAGAGGTGATAGGGATGGACTTACATTAAAACAGAATGAAGTAGAAAGTATGGAAAATTAATAAAGTCAGATTTGAGGTGATAACCTATGGCATGAGTACTACCAGAAGAAAAAAGTTGTTTCTTTAAAATGAGCCAGGACATGATTTCACGTGTAAAATTGATATGAGATTGCTTTTCATCTTAAGTAGCAGTAGGGTAGAGTGGGGAGGGAGAGAATTTGAGGCTCAATATTCTTTGAAAAATGTGGGAAACTTTTTAATATGTAATTGAGAAAAAAAGAAACCCAAATAAATAAATAAATAAAACGAACTAGGAAGGGTTGTCATGCACCCTGCAGCCTTAGTCTCTAAATCTATCACTAAAAATACTAATTTCTCTTAAATGTTTCACTCTTTAGAGAAGCAGGAAGGGTGGAAATTGGCTCTGCCATTAACTAGCTGAATGACTTTGTATAAATCATTTTACTCTATGGGACTTGGTTTTCAGGTCTTTAAAAGGAAGTATTTTGGATTAGATTATCATTAAGGTTCATTCTGATTTTAAAATGTTATCCACATTAATTTCTGGAGCAGTGGTGGGATGATATAATAAAAATGTTGTTCAAGAGTTCTTATTTGCCCTCCTCACTCTACCACTAAATCATTGCTTAAATAACTTTCCTTTTTATAAACTCTCTCTGCTTTGTGAAGATATGTCAAAAGGACACATAATTGTTCAAAACCAAAACCAAAACCCACTTTTTTTAGCTTGGAATATCCAGCTCCTCACTACCTTCCCAGTAAGTTTACTCTAACCATCAAATGTCTACAGTTAATACAATTTATAAAGATAATAAATGCTTAAAATAAGAAGGGATCTTTCTGGTGGGGAAATAAAAGGGCTTCCCCTGGTGGAAGCCAAAGGAGGAAAAAGCAGAAAGAGAATTATTGACTTGGGTTGTATATTTCAGGGAGGTTCCAGGAACACAGGAATTGTCTTGACACTCTTTAGTACTTATCAACCCCTACAGTTACTGCTTTTCTAATTCTACATACTTTTCCCTCTTCCAGCTGCAATTATAATCCTTGGCTGGATATGCCAATTCTGTTCTCTAAGATGTTCTCTGCCTTGCCATTTCCCAAGCAGAAGGCCTAGAGAGCAAGATTGTTTCAGCAAGGAAGTGCCTTTTAGGCTTACCCTTTCCTTTCAAAAACTCTTCCTGATATAATCTCAAATCCCTCTTAATAAGGGACTCTATATCAATGTGTGTTGATTAGCCAGCATTTCCCAAATAATCCCAAATGGTCATAACCAAAGACGATTTCCCCCATAATTACCAAATAGCTCTGGGGTTCAATGTTCCCTAGTTTTTTGGTTTGTCTTTAAACTGTTGGTCCATTCAATTAATGGGTTGGGAAAATATTCAGCAGTCCTGGGGAGTTGGGGGATAAGTTCATGGTTTCTGATCACCTGCTCAGCAGCTTTCTTTAAAACTTTCCATATTGAAATGAACTACTCAAACCCTTACATCTTTTAAAGGGTGCAAATGAGCATACTCAAAATTAAGTTTCAAAACTATCCACTTAAATCTGAAAGCATTTACTTTTTACAAAGTACAAGTGTTTTTATTTATTTCTTAAACCCTTACCTTCCATATTAGAATCAATACCGTGTATATTGGTTCCAAGGTAGAAGGAAGGGTAATGGCTAGGCAATGGGGGTTAAGTGTCTTGCCCAGGGTCACATAACAAGGAAGTGGCTGAGGCCAGATTTGAACCTAGGACCTCCCATCTCTAGGCTTGGCTTTCAATTCACTGAGCCACCTAGCTGCCCCCCAAAATTTAACTTAAATATTAAATGGTATTTATAAAACAAAAAGAAACAGAAAAATATAATTTAAAAAAGGTAAAAATTAACATTTATTCCTTATTAGTATTCACAAAATAGCATGACAGAAAGTTTCCTTGCCCTTGTTAGTAAGCTTCTTACATAGTCTTTCCTAAGGCAGCAGTCAACTCCAGAGTATGATGAGCCCAGGGCCTACAGAAGGGTATAAATAGGCCATGTAGGGAGATGGTAAATCCTTACCTGACTGCAATGGAGAATGTGAATGTCAAGAAAAGGGAAAACTGATCCTGACACTAAAGGGGTTGGAATACTAAAGTAGGTCCAGCTCAGACAACAGTGTGGCCTGTGTGTACTATGTACCACAACACTATAGAAGAACTGTGGTTCAAGTTAGAGGACCTAGATTCAAATACCATCTTTGACATTTATTGCTTGTATTAATTACCCTGAGCAAGTTACGACCTTGGTACAATGATTAGTTGTTAGACTGGAGTTGGACTAGATGGCCTCTGAAGTCTCCTCTAGCTCTAGGTCTATGATTCAATTATCTTAATACATATAAACACACAAAACTACACATGCATACATATGTATGTCTACATACATACACATATATTTGAAGAGGTTCCAGCAACATAGGATTTATCTCTATACTTCTTGGTATTCTTAACAGCCACAGCCATGTAACCGCACACACATAAAATATTTAAATTCAGCCCCACCAAATATCTTGAAACTCTAAGTGGAAAAGGCAATGTACTATATTGGGAAAAGCCTTGGTCTGGAAGTTAAATTGAGGATCTTATTCCAAATTAGACAAAAAGAAGGGATTGGGGGGGGGGAGGGATAGAGGGAAGCAGGATAGTATTCTGGATCTGAATCCATGCAATAAGATTGCTAAATTGGAAATGCCCATAGTCTTCTAAGAAAGTAAACATAATATCTTCTAGTTTGTGACTGATGAGAATAACAGGCATAGTCTGACATGCACCCTAAATGTTTGTTTTGGAACTCTCTAATAAACCCATCCTGTGTGACTTTCATACATGTCTTTCCTTAAATTCACCATAAAATGCCAGAGGTGGACCTTCCCATTATTCTACTGACATTACAAGTGTCAACGGGGAATCTAGAAGCCCCCAAACTGGTAGCCTAGTAAGATTCAATGACCTCCATAGCTTAAAGGTAAAAAGCCCCTAGTTTGACCTAGTCTCTCTGAGGGGAAAGTTCAACCTAGGAGTCTCTAACAATAGACCTTAAAGTAGTTTAGGTATAGAGGGCTAATCAGGTGTTAAGTATCTCTTTTGTCCCAAAAGGTTTCTCCCCTTAGGCTAAAGTTCTACACAAAAGGTAGCCCAGCCCCTTAAGTGTCCATAGTGTCCATAGCCTTTCACTGTTATTCCAGTCAGGAACTCCCCTTTTTTCTTTACCTTGGGTAAAGCCAATCAATTATCCTCTCTCACCCTCAGTCCCCAATTCCCCTAAAAGGGTAGTTATGTTTCCCAATTTTAATGGCTCTTTGAGCTGTCATCTCGAGGTGGCACTCTCAGGTGTATAGCACTGAACTCCTTTCCTTAAGTAAAAGTGGTTTTTCTGACTATTTAATAGTTCTGTTTTTCCAGTTTAACAAGGTAATCCAATGATTCTTAAAGTATCTTTCCTTAATCTGTTTTCCAAGTCCGTTTTCCTAAAAGATACTTTACATTTCTATTTTTTTTCAGTCTTTTGACTTTGTTTTTATTATTTCTGGGTGTCTTATGAAATCATTAGTTTCCATTTAGCCAATTCTAATTTTCAAGGAGTTATTTTCAACAGTAAAGTTTTGTACCTCTTCTTCCAAGCTGTTAATTCTCTTTTCATATCTTTCTTTCTGTAGCTTTTTTCCTCTATAGCACTCAACTGTTTGCTGCTGTTGTTTTTTAAACATTTCTTAGGTCTTGAAAAAATTTTTGTTTTAAGGTTTTTAAGAATTTTTGGATTTTTGTCCAAGGTGCATTTTTCTTTGAGGATTTGCTTATAGATATCTTCAAATCCATTCTCTTCAGAATCTGTATCTTGAGCTCCCGTTACCATATAATAGCTGGAATTTCTTTTCTTTTTTTTTTGGGGGGGGGGTGGCTCATTCTTTCTGCCTACTTATTGCCTTAGGACTTTATTCTAATGCTGGGCATACCTTGGGGGGCAAGAGGTATGTCTGGGCTGAACTTCTGGAATCTTATGTCCTGCTGTTTCCCAGTTCATGATAGGAACCTATAAGCTTTTAGTGGTCCCCAAGTGTTGTGGGGCAAAGTCTACCTACTTCTTTCCTTGCCTGAGCCCTGCAAGTTCCTGACCCAGGTCTGGATCTCTCACTTTATCCCTAGTTGGGGGATTCAATAGACTTCTCCTGGACTAAGTTCTGGAGGTTAATAGCAAACTAACTACAGGCTTCCCTTTGGCTTCAAGATTCCTTTGTGCTGGTTTCAACACTGGGCTGTAGTTTAGAACTCGGCCCCTCAGCTCCTGAGATCAGAAGTAGACACTTACAGTGAGTGTACTTCCAGAATTTATTCAGTAGAGATTTAGGGCCCATGCTTGTGAGTGATCCTTTCCATCCAGATCTATGTAGTAGGCAACAGACCTACCAGATGGCACCTACTCCTGTGTTGCCGTGGAATCTAGAGAAACCCCTAAACTTGTAAGATCTGATGAACCCCAAGTTTTAGGGTTAGCTTGTAAATTGGAGATCCAAGATTGTCTCTGTTCCAGTGAGAATCTACGCTGAAGGGAATCTCAGACTAGCAGATTCAGACTGAACAACAGACCTTAAGATATTTAATGGGCTTTAGCTAGGTGGAGTTAACAGATTTTAATCAAAAGCTAAAATATCCTTTTATCCCAGCAGTTTCTCCCATAGTATCAGAGACCCTTTCCCAAGAAGACTCACGCC
This sequence comes from Gracilinanus agilis, assembly GCF_016433145.1. Classification (NCBI taxonomy): domain Eukaryota; kingdom Metazoa; phylum Chordata; class Mammalia; order Didelphimorphia; family Didelphidae; genus Gracilinanus; species Gracilinanus agilis. Next base: position 473,916,008 of record NC_058131.1, on the reverse strand, counting down.
TGTGTAGGGATTGCCCTTTTTAGTATCCATGGTAAAAGAGCCCATTCCCTTATACCGTAGCCTCTGGCTATGGCTCCTTTCCCAAGCTAGACAGTATCCAGTCAGTATAGTTTGAACACTCCCATTTCCATGTAGCTATGGTAATGTCAATCAGTCATCTTTCTCTATCCCTGGATTTCCCAAATAGTATATAAGTCTCCCAAATTCTTTTGTTCTTCTAAGTTGTCATCTAGCACACCCACCCAGCATTTGAAGATTTCTCTGTCACTCTACGGAGTTTTAGGCTGAAAAAATGGGCCATGTCTTTTTTCTTAGTTTTAGGGATAAGAATTCAGTTTGGTTAGTTTTCTAAATCTCTGGAGGAGATATGGTAGAGAGCCAGGCTGTATTGCTTTCTCTTACTCTGCTATCTTGACTGCCCCACAATACCAATGGAACACATGGGCTATCCACATGTTTAGCACATATTGTTTATAGAGTCCTTGATCAACTTTCATGTAATTTCCCATCCAAAATTTGTTGTATACCCCCCTATATGCTTCAAAGATTCACAGAATTTCAGACTAGGAAGGTAACTCAGCAGCCACCCAGTCCAACCAATCCAGAAAAGGGAAACTCCATTAGAACATACCTAATAAATGGTCATCCAAACTAACTTCCATTAAAGATTTCCTAGGAAAAGGAGCCCACTACCAGCAGAAAGAACTCATTCTACTTCTGAATTGCTCTAATAGTTAGAATTTTTTGCCCCTAACTTCAAGCCTAAATTGGTCTCTTTTTAACTTCTACCTATTGTTTGTGGTTCAGCCCTCTTGGGCCAAAAAGAACAGTTCTAATCCCTTCTCCAGAGCTTTTTGAATTCCAAGGTCTTTTTTTTAACCCTTACCTTTCATCTTAGAATCAATACTGTGTATTGGTTCTAAGGCAGAAGAACAGGAAGGGCTAGACAATGGGGGTTAACCCAGGGTCACGCAGCTAGGAAGTGTCTGAGGCCAGATTTAAATCAAGGACCTTCGGGCTCTCAATCCACTGAGCTCCCTAGTTGCCCCCAATTCCAGGGTCTTTTGAAAATTTGAACAAAACTATAATTACTCGGTATTCTCTCTCCAGATTACTATAAGAATCTGAGATTCTTTCAATATCCTCATATGACTTGGGATTCATGAATCTTTGGCATCCTAGTTGCTCTCCTTTGGATAATTTCTGACTTACTGACACCCTTCTTAAACTGTGGTGCTCAGAACAGAGTACTGCAGTGGAGGTAAGATAAAGGCAAGCATATACTAGGGCTATGATTGCAAACCAAAGCACACATGCCAAAGATGGCACACAGAGACCTCTCTGTGGGCACCTGTGCTGTCCCAGGCAGAATTAGTTACTAGAAAGGCAGAGGGATTTAGGCAGAGCTGGTTTCCTCCCCCCTCTCCACTAAGCCTCTCCCCTCCCCTTCTTCTTCCCTTGTCTGGGGTAAGGGGAAGGGAAGGCAAGCAGTCTGCAGGGTGGGCATGACACATGGTCTCTAAAAGGTTCTAAAAGCTTCACCATCACTATACTAGGGACTATCACCTCTGGTTTCCTGGAAGTTATGCCTCTCTTAATGGAACTCAAGATTACATCAATTTTTTAATTCTCTTAACCCCAATTGCCTAGCCCTTACAACTCTTCTGCCTTGGAACCAATACTTAATTTTTTGATTCTAAGAAAGAAGGTAAGGGTTTATTTAAATATATATATATATAATGATATAGTTTATTAAAACTTTTGCTAAAATGTAAGGACTCTATATCCATAGCATTCATTCATCTGCTACTGTAGTTTAATAATCCTATGTGAGTTAGATAGTTCTCTAGCAGATTTAGGCAAGTTTCAGATGATGTTATAGCATATATATATGCTATAGCATCTATAGATAATTGGTCAGACTGATGATACTAGAAAATCACTGATGACCTTATGATCAGGTCAACAGTAGAATAATTAGAATATGAAGACAAGATGCCTGCTTTACATAAAATTAAATGGTTAATAATTCATAGTAAATTCTTGAAGACTTTTTTGCACGTCAAGTAAATATTGTTTACAATTAACTACTGCATATATAGACTTATTAAAACCTTACATTTCTAGAATATGATAACAATGTAATTGATTTTTCAATTTCTTGCATATGATAGGTGACTTGTTGCTCTTGTAGCTTCAAGCATACAAAACAGTGGTTCCCAAACTTTTTTGGCCTACCTTTCCAGAAAAAAATATTACTTAGCCCCCTAGAAATTAATTTTTAAAAATTTTAATAGCAATTAATAGGAAAGATAAATGCACCTGTGGCCATCACCACTACCCTGGATTGCTGCAGCACCCACTAGGGGGCGGTAGCACTCACTTTGGTAATCATCCATATAAAATGTGTAAAAAATTTGCAAACACTAAAATTCTGATAACAGCAAAAATATTAGTGCAACTTTTAGGAAGATACTGTTTCATCACCATCTGTAGTTGTTTATACTAAAGGTTTTTAAGAAATATAATAGTTTTGGGGCAGCTAAGTAGCTCAGTGGATACAGTGCCAGGCCTGGAACTGAAATTTGGCCTCAAGACACTTCCTGGCAGTATGACCATGGGCAAATCACTTAACACCAATTATCTAACCTGTACCACTCGTCTGCCCTGCAATTAAGACTTAGACCTATTCTAAGAGAGAAGATAAGGATTTTTAAAAGAAAATGGGCTTCTCAACTCTGCAATTTGAAAAAAGCACCTAATGTAGTTTGTAATCAGGGATTTGTTAGTAAAGGATTAATACTACCTCTCTGGAAAAAAAAAGTGATATTTTAAAGTTTTATCTATATTATTAGCATTACCTCTGTCACTTTCTTAAGTCTAGAAACCAACAAAACAATAAATCAAGTGCCAAGTTATAGTGTTTTCCCATTTCTGAATTATAAATGCTCACAAACTTTAACAATTGGCTCTCAAGTATAACTTGGCTTCAATAAACCTCTATTTTAAATTCTCAGCACTGTAGCAATACCAATTAAATAATGCTTTGACCACATTTTTAAAGAAGACAAAAAACTTGAGCATGTTATAGTCTTAAATGTACAGATGAATCTAAACTCTGTTATCCTAAGTGAGGTGTGAAGTTATCAGATCAAAACTGATGGAATTAGAGAGTAGCTGGTCATAATGAGCCAAGAGGGATCAACAAATTAAACAATAAACATTTATTAAACACTTGGGATGTGTCAGGTAATATGTGAAGTTCTGGGGATACAAAAAAAGGGGCAAAAGACCCTGCCCTCAAGAAGCTAACATTCTAATGGGGAAAACAACATGCAAACTAATCTATACCAAAAAACCTATATGCAGGATAAATGTGAATAATAGAGGCTTAATTAAGAGGGATTTGGGAAGGCTTCCTGTAGAAGATGGGATTTTTGTTGGAACTTAAAGGAAGCCCATAAGGTCAGTTGTATGACCTAAGGCAGTGGTTCCCAAACTTTTTTGGCATACCTTTCCAGAAAAAATGTTACTTAGCCCCCTGGAAATTAATTTTTAAAAATGTTAATAGCAATTCATAGGAAAGATAAATGCACCTGTGGTCATCACCACCCCCCTGGATTGCTGCAGCACCCACCAGGGAGTGGTAGTGCCCACTTTGGGAATCACTGATCTAAGGAAAGAGAACATTCCAAGCATGAGGAATACCAAAGAAAACCCAGGAGTTGATATGTGGAGTATCATGTTCTTGGAATAGGTAGGAGGCAGTTGTTATTGGACAAAGAGTACATGTTGGAGAGTAAGATTTAAGAAAACTAGAAAAGTAGAAAGGGGCGAGGTTATGAGAGGCTTTGAATGCTATACAGTATTTGATCCTAGAGGCTCTAAAGAACCACTGGAGGGAAAAAGGAGGTAACATAATTGGACCTATACTTTAGGAAAATCACTTTACTAGCTGAATGCAGGATAGAAGAGAATGGGGAGAAAATGGAAGCAGGCAGCACCACCAATAATAGGCTATTGCAATAATCCAGGTATGAGGTGATATGGGGTTATAGTAGAATGTGTGTATTATAGGGTTTATAGTATAGTATAGTGGCAGTGTCAGGGGAAACGATATGAAAGGTGAAGGATAGTGATGAATCTATGATATCTTTAAGGTTGTGAGTTAGAGGGACTGGGAGGAATAGGGCACATGGGAGGGGGTAAGATTTTAGGGGAAGAGAAGTTCAGTTTTGGACATAATTAAGTTTAGGTGTCTACTGGACATGTAGTTCCAAGATGTCTGAAAGGCAATTGGGGATAGGAGATTAGAGGTTGGCAGAGAGACTGGGGCAGGAAAGGCAGAGATGGTAGTTAAATCCATGGGAGGTATTGAGATCACCAACTGAAATAAATAGTATATAGAGAGAAGACAACCCAAGACAGAACCCTGACGGCCACTTTTTGTTAAGAGAGTGTGATCTGGAAGATGAACCAGCAAAGTAGCAGAAGAGTGGACAGATAGCTAGGACAATATCAGGTTGGCCAATATGCAGAAAAGGGAAATGATAAATGTTGGAGGGGATGTGGGAAAATTGAGATATTAATTGTTGGTAGAGTTGTGATCTGATCCAATCATGCTGGAAAGGAATTTGAAACTATGCCTAAAAGACAATAAAACTAGGCATACCCTTTGACGCAGCAAAATCATTACTAAGTATGCATCCCTCAAAAAGAGGGAAAGGACCTATTTACAAGAAAATATTTATTGTGGCTTTTTTTTGTGGAAGCAAAGAATTGGAAATTTTGGGGTTGTCCATTAACTGGGGAATGGCTAAATAAATTGTAGTATATATTATGATGCAATACTATTGTGCTATAAGAAATGATGAGCAGTATGATTTCAGAAAAATCTAGAACAACTTAAATGAACTGATACAAAGTGAAGTAAACAAAACAAGAAGAACACTGTACACAACAAAGCAATATTTTTTGATGAACAACTGTGAATGACCTAGTTATTCTCAGTAATGCAGTGATCCAAGACAATCCCAGGGAGGCATGATGAAAAATGTCATCTACCTTCAGAGAAAGAACTGCTTGAGTGTGAATGTAGAACAAAACATACTGTATTTCACTTTTCTTTTTTAATTTTCAGTTAGGATCTCTTCCACAAAATGACTAATATGGAAAATGTTTTACACTGCACATGTAAAATCTATATTAGATTGCTTACTATCTCAGGAAGGGATGAGGGGTAAGAGTAAAGGTAGGAAGGAGGAAGAGAATTTGAAACTCAAAAAATTTTTTTAATGAATGTCCTTTCTCTTCTTTTTTTTTTTTTATTTCTTTGGGATACAGACTTAGTAATGGAATGGTATTTTCTCAGTTGAAAAAGTAGGGACAGGGGAGCCATAGGATCCTTGAGGAGGGATGAAAAGGTTTGGAGGAGCCCCTATTGAGAGTGGGATAGTGATTTATCAAGGGAGGTATAGAAAGATTACCTAGCAAAAATGGGAACCTCAGTTGAGATTATAAAACATAAATTTATAGAGGACTCAGTTAAACTAGTTGTATGATTTTCTCCATCTTTGTTCAACAGCCCATGAGCAAAGGTGACAAATGGTGGGAGTGATTCAAGGCTGAGGACTGATAGGGCATAATTCGTAATGTAATTAGGGAGATAGGAATTCAAGAAAAAAGGACAATGTAGAGTTGAAGCCATACCCCTGGTGGCCCTTTAGAAAAGGAAGATATTTTCTAAGGAGCACTAATGGCAAAAGATAATTCTAAGGAACATGAACTTTGGTAGTGAAGATGGGATTAACTCTCTCATTCTTACTTGGGAAGTCCACAAACAATTTACTAAAGTGGTTTACACCTCCAGAAGTGACTGACTGCTCCCCCACCCCCAACAGTGCTAAGCAAATTTAAAGATTGCAATTGGTCCCTATAAAGTGGAAGAAGGGACAGGAAGTGACTTTAAGAAAGGTCTTTAAAAGAGGCCAAAATTTCCTGTCAGGAGGTCTTGGGGCTGAATTTGGAGCATGGAGGATCGGGGACTCTGGTAAGACTGCTCCTGGATCTTCTCCTTTTGGAGCCACTGCTTGAGTGAGTGAAAAGCTGACTCCTTTCCTGGCTTCTGAGGAGATTAGTTTCCTTAGCGGCCTCCCCATCTTGAAGGAGTCCTCATGGGTATTCACCACCAGGCCCTCCAGTTGAGCCTGTTGAGCCATATTTAGTGTGGTAGGTTAGATATTTTACTCTACTCTCTTTTACATTTTTCTACTTTCACTCTTCCTATCTTTCTGTAAATAAAACTGTTAAAGAGTCATTTTGACTTGATGTCGGGAGCTATTAAGAGAAATTAGAATCTCAAGTAGATATTTTTATCTGGACCCCCTCAAAAGATCAATACAGACCGGCAGAGCTGTGTATTGATCTTTCCGCCCTATCTAAATACGGGACGAGACAGGTGTGGGATATCTAAGATAAAAATCTGAGATTCCTCTTTTGATTCCTTTCATAATTCTCACCTTCCTTCAAAATGCATTATAGTCTTATTGAAAAAGCTTTGGGCTCTCAGGACTCCAGCAGGAGGGGGGCTAACTCTGTTCCCCTTTACCCGAGAACACAGATGGCTGGTACGGCCAAGGTCGAACCCTTGGCAGGGCATTTTGCCCAGAATTAAAATAAAATAATGAGGCTCAAAAAATTGTTTAATACCATCAAGGCTGAGAAACTGACGGGGCTTTCTGACCTAACGGAGATGTCCCAGGCTCCACTTAAAGTTGATAGTTTAGCATAGGTTTTTGTCTACGCCTGGAGGCTTCTAAGACTTTTGTTTTGACTATAGTAAAAATCTTGTTCTCTGTAACTGTGGGAAACTTTCTTGGGCTTTTGGGGGAAAGGGATCTTTAATTTCCTTTAAGTGGCTACTTCAGTATTTCTTGAAGTACTATGAGCTAACAAGCCGCACTTCCAATCTGTTTCATTCTTTGCATCAGACAACCACCCAGGCCACTCAGATTAGTCTCTGGTTATAGAGCAGGATCTCTATAACTTGAGCTGTATTAATTATTTTTTAATCAGAGACCATTCTCTCATATTTAGTCCAACCATAAATTTAATCCCTACAGTAGTAAAGAGAGCTAGCTATGGAACAAGAACCCAGTACTTAATTACTTCTCATTGATTGTCTGGGAAAGGGAGGACAAAGACCAATTGGATTTCTCTCTTTCCACCACCACTGGCAGGGAGTAGGTCTAGGACAGTGATGGCAAACCTATGGCACAGGTGGCAAAGATGGCACGCAGAGCATTCCCTGTGGGCACATGGCCACCCTATACCAGACTCAGGAGCTGCTCCCCTCCCTCTCTCCACTGTGCCTGACAACATCTTTTAACATCCCTCGCCCCTCTGCCCAGTAGCCCAATGGGAGTGCAGATGGGGTAAGGGGGGCAGCCCACAGGAGGCAGAGCACTCAGGCCACTCCACTCCCCCTCTCTACACTTGTAGAGGACATTCCTCACTTCACCCAGTCCTCTGCCCAGCAGCCCAACGGGGGTGGGGGTGGTTGCCAGGCACTTCATGGAGGAAAGGGCACAACACTTGGTTTCTGGGGTGGGGTGGGGGAGGGGCCCTATACTCAGTCTCTAAAAGGTTTGTCATCACTGGCCTAGGAAATGAGAGTAGGAGATGAGTATAAGGAGTATGACCTCTTTGAATCTTGAAAGAAGTTCTGTTCATGTTAGGAGTTAAGCTTCGGAAAGGAACAAGCCTAAGTAGTACAACTGAGAGATTCATCTAGTAAAGATGTTGCACCCAAGGGAGCAGGATAAGGCTACCACAAAAAGAAAAATGTTACTGAATCTCTACAGTGCAGGAGGTACAAACTGCTTATGGCAATCTGTGTTTCTTACATTTGTGCACCTCTACTAGCATAAAGCGCGTGCATGTTTTTCCACTGATACTCTGCATAGTTGAGTTGCTGAAGAGTGAATCCAAGATTTATGGGGAACATTTTGTTAATACTGTTTTGAGGCCAAATTAGTAAATAGCTTTACTTTGAGCTAATTTTGTCTACTGGTTAATTATTAAAGGTAAGTATTTTGGTTAGGGGAAAAAATTTTATAAGTTCATATCCTTTGAATACTTTGCACCAGGAGGTAGACATTCCCCAACCCCTAAGAATCCCAATTTATGAGTGCAAGTTGGAACTTTAGTTTTAGAGACTAATTCAGTGGTTTGTACCACTCCTGCCTCTCCCCACTTCAAAAATCTTTAATGGTTCCTCACTGACTACAGGGATCACATTCCAGCTCTCATATCTGACAGTGCAAGAATCTCTACAATCTTTTTTCTACCAACCTTTCCAACACTATCTCACCTATAATTCCTCTAAACCAGCGATGGGTAAACTATTCCCCATGAGCCAGATCCAGGCCGTAGTTTGCCCATCACTGCCTTAAACAATTTCCTAATCACTGTAGTGGCCTGTAGGGAATAGTTTGCCCATCACTGCTCTAAACTATTCTCTGGTCAAAATGGTTAACAATGGTATGTCATGTACATTTCTGACTTTGTTCATACTGTTTTCCCTACCCTGGAATGCCCTTCCCATTCCTCTGCCTTTAAGTTCTACCCTTCCTTTGAGGTCCAAACTTCAGGAACCAACTTCCTTTATTGGATCTCATCCCTAAATGCCACAGGTATACATAGTATGTATATACAGTATCTTAGAATTTGAAGGTCAGAAGGGACATTGGAGACTACTGGAGCTATCGTCTTTTTGCCAACTGCCATCCTTGGCCTTTAATTTGGCACTCCAGCTCTGGCTCTGAGACCCTATGCTCCTGACTGATAAGAATTTACCACATATGTAAGCGTCCCCAGATTTGCCACTTTAAAAAAAAATCAGATTATTACTAATTGCCTCAGATCTAGATGATGAGAGTTATAGAATTTGAGGGCAGGAAGGGACCTATTTTCCATAAAATCGAAATTTTCTGTTTTCCTGACATTTTCCTACTTTTCATCCATTTCTTCCCAACTAATTCCCTATTCTCTTCCCACAAGATTAATCAAATCAACACTACCATTCCTTCCCAGATTAAAATATTCTTCTATAGCCACCAGTGCCCCATAAGTTCTATATTGGAATGCAAGTTTTTTGAAGGCAAGGACTATTTTCCTTGCTGTATTTAAATTTCAGCATTTAGCATAGTACCTGACATACAGTAAATACTTAATAAAGGCTTTTTTCCACTTACTTACCTAGTTCAACACCTTATTCTACAAATGTGGAAAACTAGACTTCAGTCTGAATTTCTTATAATCCATAATTAATTAGCTGCAGATAGAAATAGAAGCCAGATCTCTTGACTATTAGTCTGGTATTTGTTCTATGTCACATTGTCTTATACCTCCCTCTGAAATCACATAGCATTTATTCTTTGTAATATTCATATGATCCTGGATAATATATTTAAGACTTTTATATCTGAAAATGCTCTATGATTATTAATTTTTATTACTATTATTATTATTATTCTCTGTAATTGCAATTTTCTCATAAACATGAAAGTGCAAAATTAGATGGGCTCTGGAGTACCTTCCAGTTGTCCAGAATACAGTCTTGCCTATTGCAAAGTATTATAAAAAGTTTTATTACTTTTGTATTTGCAAAGTATTATAAAAAGTTTTATTACTTTTGTATTTGCCTTTATGGTATTATCATTCATATCTGCAATTTCATGCCAACCCTTGGTAAAGAATACAACTACCCAATTTGGAACTATGCCTAAAGGGCTCTAAAACTATGCCCAAAGGGCCTTTGATCCTGCAATACCATTACTAGGTCTGCATCCCAAAAAGAAAAAAAATAAAAAGGAAAAGGACCTATTTGTATAAAAATATTCATTATAGCTTTTTTTGTGGTAACAAAGAATTTGGAAGTTGAGGGGTCATCATTTGGGGAATAGCTAAACAAGAGGTAGTATATGATTATGAAGGAATATTATTTGCTATAAAAATGATGAGCAGGATGATTTCAGAAAAATCTGGAAAGACATACATGAGCTAATGTGAAGTGAAGTAAGCAGAATGAGAAGAACACTGTACAATGAAAGCAAAATTTTTTTGATGAACTATGAATGTCCTAGTTATTCCACAACTTAGTGATCCAAGACAATCTGAGAGAAGCATAATGAAAAATGCCATCTGCCCTTCACAGAAAGAAATCTGAAAGATGGAATCTGAGCATAGACCAAAACATACTAAATTTTATTTTTTCTTTCTCTTTTTTTTTGAGATCTCTTCCACAAAATGACTAATATGGAAAAATATTGTATGTGACTACACATTTAAAAGCTATATCAGATCACATACTGTCTCAGGCAGAGGAAAAGGGTAGGAGGGAGTTAAGGGAGGATGGGTGGGAAGAAGGGAGAAATTTAGAACTAAGTTTTTTAAAAGAATGTTAAATTGTTTTTCTATATAATTGGGGGGGGGTGTATAAAAGAATACAGCTCCCCAAGTATAATTCTAGAACTATCCAAAATGAGATAGTTTACTTCCAGGCTAAGATGGTGGCAGAGTAGAAGGAAGGGTCAAGACTCTCCTCACAACCGACTGATACAAAGTGTCACAAAAGGACAAAAATCAAAATCAGAGGAGTGAAGGGGCTCAGCTACAGGGCACAGACTTGAAGGTAGGCAGTTTTAGGGTATTTCCATGCTATAAGGGAGTAAAACGAGACCTACCAAAGCGTGAGCTGATCATTCCGCGCCCCCCTCCCCCCCTACTGTGCCAGAGTCAGAGCTGGCTGAGGACACCACGGGGTCTTGGCAATGAGACTTGGGACCTGAGGCTAGGGAGCACAGAATTTGGAGTTAAGAAACAGGGTAGACCCAGGCTGTCTGAGGCAGAAGCAAAGGAGCCTGGAAAAATAGCCTCAGGGCAAGACTCTTTAAAGCCCACTACACCAAGAACTGCCTGCCTGCCTCACTCAGACTTCTGGCTGAGAACTCAAGGTAATACAGAGAAAAAAATGAGCACAGTAATGGGTACCAATGCAAAGGAACCACAATCCACAAGTACCAAAAGAAATAAACAATGGAGAAAGCCTCTGACCCTGGATAACTTCTACGGAGAAAAAGAGCAGAGTTCAGAGGCAACAGCAGAGAGAGACAAACAAGCAAACTTTCCAAAAAAAAAAAAAAAAAAAAAAAGAAAAAGAAAATTGGCACAAGCTCTCAAAGAACTCAAAATGGAGTTGGAGAACCAAGTAAGAAAGAAGAAAAATGGGCAGAAAAGTGAGAAATAGAAATGCAAGTAATTAAAAAAAGAAAATAAGTTTAAAAGACAGAATCTCCCACTTTGAGAAAAAAAGCCCAGAAATTACATGAAGTAATAAGTAAATTGGAGACCAGAATTGACCTGCTGGAAGCTATGAAAAGCAGGATAGACCAAAATGAAAAGGAAAATCAAAAGATCATAGCTGAAAACCAGGCTTTAAAGACTAGAATTGGGCAAGTACAAGCTAATGATCTCACAAGACAACAAGAATCAATAAAACAAAATGAAACAGTCTGCCTTAGGAGAGAGAACAGGTTTTCCTCTCACTAAGGTCACTAGCCAGGTACATTTTAGTAAGGTTTCTTGTTCAAGAACTGGGGTTCAATAATGTTTATGTAGATAACTCCCCAATCTATATGCCCTAATGTCTTCTCTGAACTTTACTACTGCACTATTATTAAATGTCTGCTAAATATCACCTCTAAGTCCCACAGCCATCTCAAATTCAATATATCCAGAAACAGGACTTTTCTTTCCTTCCCAAATCCCCATTTTTGTGGTGACACTACTATACTTCTAGTTACAAAGGTTCCCAATCAGGGAGTCATCCTTGAATTTTCCCTCTTCCTTAATCTGTTTATCAAATAGGTCTGGTCAATTCTATCTCCACATCTTTTATCAGTCTCCTTATCTTCACTTACAAAACCTTGTTTGTAGTTTCAACTCTCATCTGGATCATTGTATTTTTTCCCACCTCCACTCAGTCCCTTCTACAATTTATATTCCATCTAGTTGTCAAGTCAACTTATTCATAAAACCAGATATGGCCATGTAATCCCCTACTAAAATACCTTTAGCACTCTTTATAAACACAGAATTTCTTTAAATGCATATAGACCTTTCAGGATGCCCTTAGTAATTGTAAATCTTTCTTTCTTAAAATTTTATTTACTTACTTATAAATCTTGTGTATATATTGAAATCTGCCCCCATCCCCATTCTCAAGTATAATGTAACCTACTTAAAAGCAGGGACTATTTTTGTCACTGTAGCCTCAGTGCATATTATAGGCGCTTAATATTTACTATTCTTCCCAAGCCCATCTCTCTTCCTAACTTTTCTATATCTATTGAGAGTATCACTGCCCCTTGCAGTTTGTGAATATGAAAATCCCTACCCCCTTTTATGGTCATAATAGTATTAGCCTTTATGATTATTTTTGTAATACAATCATTAGTTATGAATTAATAGTCAAGTAATATAGTTAACCTGATATAATTTAGAAGCATTAGCTAAGAAAAATACAGTTTAGAGTGGTATTAAATCTTGATGACAGACTGTGACCTTAGGCCTGTAACCCAAATGTTCCTACCAAGCCCACCACATCCTGATGGGACAGATGATTAATCACAGGAGGTGCAATGACATAGATAGCCAGACAAGGGATGTTTATCCCTAAAGGTGTACTGACCTAGATTTGCTACCAGCTTAGGTGACTTGCTCTTGACATCCATAAGAACTATTTGTATACCAGACCCTATCCCCTTATTTTCCAAGAATTGCAGGGGCCTTGTAAAGTCCAGGCCTAAGAACAGATATTGAGTACCATCCATAAGTGATAATTTTGTACTTTCCAGCTTACACAGCATCTGCATCATCACTTAAGTCATGTCCATCTGGAAGCTATATATTCATACTATTCTGATTCTAGCTATATCCCATATCTATCTTGACCTGACACTGGATCATCAGATTTTTGTATATAAAAAAGGCTATCTCTTAAGCTCAGTGTCTCTGGTCTTGACCAGGGTCTGGCTTTATTGTGAGACCAGTCCTCTCTCAATAAACCTATTTCTTTTTGGCTTGGAGACTTTGTTTCTCTTACTGGTATTTGTGCTAAGAGAAATTTGCCCACCTTTTACCCAGATTTGTAATCTAGTACCCCTACTTGAATCCTCATTTTCTTCCATTCCCTTACTCCCCATACTATTTCTCTGCTCAAGAAGCTTCCATGGCTCACAATTGCACTAAGATCAAATGCAAATTTGTGTTTGATATTTATAGTTCTTCCAAATCTACCTCCAACTTGCCTTTCCAAGGTTGATAATACATTACTTCCCGTTGTACTGGGAACAACACATTCCATAATGTCTGGTCTCTGTAGTTCTAGAACTATTCATAATAAATATAAGGATATGTTTATTTTTTAGGACTTTTAAGGTGACAAATGCTATCCTAATGAATGGATGCTACTTACTAGAAAAATATTAAAGGAAAACTATAAACTCCAAAGCAAGAGCTCTGTTATTTTTCATCTAAGGAACAAGCCTCAAAACTATTTCCCTTGATAACAGCTAGTTGGAGACAAAATAAAACTCCTTAGGGATACTCTATTTTTTGCTTATCTACACAATCTCACCACGTATGCCTTGTTAGAAAGATTTCTTTCCAGATGTGCTAATGCTCATCTTAGCCCAAGTAAAATAAATTTTTGTAGCACTCTGTTTCTACTGAAAACTGATTTCTATATCCTAAGCAAAGGTAAAAATGAGCCAACAAGCTTATTGCTGGTGCTCCCATTTAACCAAACACTACCCTAAGACCCCCTAAAAACTAGAAAATGAACATTTCTAATGTGTATCAAAGATGAAACCTTTTTTGTATAAGGGAAAGCTTATGGTCAGCTCTGAGGGAGTGCTGACAAGTAGGTGTGCTATGGGTGCTAAGTGTCCTACACAATCTGAGAAGCGTGTATGTTGAGGGAAGTCCAGCATCTAGTAATGCTTGTACTTCAACTAGGGCAGTGTCCTTTTTGTGTGACATCTCTCCAGAGAGCTCTAGGGGTTGACTTGGCTACTGGAGTTGGTAACACTGGGTTCTACTATCCAATCTGTAATTCCTCTGGAGAGGAAATTTTTGGTAGCTATTTGTGAAACTACTAGTATCCTAATTCTTTCTTCCTCTGGTGTGAGAGTTAGTTTATGACAAAAATCACTCTTTTAGGGGACAATTGCCGGTATCTGTAAGTAGCTGATCTTATTATTGCCCACAAATGTACCCTATGTTCAAGAATTCAGAAATCTCCTTATTAGACTATAATCTTTTCATTCCTCCCTCAGCTTTCCCATACAAAACCTTTCTTCCACACTATAACCTCTATAACCTCCAATTCCTTGATAGCTCAATCCTCTCCCAGGACATCTCCCCTGAAATAACCACACTTTCCTTTTCCCCATCTTGACTCCTTGGTGAACCAATTCAAATCTATACAGTTCTCCTTTCTTGAATCCCCAATCCCCTTATCATATTTCCACTTACTCCTAGTCAAGCCTCAGCCTTGAATCACACCCATCTCCCTCCTATACACCTGCTGCTGAACAATGAAGAAAATTACACAACCATTCTGACTGGGTCCCCCCCAAAATTTATATTCCACAACCTCAGATGGACCCACATTGCTATCAGGCAAAGCTACCTCCCTTGTCAACTCAATTATCTCCACAGAGACTCTTCCAAATGTTTTCATTCCCCCCACCCAACCTCACAAGGCTCCCTTCTCATTCAACTCTCTCAGTTGAGAACCTTGTCTTCCTGTGAAAATCGAGGCATTTGCTGTGAGTTCCCTCTCCCTCATTTATCAATTAAATGCCTTCTGCCATTTATCTCCTCCTTCATCTTTATCTCATGACATGAAGTGGTCTTATTCCTGACCAAAGCTAACCCCTTTACTTCATGTTACTTGAATTCTATCACATCTTCAACAGATTGTTCCTCTCCTATCCTCACTCTTTCACTTCTTTTCTTTTCTTTTTTTTATCTTTTCAATAAATTGTCTGTTCTAAGGCTTAGAAGAATGGTAAGAACTAGGAAAATGGGGTTAAGTGACTTGCTTAGGGTCACACAGCTAGGAAGTATCTGAGGCCAGATTTGAAACCAGAACCTCCCATCTCTAGGCCTGGCTCTCTATCCAATGAACTGCCTACTTCTCTCAATTTGACTTATTTTCAATCTCTCACTCTGTCTACTGGCTCATCCCTCCTACCTACAAACATGCGCATGTCTCTTCCATCTCTGCAACCATCCCATATCTCTTCTGACCTTTTTAATTAAACCCCTTGAAAAGACAATGTACAACAGGAAACTCAACTTTCTCTTCTCCTACTTTCTTCTTAATCCTTTACAATCTGGTTTCTGATCTTATTTCATTGAAATAGCTTTCTCTGAAGTTGCTAATCTTAGTTGCCAAATCCAAATGACCATTCTCCTTGACCTCTCTGAAGCCTTTGACACTGCTGGATCCTCTTCCAGATTATGCTCTCTAATCAGAAGGGGCCCTGATAGTTCTGTCTCTATATTACTTCACTTGGTGATCTCAACACCTCCCATGGATTTAATTACTATCTCTGCTGATAACTCTCAAATCTACCTTTCTTGCCCCAGTCTCTCTGCCAACTTCCAATCTCTCATCTCCAATTGCCTTTCAGACATTTTGAACTACATGTTCAGTGGACAACTAAACTCAATAATGTCTAAACTGAACTTCTCTTCCCCTAAAATCTTACCCCCTCCCACGTGCCCTATTCCTCCCAGTCCCTCACATTCACAACCTTAAAGTCATTATGACTCATTATCATCTCTTGCCTCTCATATAACCAGGCTATTACCAAAGCCTGATGATTTCACCTTTGCAACATCTCTCCTCTGACACTGCCACCACTGTCACCTCATACCTGGATTACTGCAATAGCCTACTGGTAAGTACGCCTCCTTCCAGTTTCTCCTCATTCTATTCTAACCTGCATTCAGCCTGTAAAATGATTTTCCTAAAGCATAGGTCCAATCATGTCACCTCTTCCCCCAACTTAATAAACTCTAACGATTCCCTACTGCCTCCAGGATCAAATACAAAATGCTCTATATAGCAATCAAAGCCCTTCATAACCTAACCCCATTCTATCTTTACAGTATTCTTATACCTTACTCTCCAATAAGAACCACTCCACAAAAACTCTATTGATACTTGCTTATCACCATTGTCCTTGCTACCATTTTTAATCATCCTGAGAACACATAGATCTAAAAGTTTGTACCTTTTAGTGAGAGTAAAACAAAGTCTGTCTTTTCGAGCAAATTTGAAAAGTTATAGTTCAAAAATTGAAGTTTTTTGCATAAACTTATTAAGGTACGCTTTATATTCCTTTCATTAAATAGCTGGTGAAGACTATTCTATCAGTTTGACAGCGAAGGAGAGAAATTATTATGATAGCTTGAGAATGGAATGATAAAAAGACAGCTGATTTTGGAGAGTGGAGATCCTGGCAGGTTCTTTTTCGTTTAAACCCTAACCTTCCATCTTAGAATTAATACTGTGTATTAGTTCCAAGGCAGAGGAGTGGTTAAGGATTAGGCAATAGGAGTTAAGTGACTTGGTCTGGGTCACACAGCTAGGAAGTGTCTGAGGCTAGAATTGAACCCAGGACCTCCTGGCTCTCAATCCATTGAACCACCTAGTTGCCCCTTGGCATGTTTTTAAGTTGGAAAAAAAAAAAGACTCCATGAATTATGGTGGCATAATTGAAGATGCATAAATGAAAGAAGATGTGTAAAGTCATGGAGAAGAAAAGTAGATAGGTCTGAGGGTAGAGGGAGATGGAGTGAGCTCTAGTTAAGGCTGAATTACACTTCTTCCTCTGAGATTGTAAGGATTAAACTGGAATGGGAAGTAGAGGAATTAGGGAGTTCACATATGGCCTCAATCTTCTCAGTTAAGTAGGCAAAAAGTCATATGCTGAGAATGAAGGGAGAAGGGAAAGTCTGAGACTTAAGAGACAAGCAACCAGATAATGCAGCTAAATGGTATAGCAGATAGAGTCCTGGACCTGAGTTCAAATTCAGCCTCAGACATATACTAGTAATGGGACCCTACGTTAAGCCACTTAACCTCTCTTTGCCCTAGTTTCCTCATCTGTAAAATGGGGATAATAATAGTATCTACCTTCAGTGCTGTTTGAGAATCAAATGAGATATTTGTAAAATGTTTTACGAATCTTAAAACACCACAAATAATTTAGCTTAGAAACAGCTCCTTTTCTCACCTTCACCTCCCTGGTTTCCTTCAAAACCCAACTCAAGCATCACCTCTTTACAGGAAGCATTTTCTGGTCTCCTAGGCTGCTAGTGTCTTCCTATCCAATGTGAATAAAAAAATAAAAAAATAACATCCTTGCTGTAGTGAGGTCCTAATTTGATTACGATAATTCAGCATAAAGCTATATGGAATCCAGTTAGGTAGGGTAGAATTTATTCCTATTTTACAGAAAAACAAAATAAGCAAACCAAAAAAAGAAAAACAAAACAACTGGTGTTCAGAGGGATAAATAACTCATTCAAGATGCTACAGTCAGTAAACTGTAGTCTAGGTTTCCTGACTAAGTGACCTCTCCACTGTACCTTGCTGCCTCATATCAGAAGGACAGCAGGTTTAATTGCTACTACAGACACAATTAAACCAAGATAAAGGCTTTAAATACCAACAACTCTTACACATTTTCACTATGTGACAAGTATACACATGAACTGGTTTGAAACAGCTGGAATCCTACTCGTGATATACAATTCATTAAGTTTATTTCAACTCTTCATTTTGGATTTAGTTTTTTTACCTTCAAAATCTAATTAAGAAAGCACTGACTTCAAATCATTTCAGAGCATCAGATTCAGAAAATTTGAAATTTAAATTAAGAAAATTAAGAAATCGCTTAGTACAGTCCTCTCCTTTACCTCTAAGAACTATCTGGCATAAAAAGCTCTTTACCAACCCATCCCTACTGCCTCTCTAGTCTTATACAATTCTCCCTTCTACTCTATATTACAGCCAAATTGGCCTACCTGCTTTTCTCATGCATAGTGTGATGCACTGTCTTCATCTTTCATACCTGGAATGTGCTCCTTTTCTCACCTTCACCTCCCTGGTTTCCTTCAAAACCCAACTCAAGTATCACCTCTTTACAGGAAGCATTTTCTGGTCCCCTAGGCTGCTAGTGTCTTCCTATCCAAGATTACCCTCTGCACTATTTATAGCCATATACACACACAAACATTCAGTCACTCACAGGTACAAGGCTTTACACTAAGATCCTTAAGGGAAAGACTGATTCATTTTTGTTCTTGTATGTCCAACTAAACTTAGCAGCAAAGTACCTTGCTACATTTATAGTAAGGGCTTAATGCTAGATGGTGCAATGGATAAAATTCTGGGACTGGACTCAAGGAAGACCTAAGTTCAAATCTAGTTGATGCTTTTTTGTGTGACCCAAAGCAAGTCATTTAACTTGTCTTCTTCCCCTATAAAATGGGTATCAAGATTATGAGAATCAAATAAGATAGTATTGTAAAGTGTTTTGCAAACCTTAAAAAGCTATATAAATGTTAGCTATTATTAATAAATTATTCTTGATTATTTATGTTTAAGTCAGTCACATTTGTATAGTGTTTGCCAATAACTAAGTCATTACATATATCATCTCATTTGATCCTCCCTAGGGAGGTTAAGTGACTTGCCCAAGCAAGTCCTAACAGACAATTAATGTAGGGGCAGAGCCAAGAGTCAGGACTAGAATCAGAAAGTCCTGATTCTTAATCTGATGCTCCTTCCAGAATATCATGTTGCCTCTGAATCAAATCCATCAAGATCTGTGTGATTTGTTCCATTAATAAAGGACACTTATGAATTAGCACAAATCTTTTTGAAATAAGTCACCTCCAAGGGACTACCTGACATGTAGAAATATCTATCTTTCCTTAAAATTCATTAAAAAATTAAAACCTCCACTGCCCCAACCCATGCTAATTAGAGAAAATGCATACCTGCTCTATTTCCTTTGAACAGGACGTCGGATTTTCTCCCATGCCTCCAGGTTGATCATTTTCCCATGGTAATTTATTTTTTCCTTTTCCTGCACTTAACACCCTTCGAGTACAGATAGTCTGATCAGCAGATGGACTATAAGATCCATACATCTGCATACTATCCCTTGAATGGTCACCACAATAACAGTGTGCACTCTGAGTTCTGTTACCTGCCAGAAGCCAGTCTGTATCAGCTCCATGAGGCAAGTGGGTTGATCTGCCCTGGGCAGAAGATGGCATTAGTATTGCATATTCCACAAATCCCTGTTCTGTTAGCCTTGGAAGAGTTTTCCTAGCTAATCTGGCTTGCACAGCATTCATCACTCCATCTCCATTATCTTGAAGCTCCACAGCATCCACAGCTCTGAAAAGTACACTGGTTTTACCTGAGCCCATTGAAGATGCCAATACAGCAAAGGCCTCCAAAGCAGCTTGTCGTACCCTACGTTTACTATCAACTAGAGCTGGGGCAAGGCCAAAAGCCAGTTTGGGCAAGTCAAAATCCTCACTTGGATAGGTCAGTAAGGAGCAAATGCTGATATTCACCACCTCCTCTCTCACTCTGGAATGCTTATGTTTGAGATGTTCCAGCAATAAACACAGGACCTGCTGAGGTCCTACTTCCTTCATCAGCTTAAGGAAAATTTTCATGTATTCTTGCTTGATCACCAACTTGTTGTCTGCTAGCACTTTGACTGTGGCAGTAATGACTGGTCCCAAGAACTGCTGTACCTGCTCCCCAAGGCGGGTCACCAACAGGTGCAGTACCTGAAGTGTGCCATGGACCACTTTGAAGTTAGAATCATCTAACAAGTTATACAATAAACTAATGAAACCTACAAGACTAGAGTGAGGAGTAGAGATAGGGCTAAACTTTCCCAGCACCTGCTTGAGTTCCTCCACAGCTTGAGTCCGGCTCTTATAGTCCTCCTGATCTAGCAACCTAGAATGCAGTTCCTGGGGAATGACACCAAACTTGAGGTGGCTGCTGGAAGGTGTTGCCGGACTGGGATGGGGATCTTCAGGAAACTCTGAGACCTCAAGTTCCAAATAATGAGGGACCTGACTCCCAAATTGGGCCTCTATACGACGATTGTAGTGTCTCCTTAGGGCAGAGGGCAGGCGAGAGATGTAAGACTGAAACCGATCTTGGCCCAGGCGCTCCCCTATTTGCTGCAGTGCAGAAAAAGCTATCTCGGCCTCTTCTTCTTCCTCCTGCTCCCCAAGCTTTCGGGCCAGCGATAGAGTGATCTCGGTGAGATCTAGGCCGAACAACAGATCCTGGGGAGTAAGCAAAATAGGGAGTAGTAGAGCAGTGGAAGCCCGGAGTCGAGCATCGGTGCTCTCCAAGCCTCGCTGTATGAGCGCCTGAAGCACTTGCAAGGGGCTCCGCTTCAAACACTGGTGCAGGATTTGCAGCGCATCCTTTCTCACTGCCGGGTTTTCTTCTCGCAGGGAGACCACGAGCTGTGGCAACAAAGCCAGGCTGAAGGCCTCTTCCAGCTGGCCCGCTTCCCCCTGACCCCGGAGTACGTCGGAGAGAAGTTGCAAGCAAAGTCGCTTCTCCTCCAGGCCTCCCTCCAGCAGCACCCGGCCCAGAGCCCGATAGAGCGCTTCTTTCCGCCTCGGGAAACCGAGGCGCCCGCCCCGGCGGGGCAGGGCAGCTTGCAGAGCTTGGAAGGCCTCGGACGGCTCCGGCGCCGTGCGGAGGAGCTGCAGGAGCCGGGTCTCCTCTTCCTCCCCTCCTGGAAAGTTTCCTCCAGTCCTAGACCAGCCACTTGTGATGGCCTCCTCGGCGGGGAGCAAGAGCGTGGTCGTGGACAGGGCTAGGGGGGCCGAGGGGAAGGAGCCATGGTCGCCGGCGGCACCGCGGCAGCAGTAGCTTTTCTCCTCTCTCATCGTCCGCCGAGGTGGATTTTCATCAGTCTCGGTAGTGGAAGGGCGGCAGCTGTTCCGGGGCCGATAGGCACTGGGGGCTAGGAACGGGGCCTGGAACAGGAGAAGCACGGAGGGCGCGGACGCCATGGAGGGGCGTCAAGAAGCTACGGCAGCGGGGAACCATTGCAGTTTCCTAGGGGCCCGGCAGAGCCCTTCCCTTCCTTCTCTTCTCCAGGCTCCCGAGCAGTGGAAGGGGAAAAGCAGCCGCCGAAGCCGGGGCCTGGATTGATTCCCCCCTTCTCCTCTTCTCCCACTCCTCCTCCCCCTCCTCCTCCTCTTCCTCTGCTGCTGGCGCCACGGCCCCACAGGAACGGAGCGTTCCCAAGCCGCCCCTGACTACAGGAGGCAGACCTCAACAAAATGGCCCCCGCTGCGGGCCCCAGACCCAGCCGCTGGCACCGGGCGTAACCAGGGCCACCACGTGACCAAACCGACCGCTTCCATGGTGACCAGCCGGCGCGCGATCTCTTGACCCGGAATGAAACCTCCCAAGGGGAGGTGAGAATTCTGGGATATGTAGTCTTCAAGACATGTTTAACAACCCACACCAGCCTAAATCGCTTGAAAGAGGCCAGGAGAAGGCAGCCGCAAATGACTGCTTAGGGGAGGGAAAGAGAGATGGATGAAGGCCAGGGCATAGGCGGAAGTGATGCTGCTCGATCTCGGGGCGGCGGGGCTTCGGCCGGAAGTTCTCCGCCCTACTTGTATGTGTCCGTCGGGGTTTGACTGGAGGCCAGTGAGGCTCCCGCCCCAGTGTTTCTTGCTTCTGGTCCCTCCTGCTTCAGTCGCCGCTGGCACAATCCCTGGGACTCAGGTATTTTCTGAAGGCTCTCCCAAAGTCGTTCTTGCTCTTGCGGGTCCCCGCGAAGAGAGGTTTGATCCTAGGAGAAGGGAGTGGGGGAGGGCGAGGAACAGAAGAGAAGTGGGAATGGGGGGGACGTGCAGGGCCGCTAGGAGGCCGGACCCCGAAGCAAGGGTGGGCACCGGTTGCCAACCTTCGACTGGGCCCACGAGCCCCGGGAGCGAACGAACCTAGAGGGAAAATCTTCCTCCCTAGCATCCTTTATGTCCTCGGGGTAAGCGGGTTAGGGTTGTTTTTCCCTCCCGAGTCCCAGGATTGGCTCAAGAAATGTTTGACTCCCTTCTCCATCTCCCCTCTCTGCTAGTTATAATTTTTAATTAAAATAAAGGAAAACGACTCCATCTGGAGATATCCTCTTTCTCCCTCATCTCATCTGCCACTTTCCCTCTTCCTCAGACCAAGTCTTTTTTCATTCCAAATGTGGGGAGGATCCCCTCCCTTCATCCTTCTCTTCCTCCAGAATCTCTATAGCTCCTCTTTTGGTCGCCAAGAGACGGAGACTGCAGATGTGTTACTTAGCAGGCACAAGTTCTTGGCACCATGGCCCTGAGAGAACTCTGCCCTGAGGATTTGAGGAAGCATGGGAGATGCCATTCTTCAGTATTTTTCGGGGAAGAGCTGAACCACGAATAGTTATTTTGTTTTAAAGAGTTGGGGAGGAGGCAGTTTTCGAAAACACTTAGACACTGAAGTGGTCACAATTAAGAGGGCTCTGGACCTGTACCGATGGATGGAGTGTAGACTCCCCAGGAATGTGGGAGATGAATTTCCGAAGGATCAATATACCTCTCTACTTTAGAAACAATACATATTCTATTTTGGGACAATCCTTTGGGGAAGAGAGTGGCTTTTCTGTATTGTTATTTGAAATCTCAAAATCTTTAATTCAGATAACCTAGTTATCCATGGTGTCATGGAATCAAGTATGATGTTTGTTAACTAAGTCATTATAATTGATCTCTCAGGCTATGCAACATAAAATAGTTTTGTTTCAAGCTCAGAATGAATTGTGAACATCTTTTTTTAAGAGCACAGTTGAACACTACAGTATTATTAATATATCTGAAGTTCTTGGAATTGCCCTTTCTTAATGGCATTCTAGTTAGTCACTGAAGAAAGACATTTTGTTTTTATTTTAAGAAGGTAGTTTAATTTTTTAAATATCGCCGATTACATGAATATATATGTGTATATATATAATTGCTATCATATTTCTTGCCTTCTCACTGGGTGACTGGAGGAATGGATTGGAGGAAGGGTGAGAATTTGGAAGTGAAGACGATTTTTAAAAAAATTTGACGTTTTATAGAATAATTTGGCTCACAGTTGTAACTTGACATTGAAAATGGCTATTTTAAACACTTATTAGGATTTTTCAACTCTGGAAAAGCTTGTAGAATTAAAATGTAGAAAACCATGAAGGGCATAAATGGAATAAAATTTTTTATCGACCTCCCGTGCAGAGTACAGTGCCATGTGCATAGTAAATCCTTAATATGTGATGATTAAATTAATACCAGAATTGAAAGGTATTTTTAAAAATTATTAGAAGAGGGGGCAGCTGGGTAGCTCAGTAGATTGAGAGCCAGGCCTAGAGACGGGAGGTCCTAGGTTCAAATCCGGTCTCAGACATTTCCTAGCTGTGTGACCCTGGGCAAGTCACTTGACCCCCATTGCCTGCCCTTACCACTCTTCCACCTATAAGTCAATACACAGAAGTTAAGGGTTTAAAATAAAATTAAAAAAAAATTATTAGAAGAGTTTTTAGACAAATAGTTGGTACATTACAGAGCAGGTAGCTAATTCATATACTCAGATAATAGCGCAAAGAGAAAAAATAGATTAAATTATATTCAGATAAATTCATGAATGAATATATTAAAATAAATTAAGGATGTTTGGGGGTATACACATTTTTTCCTATAAAATTTGTAGTGAAAAAAATTGCAAACATTTACAGAGAAAAATTTTTCAATATACAAGTAAACCTAATTTATTATTAACTTATCTAAATCCTTACTCCAATTCCTATGGTTGTATATTCACATGTATGAGAACATAGTTATTTTTTCAGTTTGCATTATTTTACATAAATCTTCCTGTAGTTCATTATATCCTTCATATTTGTAATTCCTAATGTTTTTTGGCATTTCATTACATATACATTATCTGTCCCTCAGCTGCTGGACAATCAGATTGTTTTCAATTTTTACTATTATATAGTGTTGTCAGAACCAGATCCAGACCAGTCATATCACCAGAAAAGATGTTATTTGTTAAATCAAGAGAAACATTGCTCTGAGCTCTGTTCCTCTTATACATGGCAGAGATAGGAACTTTTATAGGGGTGAGGGTGGGAGAGCATATTTCTTGTTAAGTGGGGAAAGTATCAACAGTGGAAACATTTCAAGGATGTTATAACATTGCTTTCTTCCTTTGTTTACATTATAAAAGTTTGCCTCATATTCTTGTGGTTTTTTGAAAGCGTACTTGCTACAGTGGTGTCTTATTCAAGGTTCCCTGCTACTCAGATAAGAAATTGGGCTTATGCAGCCATAAACATTTATGTAGAGATAGTTCCTTTATTTTCAATTACTTCTTGATGATGGTATACTTTCTATAGCGAAATTTCAGAGTCAATGAATTTTGCTTCTTGTCGTGTTATTACCAAACTACTTTCTAGAAATGGCATGTGATCATAAGATTCTAGATTTAGAACTGGAAAGAAATTTAGAGGCCATGAAATCCAAGCCTTTCATTTTAAAGAGAAGTTAAATCATAGTCGTACAAATAGGAGGTAGCAAAGCTAGAATTTAAAACTATTATAAGAAATTAAAACAAAAAAAATTTTGATTCCCAAATAGGTGCCTTACTTTGACCTCAGCAATGGTAGAGTGCATATTTTTTTCCTGCAGTTCCACCAAAATTTAATTTTAAATTGTTTTTATTTGTTTTTACCAATTTCATTATCCTTCTAACTTTTAAGTCCTAATATTATGGGGGACAACCACCTGCTCCTGAAAAACCTCCCTTAGTTCTAGAGAGTTTTTCTTCTATACAATGTATAGCTTTTACAGATCTACCAAATGAAACATGTTGTATTTCTTTCCTTATATAAATTTTTGTTTACTCTGTTCTAATTTAGTTTGTTAAAATTAAAACTTACTTTAATTAGTGGACTGCATCAAAATTTGAATGCTAAGGGAAAAAATCCTATTTCTGCTTCATTACTCCCAACAATTTTAGTTAAAGGAATTAAAATACGATCCAATTATTTTATAATGTTTATTTTAGGAAATAGAACTTTTCATTATAGAGATAACCTTTTAAGCCTCTATAAAAAACTAGAGGTAGGGGGAGACAATTTCCTTCTGAGTCCATTAATACTATGTTAGAGCAAGGTTCTCATTTTATCCCTCCTTCCCAATGTATCAAAAGTTAATGCTAAAGAAAGGAAAATCTACATCACTATTAAATCATATGCCATTGTTAGCTGAATTCATTCATGAGGAAAAGTGGACCATTGGAAGTCAATCTGTTTAAGAAAAGATTATACAAAATAGTATGATGGTACAGAGCTTTTAAAAATTTTGATTAAATGAGATATATAAAACACTCTGAAAACTTCAAAATGCTGCATGAATGTTAGCCAATATAATTGTAATTTTATTCATTGAACATTTCTTAGGCAAACACTGTGCTAGGCACTGATGATTCAAAGACCAAAACTTTTTTTTTAAACCGTTATCTTCCACCATAGAATCAGTATGGTTCTAATTGGTTCCAAGGCAGAAGAATGGGAAGGGCTAGGCAATGGGGTTAAGTGACTTACCCAGGGTCACACAGCTGGGCAATGTCTAAGTCAGATTTGAACACAGGACCTCCCCTCTGGGCCTGGCTCTCAATCCACTGAGCCACCTAGCTTCCCCCTTTTCCTGTTCTTAAAGAGTTTAAAGTATCCTGGGGAGAAACAAATTATATACAGATTTAAAAACAAACAAAATGGAGGATAGTTATCAACATCCAGTATTGATTCTAAGCAGAAAGTAAGGGTTTTTTAAAAAAAGAAAAAGCATTTACATAGTATGGTGATGGACATAAAGGGATGAGAGGTGTTTATTAACACCTAAGGCAATCAGAAATGATTTTCTGTAGGTAGCACTTGAGCAGAGTCTTGGAGAAAGGGCAGGATCATAAGGGGAAGAGCTGAGTGAGTAAGGAATATGTTCCAGATATGAGGGATAGTTTGTGCCAAGGGACAAAAACAGGACAGAATGTTGTATTATAAAGGGATGTATATATGTCTGTGTTTAAAAGAAAGTCCTATCCTTCTTCATTCTTGGTTCTTCTAATTATTATATATGATAGAATCACAAATGATTTCAGTAATTTCAAGTACTATTATTTTGTAATTTGGTTCACTTAGCTGCCATACTTGTAAGTACGACCATTTAATAAAAGGGTTTCAAGAAGTGTTGGAGGGAGCAACTTTAGTACCTTGTAGATTAGAAAAGCTAATGGTTAAATGAGCATATGTGGGAACCTATCAAATATATTTAAATTTCTGATCTGGGATATATTTTCTACCTCTAATATTAGATCCTCTTGCCTAATAACCTAGGGAGTTCCCCTAACAGAGTGAAATATATGAAGGGCAATGCCTTTGGATAGAAGCCCACAGACTTCTGAGCATGTAAGTTCAGCCCACCTACAAGCTATGTACTTATAGAGTACAGATTTCCCCAACTACTAGTACTTTTTCTCTAAAACTACCTTGTGATTAACTACTTTGTACTTGTTCTCTTTATTTTATATATGTTTTAAAAAATGTTTATTTTTCTCAATTATATGTAAAAACTTTTTAACATTCATTTTGTTAAATTTTGAGTTCCAAATTCTTTCTCTCCTTTGAGAAGACAAGAAATTTTATATTTTACATGTGCAGTCATGCAAAACATATCTGTTAGCCATATTACAAAAGAAAAGAGTAAAAAGGCAAAAAAAAAAATAAAGTTTTAAAAATCCTGCTTTGACCTGCATTCGGACCCCATCAATTCTTTCTCTCGAGGTAGATAACGTTTTTTTTTTTTATCATAAGTCCTTTGGTATTGTCTTAGATCATTTTTTTCAGGAGAATAGCTGAATTATTAAGTTGATCATCTTACAATATTGCTCTTACTGTGTACAGTGTTCTCCAGGTTCTGCGCACTTTGCTTTTCATCAGTTCATGTAAGTCTTTCCAGGTTTTTCTGAAAGCATTCTGGTTGTCATTTCTTTTAGTGCAATTCTAACAGAAGTATATACCATGGCCTATTCAAGCTATTCCCCAATTGATGGACACTTCCTCAATTTCCAATTCTTTACCACCACAAAAAGAAATGTTATAAATATTTTTGTACCTATTAGTTCTTTTCTCTTTTCTTTGATTTCTTTGGGATACAAAGCAATGGTATTGCTGGGTCAAAGGGTTTTTTTTGTTTTTTATGCATAGTTCCAAATTGTTCTCTAGAAGGGTTGGTTCACTTCACAATTCCACCAACAGTGCATAGTGCCCCTATTTTTCTGCATCCTCTCCAACATTTGTCATTTTCCTATTCTGCCATATGAGCCGTTCTGATAGCTGTGAAATTGTCCCTTAAAATTGTTTAATTTGCATTTCTCTAATCAGTAGTGATTTAGAACATTTTTTTCATATGACTAGAGATAACTTTGATTTCTTTTGAAAACTTCCTGTTAATATTCTTTGACCTTTTTCAGTTAGGGAATGACTTGTATTCTTATGCCTTTGACTTGGTTCTTTATATATTTGAGAAATCAGGCCTTTGATAGAAAAGCTTGCTGTGCATTTTTTCCCCAGTTTCTTGCTTTCTAATCTGGCTGCACTGATTTTGTTTGTGCAAAACCTTTTATGCTTAATATAATCAAATTACCCACTTTACATGTTGTAATGCTCTTTATCTCTTGTTTAGTCACTAATTCTTCCCTTATCCATAGATCTGACAGGTAAAATAATACTTGCTTATGATACTACTCTTTATTACTAAATTATGTGTCCATTTTGACCATATCTTGGTATATGGTATGAGATACTAGTCTATATTTAGTTTCTGCCAAACTACTTTCAAGTTTTCCCAGCAATTTTTGTCAGATAGCAAGTTCTTGCTCCCAAAGCTTAGATCTTTGGGGTTTTCAAACACTAGTGTACTTTGGTTATTACCTACTGTGCATTATGTACCTAATATATTCGGCTAATCTGCCACTCTGTTTCTTAGCCACTACTAGGTTGTTTTAATGATGGCCACTTCGTCATATAGTTTGAGATCTGGTACTGCTAAACACCTTCCTTCACATTTTTCCCCCATTGGTTTCCTGGATATTCTTGACCTTTTGTTACTTCAGGTTAATTAAAACAATATTATTGTTATTGCTTTTTCCTAGCTCTCACTAAATAAGTAAATTAATTTTGGTTGAATTGTCATTTTTATTATATTGACTTAGCCTATCCATGAGCAATCAATATTTCTTCAATTGGTTATTTTATTTGTTCATTTGTTTTCATTTTGAGTTCCAAATTCTCTCGCTCTACCATCCTCTCACCTACCTTCTGAGAAGACAAGCAATATGATATCAGTTATATATGTGAAATCATGCAAAGCATATTTTGATATTAGCTATTTTGCAAAATAAAAAGTAAGAAAAATAAAACAAGTGTCAAAATTATACTTCAATTTGCTTTCTGAGCTCATTGGTTCTCACTCTGGTGGTGGATAGCATTTTCTTATCATGAATCCTTTGGAACTGTCGTGGATCATTATATTGGTTAGGGTAGCCATCTTTCACTATTGATCAGTGACTATATTATTGTTACTGGCTCAAGTTGTCTGACTTTATTTGTGTGAAAAGTGTTTTGTAATTGTGTTATCATAGTTCCTGGGTTTGTCTTGACAGGTAAACTCCCAAACTCCTGCAGTTATTTTAAATGGAAGTTCTCTGTTTCTTCCTAATAGATTTTGATGGGTACTATATAGAAATGCTAAAGATTTAAGTGGTGATGATTTCAGAATTTATATCCTGCAACTTTGCTGAAGTTGTTAATTGTTTCAGCTACTTTTTTAGCAGATTCTCTAGGATTGAAGTATATGAAATATATATGAAGTATTCCATTATATCATCTGCGAAGAGGGATAGTTTTGAGTCCAACTCAAACTTAGAGCTCGCTCGCTGCAACATCTCAGTCGGTCTTCCCCATCACACTAATCTGCAGCATGTCTCAGGTTGAATTTGAAAAAGCTACTTCAGAAGTCAAAGACCTAAAGTCTAAACCAAATGATGATGAGATGTTTTTCATCTATTCCCACTACAAACAAGCAATAGTTGGAGATATAAATACAGACCTCCCTGGCATGACTGTAAGAGGGAAATAGGTTTGAAGCATTTTGGAAGCTTAGAAAGACAGGAGCTGAGATTCCAAAATGCTTCAAACCTATTTCCCTCTTACATAATGGACTTCAAAGGCAAGGCAAAATGGGATGCTTGGAAGTCTTTGAAAGGGAAATCCAAAGAAGATGCCATAAAAGCTTATATTCAAAAAGTGGAAGAACTAAAGAAAAATATAAAAGAAATTGGATTCAGTCACCAGCCATACCGTGCATTTGCAAGCTAAACTAAAATAATGTCTTGATTTCTTAATCCTGTGGTCAAAGTTAAACAGTGTAAATGATGTGTAGCAGCTAGAATTGGCATAACTTCTTCAAGACTCATCCAGCTGCAAGACTGTCAAGCAGTAGAGCTGGAGATCTAAGCAGTTACTAATCTTTGCTCAGTAACTTTTTATCTGTAGATCAATAAAGTAAGTGTGTTTGTTACTTTAAGCCTTGTGGGCAGCTTATCAGTTAAGCAAATTTTACCTTCTCTACACTACATGCTTTGGTTCATACCCTTCTTTATTAGGAACTAAGGGACAAACCAAGCTAATCTATTCAGCAAACCTTTAAGCACCCCAAACATGCAGTGGTCTCCACCAGTGCCTCCCTTTTAAGGTTTATTACCATTTAATAAAAGAGTGATAATTTTGTTTCTTCATTGCCTATTCAAATCCCTCCAGTTTCATTTTCTTTTATTGTTATAGCTAGCATTCTTATTTCATCCTTGATTGTTTTTGGAAGGCTTCTAGCTTGTCCTTGATGGTGATTTTAGATAGACACTACTCATTATTTTAAGGAAAGTTCATTTATTCCAATGTACTCTAGTGTTATGTTTTTAAATAGGAATGAGTGTTATATTTTGTCAAAAGCTTTTTCTGAATCTAGTGAGATAACCATATGATTGGGGGGTGGGGGGGGGAAGAAGGTGCTATTGATGTGGTCAGTTATACTGATAGTTTTCTTAATTTTGAACCAGCCCTCTATGCCTGGTATAAATTCCACCTGGTCATAGCCAATGATCTTTGTGATATATATTGCTTTAATCTCTTTGCTACTATTTTATTTTAAAATTTTACATCAATATAAATTAGAGAAATTAGTCTATAGTTTTCTTTCTCTTTGCTTTTCCTGGTTTGGGTATCATGACCATATTTGTGTCATAAAAGGAATTTGGTGTGAAGAGTGAATCAAACTCTCTTTATCAATCAGCAACTTTTAAGTTAATCAATCAAAAACTTAAGTATCCCTACTTAGTACCTTAAGTACCTTACCAGTCACTAAGTATGAGAGGTCTCAAGTCACTTACTTGTTAGAGTGAGTGACACCTCCAGAGGCCAGGGCCTCCCTTCCCCCCAGCAGTGCTAAGCACATTGAAAGATTGCAAATTGATTCCAGTAAAATGGGGAAGGGACTATAAAGTGGGAAAAGGACTATAAAAAGTTCTGAACTTCCTGTCCAAGGGAATTCTCCTTGAGTCTTCTCCTTTAGAGTTCTTTTTTGGATTCTCTGCTCCTTGGAACTTCTCCTTTGGACTTCTTCTTTGGAAGACAGCTCCTTGGGCTTTTGGACTTCAACTTGGATATTTGGGCCTTTTGACTTAAGTTTTCGGCTTCGAGACTTTTTAGCTTTGGAGCTTCTTGGAGTCAGGGACTTTCTTATTGGGTTCACTGCTGCCTCGGTGAGTTCACCAGGGTTTTTCTGCACTGGGACCTTGCCTGGTTCCTGCCCACCTTACTGGTGAGTGACTAGGATTCCTATATGGAGATTGGAACTCTGACTGGAGTAAGCTTCATTTCATTTCACTGGATTAGCATTTAGGGTAGGCTAGCCTTACCTCTTTCCCTTCCACATTTCCCTCTTTTTACTAATATTCAAATTAAACAAAATTGCTAAAAGCTGCTAATAGTTTTCTTGATTTAAGGGATAATAATTGGGGACCACTTTTTAATAACTCTTATTAATCAAAATTCCAATTTAAACGTTTTATTGGTAAGATTCCTCCTTTGTTTTTCCAAATAGTTTAAAATTGATTTGAATTAATTTGTTCTTTAAATATTTATTAGAATTCAATTGCAAATTCATCTATTTCTATATATATATATTTCTCCATTTTTTAAAACAGTTATCTTCTGTCTTGGAATCAATAGAGTGTATTGGTTCCAAGTCAGAAGAGTAGGGGGCAGCTGGGTAGCTCAGTGGATTGAGAGTCAGGCCTAGAGACAGGAGGTCCTAGGTTCAAATCCGGCCTCAGACACTTCCCAGCTGTGTAACCCTGGGCAAATCACTTGACCCCCATTGCCTACCCTTACACTCTTCCACCAAGGAGCCAATACACAGAAGTTAAGGGTTTTAAAAACAAAAAAACAAAAAAACCAAGTCAGAAGAGTGATAAGGGCTAGGCAGTGGGGGTTAGATGATTTGCCCAAGGTCACACAGCAAGGATTTTGAAGTCAGATTTGAATAAATCTAAGACCTCCCATCTCTAGGCCTAGCTGCCCCCTTATTACTTGTTTGTTCTTTTAGAGTTCACACTTCTTTAGAATAGGAATTGTTTCATTCTTGGTATTTGTATTCTTACTATCTTTTATAATGCCTGGCACACAGTAAATACTTAAGAAATGCTTGTTGATTTATTGACTGAAACCCACCTTTACATGCATCTGTAAAATAGTGGAATTGCTTTCAATTTTATTGGGATAGATAATGAAAGTTTCTAGTTTTATGGATTTTGATTTGATGTAATTTATAGTACAATATTTACATTTTCATTGAACTTTGGTTTCAAGGGCATGGTGATCTTTCTGAATGAATAAATGAAAGAAAAACATTTATTAAATACTTATTATGTGCTAAGTACTAAGGACATAAAAATAAAAACAAAGTGTACTTGCCCTCAAAAAGCATACATTCTAATAGAGAGCAATAACACATTTAGGGGAGCTATGTCCCAGAAAGGAGGTTTTGGTTTAGGAAGTCAAAAGAATGTTGAGTGGAGCAAAAGAGCAATGGATTAACATACTCTTTCCAAAAACAGTGAAAAAGTTCATTTGATTATAATTTCCTGAGCAAGAAATAGAAGTTAGGAGGGGACTGTCAGTACACTTCAGTGCATTAGTTGTTTGACAAGATATGTCCAGGATGAAAGATAGTTGGTTTTGAAGTTATCACTGAGCAGCAAGTCACCAGGACAAGATTTCCTTTAGTGATGGTTTGTATATTTTGGTATAATGACTTGAGCACCTGCAACTAAGTTAATAGAATTAGAGATTTATGAGTGGAAAAGATATTAGAGGTCATTTAGACCAGCTCTTTAATTTTTCAGATTAGAAAATTGAAGTCCATAGGGATTGTAGCTTCCCAAAGTAGTAGGTAGACAGAGCCAGGATTCTAAGCCTCCTCTTCCAACTCTTTTTTTCCCCCCCTGCTCTCTTAATTACCTTATGGTGATTCTCTTGAGTTCTGTGTTTGGGCAGCAAACTCTCTGTTTAAGTCTGGTTTTTTTCTTTATGAATGCTTGGAAGTCTTCAATTTTATTGAATGACCATACTTTCCCCTGCAAAAATATAGTCAGTTTTGCTGGATAGTTGATTCTTGGTTGTAGACCCAGTTCTCTTGCTTTTCAGAGTATTATATTCCATGCCTTCTGGTCCTTCAACGTAGATGCAGCAGATCCTGTGTTATCCTAACTGTGGTTCCCTGATATCTGAATGACTTTTTCTTAGTAACTTGTAGTATTTTTTCCTTGGTCTGGTAGTTTTTGAGTTTGGCTATAATATTCCTGGAAGTTGTCAGTTGTGATTAAATGTAGGAGGTAATCTGTGGATTCTTTCAATGTCCACTTTTCCCTCTTGTTCGAGAAATCAGGGCAGTTTTCTTGGATAATTTCCTGTAGGATGATGTCCAAACTTTTTCTTTTGTCATGATGTTCTGGTAAACCAATAATTCCTAAATTGTCTCTTTGAGATCTGTTCTCCAGATCTTTGGTTGTGTCAATGAGGTGTTTCATATTCTCCTCAAATTTTTCATTTTTTTTTTCATTTTGTTTTATATATTCTTGCTGCTGTGTGAAGTCATTTCCTTCTAGTTTTTTAGTTCTATTTTTTAAAGACTGAATTTCATCCCTGGCTTTTTGGTCATCCTCCTTCTGGTCTGATTTTCTTTGTAGATCTTTTGCCTTCTTTGCTTCATTTTTGAACTGGTCAATTTGGGCTTTTAAGACTTTATTTTCTTGTTTTAGTTTATGTATTTCCTTTTTCAAATTGTCTTCAGCCTCCCTTGATTGCTTTTTGAGTTCCTGCCAAAGCCTGTGTCCAATTCGTTGGAGCTTCCTCCTCTTCTATTTTACTTGCTCTTTTTTTTGCTTCCTGGAAAGAAGCTGTCAATTGTAATTTCTTTTCTCTTTTTTCTGTTGTTTACTCATATTTTTTCCTTCTCTGTTCTGCCAGTTTAGTGAGATGGATTTAATGAGCTTTGATGAAAGATCTTCCCCCATCTGGCAATGGAAGTTTATAGTTAAGTCCTCTGCAATCTATGGGGGAAGGTTGTTGGAGTTTCCCTACCCTCTGAAGACTTCTTGTCTGTCCAATTGATGGGAGTAAGCCTGGACTGGATTAGTCTGCAATACTTAATGTGCCCTGAGGCAAAAACCTCCAGAGAAAAAAGGGGAAAAAAGTGTTGGGGGGGGCAAAATGGAGTGTTTTCACTGAGCTGTCCAACAGTAGGGTCCCCCTGCTCTGTCCTACTGTTAGCTCGAAGCCCTTTGTTCTCTATCTCAGTGTGGTGAAGCTCATAGGTCTGAAGTTTTGCTCCATCTAAGCCACCATCTTCCAAGCGTTTTTGCTGTGTTTCTTTGGTTTTCTCCTCTAGCCACTTCCCTGGTGCCTGTATTCAACTCCCAGAGTCTGGTGCCAGCAAGGCCCTCTCGGGGCTGGTGTGCCCACCCACCCAGAGATTTCAGGGGCCACTGGAGACTCTGCATAGCCTGTGGGGGAGGCATCCCGGGATTCCCCTTCTATACACTCAGACTCAACAGTTCAAGAATTCAAGTCTTTTTCTTGGTGTACCTCTTGAGCTGTCCAGCAGTAGGATCCCCCTGCTCTGTCCTGTTGTTAGATTTGGTCCTCTTTCTTCTCGAAGCACTTTGTTTTCTATCTCAGTGTGGAAAAGGTGCAGAGGTTTTAAGAGTTGCTCCGTCTAAGCCATCATCTTCCCAGAATCCTCCTCTTCCAACTCTTAAATCTGCTATTCTTTCCCATATCCCAGAGACACGTCTTCCTTTGAGCAGGAAGGAAAAAAGAATGTGAGTGGTAAGGTTGATAAATTTTGAGAGTTGAAAGATGGGAGTTGAGGGAACCTGATGGCCTCATTTTTCTCAATGAAATAGGAAGTGAACAAATTTGCTATTAAGTGTGAAGTAAAGGTTATTGAGTGTTTTGAATTTAGACCAACCTCTTTGGAAAATGAGACAGTCAAAAAAAGTAGAATATGCTATAGTTATGAGAGAATTCTATTAAATGTACATACTTAAGGCTAAAATAACATATAATATCCTCTTGATCTCTAAAATTCACTTTTTGTAATTTAAGTGTGTCATCTGATCTGCAATGAACTAAAGCTGGTAGACATACATCTGAAGTTCCAAAGTTTTTCTTAGCAATTTTTAAAAATGTATGGAACTTGACCTCTCGTAAATCCTTCATGAAGTCCTTTGTTTAGTAATTGGAAAAATTGATTCAAACAAAGATGACAAGATAAGGATTGATAATCCTTAGAATGTAACTACAGTCATTCTAGTATGAGTTCTAATTATTATTTATTGGACTACTGAGAAGATCATCAAGGGAAATGATGTAGAGGTGGAAGAACTTATATTCTAAGTTTATACTCTTTTCCCATTGTCTTAAGAAATCCAGTCAACACTGTACAACACAAGTGTATTAGAATAGTACTTTAATGGAATTCATTTATATTGGAGTAATATATTATTACAGTTAACTAATCTTATGGATTAAAGTCACATATTCACAATTAAGAATGCCTCTACCAAGTGTCTATATATCTTACTGAAAATCTCTCCTTATCCAGTTAGGATTTGAAAACCTTTAGACATAAGGAGAATTTACTTTATCCTGAAGCAACCCATTTCACATTTGAACAATTTTAAATTGCTAGAAAGATTTTCCTAGCCCAAGTTTGCCTGTCAGCTCCATTCACTATTTGTAATTCTATTTCCCAATAAGAAGATCATGTCTAGTTCCTCTTGACTTGACTTGCCTGACAGCCATTCAAATCATAGCTCTTTTGTTGCATCAAGTCTTCTCCACATAATGATTTGCTGAGTACTTTACATATGTCATTTGATCCTTAAAACATTCCTGTGAGGTAGGTGCTAATGTTATTAACCCCATATTCCAGAGAAGGAAGCTAAG
Organism: Gracilinanus agilis; assembly: GCF_016433145.1. NCBI lineage: Eukaryota > Metazoa > Chordata > Mammalia > Didelphimorphia > Didelphidae > Gracilinanus > Gracilinanus agilis. The sequence continues at coordinate 473,880,168 of NC_058131.1, read as the reverse complement.
GCTTTGAGGGGTTAAATGATTTGTTTAGGATTATATAGCCAGGCCTTTTATCTTAAATATACCAGTTCCCTATATGGAATGATCTCCAGACCCCTCACCATCTTGGTTGTCTTCCTTTTGATGTACTCTCAGCTTGTCAGTACTGTTTGTAAAATGTGGCACCCAGAACTGAACAGAAAACTATATAGTATAACTGCAGCATTTTGGATACTAATTCATTTGTACCTGGCATAGCATTAACTTTTTAAACCATAACTTCATTTTGGTTTGTATTCCCCTAAAGATTCCCTTTTCACAAACCATTGTTTATCCATGTTTTCCTAAACTGTAGGTGAAATAATTTTTTTACCTTATTTGTAAAACTGGGTCATGAAAAGAATGCTAAATAGGGTTCAGAGGAACTGGGTATGAATACTGGATCTTTTAAAATTAGGGTATGTGGACTAGTTGACTAATATGGGCCCTGCCCATTCTTAACCTGTTATGTAAACTTTACTTGGATTAATAGGAATAATACCATTATCTTTCATCTTTTCTTTGACTTAGTACCCTAGCTTATTAAGATCTTTTTTGATTCTTATACCGTCAACCATATGGTTTCCTTGCCAGCTTCCTATTATCTACACATTTGTTGAAGATGATTTCTATAGCTTCATCCAAATGTTTAATAAAAATGTTAAATAGCAATAAGATGATTAATGGCATATTTTGGAGAACCATAGGACACTACCCTCCAAATTTATTCTACCTAATTATGTTATCATTTAGCTTTTATCGCTCTGTCTTATTTATCAAGATATTAGATTCTTTTCAAATGTTTTGCTAAATTTAGTTAATGTATATTAGCTCCTTTCTAGCTACATTTCTGTTGGTATAACTATAAGTAAGAGCTCACTAAATGAGAGTAATATATCCAGAAATGTAGGACTAACATGAAGAAGAATAACCAATGCACAATCTGTGTGTTCCAGTAGTACCTGGGCAATGTCAGGGGATTTAGGTAGAGGTTATTAATAGTTCCCAAATGTAAGATAGAACCTTTTGATTTACAGAACATGAACAAGTATCACATAGGATGAGAAGTCAAGGATGGGTTGTGATCTGCTCTGATCATTTTTAAAAGTGTTGTCATCTAGACATGAGAAATATAATATCAACATTTTTTTAACTCTTTTATGTCTTACTCCTGAGTTTTGTTTTCCATTATTTTCCCCTGCCATCTTCCATATCCCATTTTTGCATTGAAGTTGCTCTATATGTATATAAAGATTTTGGAGTTTTATTGAGTTCTTTACAAGATTTCCTTACCTCCTCATTATCTTCAGTAGATGCTGGTGGGAGAGCAAAGCCAAGATGGTAGAGAAGGTACATGGACCATCTGGTACTAACCAAATTACACTCTAAAAGACTATGATATAATGCCTCTGAATAAATTCTAGAGCAGCATATAACCCATAGAAAGATGGAGTGAAGTAATTTTTCAGCCCAGAGCACCTTAGAAGTTGAGTATGAGGGATCTAGTACACTGGAGTAAAGGTGGAGTGCAAAGTAGCACACCAGTTCTAAGGGGGGATCAGACAACTGCTCAGAAGAATATTAGAGGGGTTCCTTTATTGGCTTTGGGTACAAGATACTTGTTGTATTGTCTTTAGGACAGATCCAGGTAATAGTCCTGGGGTAAGGTTTCAGGATGAGGCAGAGCACTACCACACACCAGTACTTGGGGCCTTAGGGGAGTAAGAGACTCTAGTCCCAGTTCCAAGGGGCAAAAGAGTACTTGTGGTAATTTACAGAGCAGAGCACAAGCTGGGAGGGTTATTCAGTATACTTCTTCTTACCACCTTGGAAGAAATGAAAGCTCATAGATCCCTAGAGTTAGATCTGAAGGCAGCTGCCCAAAGAACCTGAAGCTTGGAACAGTGCACCTTTTACTACATTTATAAAGCCCAATCTTAACAGTGTTTAAAATTAAAAGAAAAGGAAAAGGCTGAAAAATGAGCAAACAAAAACAATATAGAGAGTTATTTTGGTGATAGGGAAAGACCAAAACACAAACTCAGAAGAAGACAACAAGGTCATTATTGCTACATCCAAAGCCTCCAAGAAAAATAGGTATTTCTTTCAAGCTCAAAAATAGTTAATGGAAGTGCTAAAAAAAGGATTTTAAAAATCAAATAAAAGAGGCATAAGAAAAAATTGAGAAAAGAAATGAGAATGATACAGGAAAATTATGGGAAAAAGTCAATAACTTGGTAAAGGAGGCACTGGAGAAGTTAATATTGTAAAAAACAGAGTAGGCTAATTGGTAAAAGAAGCACAAAAATCTACTGAAGAGAACTTCTTAAAAAGCAGAATTAACCAAATGGAAAAAGATATACAAAAATTCACTGAAGAGAAGAACTTCTTAAAAGGTAGAATTGGCCATATGGAAAAAGAGGTACAAAAATTCACTGAGGAAGAGAACTCATTACAAAGTAGAATTGGCCAGATATAAAAAGAGATACAGAAGCTCAGTCAAGAAAAGCGTGTCTTAAAAATTAGAATTGGGCAAGTGGAAGCTCTATGAGACATCAAGAAACAAAGTCAAAAGAATGGCTGGGGGGGGGGGGGGACAGAAGAAAAATGTGAAATCTCATTGGTAAGACAATTTATCTGGAAATTAAATCCAGGACAGATAAAATAAGAATTACTGGACTATCATGAACCATGATAATAAAAAGAGTTTAGACATTATCTTTCAAGAAATTATCAAGGAAAACTGCCCTAATATTCTAGAACATAGGGCAAAATAGAAATTGAAAGAATCCAGTGGTCACTTCCTGAAAGAGATCCTAAAAGCATAACTCCCAAGAATATTCTAACCAAATTCCAGAACTCTCAGGTGAAGGAGAAAATATTGAAACTTGACCAAAAAAAACCTGATTCAGATATTGTGGAACCACAGTCAGGATAACACAAGATTTAGCAACTACTTTATTAAAGGATTGGAGGGGCTGGAATATCATATTCCAGAGGGCAAATGAAGCTAGGACTTCAATCTTTCAGCATAATCCTTCAGGGGAAAAATGAGTATTCAATGAAATAGAAGACTTTCAAACATTCCTGATGAAAAGATCAGAATGCAATGGAAAAATCTGACTCTTAAATATATGATTTAAGACTTTTAAAAAGGCAAACAAGAAAGAGAAATGAAAAGACATTAAATAAGGTTAAACAGTATATATGCCTACACAGGGAGATGATTCTTCTAACAAAACTAAAGAACTTTATCATTATTAGGGACATTAGAAGGAGTAGACAAAGAATGAGTGTGTGTGTTGAACATGATGGTATAATATAAAAAAAATAAAAGTAAGGCATGAGAAAAAGGAATGCATGGGGGATAGAATGGGATAAATTATTGCACATAAAAAAGGTATGAAAGAGCTTTTACAGTAAAGGGGAAGATGGGGGAGTAAGAATACAAGTGTATAATTAGAAAATCTTGAACCCTTGAACTTCATCTCCCAAAATACTTTTCCTTTTGTCCACGTAGCATCCTTATGTATTGTTTAAAAGTTTACTGTAACCTTGCTCTCTCCTCTTTTTCTTTGGTGGCTCTGCACTCTACTCTCCTGCATGTGTGGTCTGGAGAAATTTCTTTACTGAGGTTTTACTTCCCTTGACTTCAAGTTTATTATTCATAAACTTTATAAAATATAATACTTGGAATATTCAGATATTAATTTTAATCTTACACAAGCCATTCCCTAACTGATAAATGGGCAAAGGATATGAACGGGCAGTTCTCAGACAAAGTAATTAAAGCTTTCTTTAGTCATGCAAAAAAATGCTCTAAATCGTTGTTAATTAAGAGAAATGCAAACTAAAACAACTCTGAGGTACCACCCCACACCTATAGATTGGCCATTATGACGGAAAAGGAAAAATGACAAAACTTGAAAGGATGTGGGAAAATTGAGACATGAATTTACTGTTGGGAGAGTTGTGAACTGATTCAATCATTCTAGGGAACAATTTGGACCAATGCCCAAAGGGCTATAAAATAGTACATATCCTGTGATCCAGCAATACTATTACTAGGTTTGTATCCCAAAGATAAAAAAGAAAAAGAACAACCTATATGTACAAAAATATTTAAAGTAACTCTTTTTCTAGGAACAAAGAATTGGAAAATGAGGGGATACTCATCAATTGGGGAATGACTGAATAAGTTATAGTATATAATTGTAATGGAATACTATTAAGCAGGAAGAGCTCAGAAAAACCTAGAAAGATTTACATGAACTGAAATGAACAGAACCAGGAAAACATTATAATGACACAGTGACAGAAATACCGTAAGATGAACAACTGAATAACTTCACTATTCTAAGCGATATAATGATCCAAAACTATCCCAAAGGACTCATGACAAAAAAAAAGCCATTTGCTTCCAGAGACAAAGGAATGATAGAATCTCTGAATTCAGACCAAAGCAAACTTTTTTCACTTATTTAATTTTTTTTCTATTAGTTTCCTTCCACAAAAAAGATTAATATGGAAAATGTTTTACATGATTGCACAGGTAAAATCTATGATATTCCTTACCATCTAAGGGGGCAGGTTGGGGGTAGGGGGAAAATTCAACACTCAATATTCTTAGGAAAATGTTGGAAACTTTTTACATGTAATTGGGGAAAATTTAATTTTTAAAAATAGATGTTGGTACATAAGCTACAATTAACTTCACAATGTATATTTCAGTGTGAGGTGTATAAATATTCCGAATTTGTTGTTAACTTTCGAGGCACAATAAAACCAACTTCTTTAGGACATCTGTGAGTCATGCTTCCTTTATCTTTTAGTTTCATTTGTAATAAGAATGTCAATATTGTTATGTTTTAGTTCATCCAGTATTGACACTTGTTGATAACTTGTCAAGAGTCTCATGTTTAGATTACCAACAGTTTAAGTTAATGCTTATTGATTATCAAAAAATTCTGATTCTTAACACCTTCTTCTCCCTTTTCTGATGTTATGCTAGCATCACTACGGGACCAGACGGGAACTACATTGGACTGAGGTCAGTTTGTATTTTTCTTTATTTCATGGCTTACTTTGATCAAAAGTCTTCATTACCAAGTTGGAAAGCTGCCTCTGAGTAACCTCTCTGTATTTAGCTAGACTGGTACACAACATGCAGAAGCAAACAAATTAATACAGTGTTCAGTAAACCCAGGGGTATGGCTTACACCTGCACAGAAATCATTGGGAAAACTGGAAAGCAATATGACAGAAATTAGGTTTAGACCAACACAAATGACTTAGATACAAAAAGTCACATCATAAACAAAGTAGAAGAATAAGAAAGAAATTGCCTAGTTCTAATCTATGTATAGACGAAGCATTCATGACCAAATCAGAGCCAGAGAATATCATAGAAGGCAAAATAGACAAAAATCTTGTTATATAAAACTAAACAGTTTTATACGAACCAAATTAATGCAGCTATAAATTGGAAGGGAAACAGTTAACTAGGAAAAATCTTTGTTGCAAGTGTCTCATAAAGGCCTTATATAAAAGGTGCATAAGGAACTGATTCAAATAATAATAGCTAATAGTCAAAGGATATGAACAATGTGAAAAAATACCCAAGTCTCTAATAATTTGAGAAATGTAATTCCAGTTCACACCTATCAAATTGGCAATGATGACACAAAAAGTAAAATAGCAGTTATTGGAGTGAGTGAAGGAAAATAAGATGTCCATTGCAGTATTGGAATTATGAATTGGTACGACAGTTTAAGAAAGCAGTTTGTAACACCACCACCCCCCCAAAGTCCCTAAGCTGTATACCCTTCGACTCTAATATCTCTACTAGCCCTATACATTTGTTAACTGATGTAAAGTGAAGTAAGCAGAACCAGGAATACATTTTATATAGTAACAGCATTAGTTTTAAAGTATTTTTGGAACTGAGATCAGTGAAGTGATAAACCGAGATTCCAGTGAACCAAAGATAAGCATATTCACTCTTTTCCAGAGAGGGAATGGATTCAGCTTGCAAAATGAGATATACATCTTTGGGCTTGGCCAATCTAGTTCATTTATAAGGGTTTTATTTAGTTTTGTTCAATTGTTCAATTGAAGAGAGTAAGAGGAAAATAAATACTTTTTAATAGAAAAATAGTGGGAAAAATTAATTTAAAACTGCATGGGGGGGGGGGGGGCAGTAGCTAGGTGGGTCAGTGGATAGAGAGCCAGGCCTGGAAACAGGAGGTCCTGGGTTCAAATGTGGCCTTGGACACTTTCTAGCTGGGTGGTCCTGGGCAAGTCACTTAAACCCAATTTCTTAGCCCTTATTGCTCTCCTGCCTTGGAACTAATACTTAGTATTGATTCTAAGATAGAAGGTAAGGATTTTTTAAAAATTCATGGCTAACTTTGATCCAGCAATACAACTACAAGGTGAAAAAATACGGAAAAAAGGGAAAAGGACCTATTTATACAAAAATACTTATAGCAGCTTATTTATGGTGGCAAAGAATTGGAAAATGAGGGGATGTCTATCAATTAGAGAATGGCTGAACAAGTTGTAGCATATTATTGTAACAGAATACTATTGCACTATAAGAAATAATAAGAATATGCTTTCAGGAAAACCTAAAAAGACTTACATGATGAACTGAAACAAAGAAAAATGAGCAGAATCAGGAGAACAGTGTACACAGTAACAGCAATATTATAGGATGATCAGTTGTGAATGACTTGGCAGCAGTACAATGATTCAAGACAATTTTGAAGGACTTATGGTGAAAAATGTTCTCCATTTTCAGAGAAAGAACTGATGTCTAAATGAAGATGAAAGCATATTGTTTTTCACTTTATTCTTTTTTTAAAACCCTTACTTTCCAACTTAAAATCAGTACTGAGTATTAGTTCCAAGGCAAAAGAGTAGTAAGGACTAGGTAATTGGGATTAAATGAGTAGCTAGGAAGTATCTGAGACTAGATTTGAGCCCAGGTCCTCCCATCTCTAGACCTGGCTCTCAATCCACTGAGCCATCTACCTGACTCTTTTTACTTTATTTTTCTTCATTTTTTTTAAAAGGTGCTTTCTTCCTCAATATGGAAATGTGTTTTGCATGATAGCACATGTATAATGTATTTCAAATTATCATTTTCATCTCAAGGATCAGGGAGAAGGGAGGGAGGGAAAGAATTTGGAACTCATTTTTAGAAAACTAATGTTAAGAATGGTTTTGCATGTAATCGGAAAAAATCAAATATTGAAACCCCCCCCCAAGAATTACCAAGCATCTTATACCATGTAATACATACAGATACCAAATTTTAAATATAAAAGGTTTCATTATTTATAAAATATAGATGAAAATAGTAGTATATGACTATGGCCAGTGGGATTCTTCCTACCTAAACAAAGTACATAAACAGTGATAACAGTCAAAATAGACAATTTCAATTACATAAATTACATAAATTTTAAAGCTTCTTCATTAACAAAATCATTGTAGATACAGTAAGGAAACAAGTAAGGAGAACATCTTAAATCAACTATCACTGAAAAAAACAGTGATATCCAATATATCAATACAAATATGTTGCGACCAAGTGCCATTCTTGGTGGCTAAATAGTCAAAAGAATTATCAGCAACCATATAAAGAATTGCTAAAAATCAGAAATAATAAGAAAAATGTAAATTAAAAGAACTGACACCCAGAAAATTGGCAAAAAATAACACGGCCAATGTTGAAAGATCTGTGGGAAGACACATTTACTAGCACACTTTTGACAGAGCTATGAATCCTGAAAAGCAACTTGAAATTATATGAGAAAGGTGACTAAATTTTCCATGCCCTTTGATTTTGTGATCCTACTGCTTTGTACCCCCAGAGATGAAAGATAGAAAGAAAGATCCAATATGTACTGAAATATTCATAGTTGTACTTTTTCTATTAGCAAAGAACTCTAAGCAAAGTGCTTACCTATTGATTAGGAAATGGCTTAACAAACTTCTATATGAATTTAATGGAGCATCATTTTACAGTAAGAAATGATATTGTAAGAGGGAAATTAGGGTATTTTATAGATATATATTTAAAACGTGGCCGCCAGGAATCAACAGTTCAGATTGATTCCGTAATTAAATAGACCCAAGTCAGCATCGGGTTGAGGCAAGTTTATTTACAATTAGGAAGGTAACAGTATAGGAATAAAGAGAAAGGGAGAGGCTAGTCCAGGCCTGCGAATGCCTGGACTAGAGAGAAGGTTAAAAGGCTAAATAAATGAAGCTGCAAGCCTCAAGGCCTAACAATCAGATAGGCTAATGCTTACTTAAGGCAGAGTTTAGAAGCGGCCTAGATAGGCCAAGGAAGTCAGCCTAACTTACCCAGGTGACAATAGAGTGTAAGTAGTCTGAGGTCTCAGAAGAGGTCCTTCAGCACCAAGTTCAGAGCGGGAACTGCCTCCACAGGAAGTAACCAACTTACTTAAAGGGATAGTGTTTCTCGTCACTTCCTGTGGGTCCACCTCTAATTCAAATGGACAAATGGCAGACTCTACATTGATTTGGACTGCCCAAAGGGCAGGCCCTTGTTCTTGATTTGTTACTTATTGTCGCGTGTGGGTAACTCATCTCCCCTCCCCACTAAGGAAGGTGAGGGTGACTTAATTTCTGTGCCTAGGGTTTTGACTATGAATGGGCTAGAGCTAATTCTATTTACACAACATCAAAAGCAGTAGAAAACCATCTTTGGAATCTAGAAAATCTGAGTTCAAGAGCTGCCATTGGCACATACTGAGTGATCTTGGCAAAGTCACTGGACTTCCTAGTGTCCCAGATAACTCTCTCAGTAACAACTTATAGCTAGTGAGGAAGGTAGGTAGCACAGTGGACAGAGCCTCACTATCTAGCCAGAATACTGGAGTCAGTAGGACCTGGATTCAAATATGGCCTCAGACACTTCCTTATTCTGTGACCCTGGGCAAGTGACTTAACCATAATTACCTAGCCCTTGTCACTCTTCTGTCTTAGAACTGATATTAAGACAGAAGGTAAGGGTTTTTTAAAAAGAAAAAACTTATAGCTTGTAAATTAGGAGCATCACTGCATTTGATAGAAGTTTCTTCACCAGAAATTTCCTCTATCATTGAAATTGCATGATCCTATCTGGTCTATGAAATGATAAATATGAGAAATTTAGAGAAAATGGAAGATTTGTATGTACCAGTGTAGAGTTAAATGAATAGATTTCCCAAAAAATATATGCAATGATTGTAATAGAGTAAATGAAAAGAATATTAAAAGGAGGGCAAAATCTGAATAATTAGTCTTGTTCATCTCTCCTCCTAGCAGAGAGGAAAGACTACGGGGCAGAATATTTCATAAGTGTATCAGATGTTGTGGGGAGGTCCTAGATTCAAATCTGGTCTCAGACACTTTCTATCAGTGTGACCCTGGGCAAGTCACTTGACACCCCCATTGCCTAGCCCTTACCACTCTTCTGCCTTGGAACCAATACACAGTGTTGGCTCCCAGACAGAAGGTAAGGGTTTAAAAAAAAATAAGTGTAAGGGGCAGCTGGGTAGCTCAGTGGAGTGAGAGTCAGGCCTAGAGACAGGAGGTCCTAGGTTCAAACCCGGCCTCAGCCACTTCCCAGCTGTGTGACCCTGGGCAAGTCACTTGACCCCCATTGCCCACCCTTACCAATCTTCCACCTATGAGACAATACACCGAAGTACAAGGGTTTAAAAAAAAAAATAAGTGTATCAGATGTGGTCACTATTTCTTGATTTTGCTTATCTGTTTTTCTTAGTAAAAAAAGATTTAATTCTAGGTGTTTCTGAAGGGGTCACTTCCTCACCACAATAAGATATCATCATGGGATTTTTTTGAGTACTATTATATCTAGTTATCTTTTTAAAAAATACAATAATCTGTTCTAGCTTAACCAGTGCTTCCTATTTGAAGTAAATCCTGGTCTTCCCTTTAATAATACATTCCAGAATTTTGCCAGAAGTTTAAAGTTCACGAGCCAATAGTTTGCAGTCTCCAACTTCTTCCCAGTTATGGAAATTGGAATAATATTTACTTGCATTTAAGTCAACATTGAGAAAGTTCTGTCAAATGAATTAATCAGTATATCCAGTTGCCAAGCATAAAGTACTTTTTAATCTTGCATTATTGAGATATGCCTAGGCATACTTCTTTTGTGTTCCTTTGACAAGCTATGTCTCTAATGCAAAGAGAATCAAGAATTTATCACTACATTGATAATGTTCATATATCTGGGCCAGATGAGTCTTTAGAATTATAAAGAATATTTTCCAAAGAAGCTATAGTGTTGGATGTGAGAAGAGATATAGATTCATTTCTTTGTGGGGAAACCTATTTATGCAAATATCTCCTACATGGAACTAGGTAAGCATTCAGAAACCTTATGTACAAGGCCTTATGCCTGATAAAGATACAAAAGGAGCAGAGAGGAGAGTCTTTCTGAGGAATAGAACACCAGAGGACCTGGAAAAGGCTTTTGTTAGAAGACAGCAAGGACCTAAAGGATGAGGGGAAATCCATACCATATCTCTTTGTTGGTATTTTGACATTTGGACTAGATAGAAAAGGTAGGACCTAACAAGAGAGAGCATTGATGGACTCCCTAACAACTCCAAGTCTCTTCCCTTTTAAGGAGGTTATATCAAGGGCATTACTATAAGACATAAGATTTTTTTTATAAGTCTCTGTGAAGCTAAAGACATTCCAGATTGAGTATTTATTCATTCTTTATCCTATATCTTGACTATTTGTGGGCTTAGATTTAAGTAATTTGCATATGGGGGAATAAATTTTGGGTAGTGAGGATGTTTGATTTGGTTAGAAAACACTTATTCTATAGTTGATATTTGTCTGACTGCTGACTTGGGAACTGAGGGAGCTGAACATGAGCTGAGTTCTGACACTCCTCAGGAAAACTCTCAGTGAGGTCAAAAAGAGCCATGCAGTGGAAAAAGGACTAATTAGTCTTAGCTTCTCATCTAAACAAATGTATTAAACTTGGACAAATCATCTAAACTCCTGGACCTTAATTTTCTTTAAAATATGATATCCAGTCTAGATGTTCTTTAAATTCTCATCCAACTCTAAAATGAAATACTTTGTTGTAGTACTTGAAATGAAAAGCTTGTATTTGAAAAAAGATAATAATCATTTTCTTTATATTGTTAAAAAGAGGATAATTTGTAAGATTTCTTTTGAAAATAAAACTGTTCATATTTTCTGTTTTTACAGATGGACCAGACACCCCCAACCTACATGCTTGCTAATTTAACCCTCTTACATTCTGAACAGCTTCTGCAGGGCCTGAATCTTCTTCGTCAACATCATGAGCTCTGTGACATTATTCTTCGAGTTGGTGATGTTAAGATTCATGCTCATAAAGTGGTGCTTGCTAGCATCAGCCCTTATTTCAAAGCCATGTTTACTGGAAACCTTTCTGAAAAAGAGAATAATGAAGTTGAGTTTCAGTGTATTGATGAAGCTGCCCTGCAGGCCATAGTGGAGTATGCCTACACAGGGACCGTGTTTATTTCCCAAGACACAGTAGAGTCACTCTTGCCAGCAGCAAATCTACTCCAAATAAAACTTGTGCTGAAAGAATGTTGTGCATTTCTTGAAAGTCAACTTGATCCTGGAAATTGCATTGGAATTTCACGTTTCGCAGAGACATATGGCTGTCATGACCTCTATTTGGCAGCCAATAAGTATATTTGCCAGAACTTTGAAGATGTTTGTCAAACTGAAGAGTTTTTTGAGCTCACACATGCAGATCTAGATGAAATTATTTCAAATGACTGTCTTAACGTAGTTACTGAAGAGACTGTTTTTTATGCACTAGAATCTTGGATCAAGTACGATGTTCAAGAACGTCAAAAGTACCTAGCCCAGCTGCTTCATTGTGTTAGATTACCATTGTTGAGCGTTAAGTTTCTTACTAGGTTATATGAAGCAAATCATCTTATTCGTGATGATCATACATGTAAGCATCTATTGAATGAAGCTCTCAAATACCATTTCATGCCCGAACATAGACTTTCCCATCAAACTGTCCTCACGACACGGCCTCGTTGTGCCCCAAAAGTGCTTTGTGCAGTGGGAGGGAAAGCTGGACTATTTGCTTGTTTGGAAAGGTAAGCCAGAATTAAAATATAAGGATTTTTCTATACTTTCTTTTGTGTGATTATACATATATTTAAAAACAGGAGAACTTAGTTTTGTAATTAGGATTTTTTTCAGGTATTAGTGTTTAGAATCTAGTTCTTTTCCCTTCTAATCAGACTAATTTTTTTTTTAAAAAGTAAAAGTAAATAGAATGTCAAAAATATGTTGAAATGGGGTCAGTGAGATGGCTCATTGGATAGAGAACCAAGTCTAGAGATGAGGGTCCTGGGTTCAAATGTGACTTCAGACACTTCCTACCTGTGTGACCCTGGGTAAGTAACTTAACCCCATTTGACTAGTTCTTACCACTCATCTGCCTTGGAACCAGTACACAATAATACTTCTAAGACAGAAGGTAAAGGTTTAAAAAATTTTTTAAAAAGAATGAATGAATGAATGAACAAAGTAGCTCATTGGATAGAGCCAGGCCTGAAGATGAGAGGTCCTGGTTTTAAATATGATCTCAGACACTTCTTAGTTGGGTGACTCTGGGCAAGTCATTTAACCCCAATTACCTAGCCCTTTACTGCTTTTTTGTCTCGGAACCCATACTTAGTATCTATTCTAAGACAGATGGTAAGAATTTTTTTTTAATGTTGGAAATATGTTTACAAATGCTGGGTTTTTCCTTTATTCTTGGATAAATTTTCTACTTACACCTTATTTCTTTTATTCTTTGTCCTCTCCATTTTTATCCTTTCTTTCCCTTGCTTAGATTTTCCTCTATTATCTTCTTTTCATAATCGTCTTTCTCTTCTCATTTGCCTTTCTGACTTAACACTGCCTTTTATAATAATGCAGAAAAATGGGAGCCTAGCAAATTCAAGTGAAGTAATTTAGCTCACATCCTGGTTCCTTCTTTAACCCGAGAAGCAAGTTGTGCCCCAGCTTGTTCCTACAACTCCTGGATTGACAAAACAGAACAAGTTGCTCTAGACTTCTTGTATACCCTCTTCTCCACTGCCGCCACCACCACCACCACACAAACCCCTGTACAAATACAAAAGACAAACTCTTGGGACTCTGAACTCTCTGAAGTAGAAAAATTAGGGAGTTACAAGCACTCTCACAGGGATTGGTCAGTATGAGGTCCTGAGACCATTGACAGTTCATGATCTCTCTGCATCAACTTCTTTGACTAGTTTCCCTGAGCCATCTCCATGGAATATTACTTACTTCTTTAGAATTAGATGGGACAGTTATGACATTACCTCAAATAGTAGTAATTCTAGTGATTATGCTAAAATGTAGTCACATGTCTGGGATAAGCAGGGTACGTAAATATTCCCCTAGCATGGACTGCAGTTGATGTTTTAAGTTGACCTTTTTATTCCACTGTAAATTCTTATTTATCTGAAATTGTCAGTTGTAAAGATCAGCCTACAAATTATTTATGCTCCTCTCTTAAATCTCAAAGCATCTAGAATTTGGTGAGAGAAGGGAATATTTAATTGTTGGTGCTATGTTTAAAAGTAAATTAGGGCAAGGGATGGAGCATTGGGGAGGTTAGAACCAAGATGGTAGAATAGCAGGAAGCAATATAATCAGTGACTTGCCTCTAAAAACTCCTCCAAACATAATAGAAAATGCTTCAGATGAAAACCAGATGGGAAAATCCAAGAAAAAGTTATAACAAGTCATTTTTCCAGCCCAAGTTGGCATACAGTGACAAGATGGACAGGTTTGTGAATCCTGGGTTGGAATCTGGATAGGAGCAGAGCATTTCAGTGCCTGAGGCAGAATAGTAGAGAGGGACAGAGATTCTATAACTATACCAAGGCACTTTAACAGAAACAGTTCAGGGTTGTCCACTACCAAGGCTTAGATCACCAATTCAGGGCAGGTTGAGGGGTTTTGGACCAAGGGTGGTGTTCCTCAGAAGGGAGCAGTAGAGTACCCTGAGCTGTGTACTGAAAGAGGAATAGCAATATAGTTCAGATTCAGGGGGAAAGGAATCTCAGACCAAAGCAGAGTCTGCAGTTTCCTCACTCCAAACCAGCAGAACTTACCAGCTGGCAAATAGTGAGTGAATCCAGCAACTGTGTCTTCTTGTCAGACCCAAACCAGGTCAGGAACTTGCACAGCTCTGATCACAGGGGCAGTGAACATATTTTGTTTGCCCTTAAGTAAACCACTTTGGGATCACTGAAAGCTTAAAGGTCAAGCTAAGCTGTTCCTTTGATCCTGGCTTAATACAATAGCCCGTACCCCAAGAATATAGCAATAGGACTCTCATTCCTCATACAAAGTCCAAAATCAGGAAACAGACCAGGAGAACAAGCAAACACAAAAGAATTCTACAATTAAAAGCTGTTGTGTTGATGGAAGAGCTTAAGACACAAAGCTAGAAAAAGAGAATTACTCCTAAACATCTATAAGCAAAGCCTTCAAGGAAAATATAACATAGGCACAGATTCACTTAGAATTTTGGATGAGAAGCAAGAGTTGTTTTTTTTAGAGTTAGAATTGGTGGTTTTTTTTTTAATAAACCAAAGTGTGACAGAGAAAGGAATTAGACAAGAAATGAAGTTATGATGAGTAAAATCCTGTTCCATTGCTGAAATGCAGTATGGATTATGATGAAATGAACTCTTCCTTGTAGGGAAAAAATGAAAAGATTAGAAATGAAAGCTATGGAAGAAAGATGACAAAGAAAAAAAGCTTGGCACAAGAGGTACAGAACCTCATTCAAGCAACAAATTCTCCAAAAATAAGAATGAATCAAACAAAACCTATGATTCCATGAAATAGTAATATTAAAACAAAGGCAAAAGCTGAAAAATAGGAGAAAATATAAGGTATGTCATAGAAATAACAAATTACTAGGAAAACAAATTGAGGGGAGATTTAAGAGTCATACCTGTATGCCATGACCAAAAAATAGAAAAGCCTAGATAGTGTATTTCAAGAACTCTTAAACCTGTTTAAATCTCTTAGAGGTCAAGTGGAAATACAATCTACCAGTCACTTCTTGAAAGAAACCCCAAAATGAAAACTTATAGGAACATTATAGTCAAAATCCAGAGCTTCCAAAATCAAAGAAAAAAGACCTCAAGCATCCAGAAAGAAAAAATTTAGGTATGAAGGAGCCACAGTCAGGATCACATGTGAATTAGCAGCCTATACTATAAAGGATCAGAAAGCTTATAGTATTCCAGAAGGCAAAGGGCATAGATTTATAGCCAAGAATAATTTACCTGCCAAAACAGTATAATCTCATGGAGGAAAAAATGAGTCTCTAATGAAACAAAGGACTCTTAAGCATTCCTGATGAAAAGACCGGAGCTTCATAGAAACTGAACACTTCAAACAAAGATGTTAAGAGAAATATAAAAAGGTAAATATAAATAAACTACCATAAAGGACTAAATAAAGGTTAACTGCTTACATTATAATATGAAGAGATGATACATGTGACCCCTCTGAACCTACTTATCAGGGATCATAAAGGGAATCTAATTAGACAGAAGGCCTGGGAATAGTTTTATGTCTTATTAATCTTAAAAGAAGGGAAGAAGAATACACTAAGGAGGCAGGGGTGGGGTGGGACAGATTTATTTCACATAATCAAAGTGTGCAAAAAGACATCTGTACAACAAGGTGGGATGGAAAAGAGCAGTTGCACTAGAAGCTCATTCTCATCTGAACTAGCCAAAAAAGAGAACATTAAACATACACAGAGTTGGATACAGAAATACATTTCACTCAGAGGGAAAAGAGAGAAGGGGAAATTTGTGGAAAGTTAGATTAAGTGAGGAATTAGTCCTAACCAAAACAAACCTCGAATATATACTCATTTTGAGGTGAAAAAGAAAAGGAATTGGATGAAGTGCCCATGAATTGGGTAATGACTGAATAAGTTATGTTACATAAATGTAATGGAATACTATTTTGCTGAAAGAAATGATGAAGGGGATGGTTTTAGAGAAACCTAGGGAGACTTACGTGAATTAATATGAAGCAGAATGAAATGAACACAACCAGAAAAACAATTTATACAATGACAACACTATTACTATAAACAAAGAACTTAGAATTGGGAACTCTGATCTGCATAATGACCAACCTATATATAGGAAATATAGTGCAATGACTATTTCCTACAGATGCAAATCCGTCAGTATAAAAAAAACTTAAAAATATAGAAACTTTCTCATCTAGCAAACACTTATCTGCAAAGAGAAATGAAAGGCAAGAACAACGCTGATTTGGAAGATAAGTGTATTTGTAAAAACATGTAGGAAGTTGAACAGTATCATCACATAAAAGATCCATAATTTTATTTTGGGGTTTGGGTTTTATATGAGTATTCTCTTATAACAGTGACCAACATGGAAGTATATTTTGCATGATAATACATGTATAACCCAGATCAAATTGCTTACTATCTTTGAAAGGGGTGAGGGAAGGGAAGGAAGGACATAATTTGGATCTTATCATTTTAGAAAACATATGTTGAAAATTATTATTATGTACAATTGGGAAAATAAAATATCTTTGATTAAAAAGTAAAATTTTAAAAATAAAATATCCATAAGCCACAGAGAGGGGAAAAATTTACAAGAAGCGTTTGTGAGGAACCAAATTAAGCTAGGTTAAGCCAAGAACATTTGGAAATGAAAATGGAAAAAGGACCAAAATCAGAAAATAATTGTAAACATCATTACATCCAGCCACATTTAGATTCTCATATCACTGTGCTTGTTGTCCAAGGAAGTAGAAATGGCACTAAAGAATTAAAAGAAGAGAAAATCAATTGTCCAGAGCAGTGATGGGCAAACTTTTTAAAGAGAGGACCAAAGGAAAGGAAATGCTCATCTGTCAATCTGTTTCTAAAGCAACTCTTTCGAAGTTTCATTGTATTGTATCCTCATTGTGTTCATCAGATTAGGAATAATGTCACTGGGCCACTGGATAGAACATTTCAGGGGGCTGCATCTGGCCCACAGGCCATAATTTGCCCATCACTGGTCCAGAGAAAAAATCTCTGCTTCTGAGGGCTGGCCTGCCTCAGGATCAAGAGAGATTATGAGAGTGCAAAACATTTTTATGGATCAGCTGGGATTCATTCTAACTTTAGCTTTGTGTCCATTAGCCTCTATCTTTTGATGCTTCTGAGTAACTGAGAATGCTCTGGATATTCTGGAAGCTTAATCCAAACAACCTAGGAATACCTTCTGTCTTTGAATAAGCCAACCAGATTGTTGTTGTGGTTTGTCTTTTGTTTCCAAAAAAGACCAGTAATATCACAGATTGTCTTGATTTGTGCATGAATTGGATTTATGTGAGGCAAAGTTATGCAAAGTCACTAGCCTCACTTTCTCTTCCAGAATCATTATGAGTCTAGTGACAGGGCAAAAGTCAGGACAACTGGCAATGGACCTTGGCATCTTCAATGTCTGACTAAGCTCTAAGCACTTCACAGCCACCTGCTTCAGCCACTTTCATGACTGTAATGTATTTTGTTTATTTGAGAAGAAATTGAATAAACTATATTTTTTTGAGAACAAATTGTTCTCATCTGCTCATTCCATAAGAGCAAATCTTCACATGCTTGGGATAGACAACCTCCTAATACACCAATGAGTTTGAGGTGTCAGTTATCCTTAACCTGGTTTAACCCATCTAAAGAGACCTTGTACATGCTACAGCTTCTTGAAGCTGCATATGAGAGTTAAATACCAAGTATTCATCAAAGGTGGTTGAGCAGCCCTGAAAAGGGCTCAGCAAGCCCTAACGCCAGAGGTACTGGTCCTTGGACACCCAAACACCCCAAACCAATCAGAAGGAAAGAACCCAAATCACATGAACTCCTGATTAGTTGATTGTATAAGCATCTTTGTTAAAGATAAAGACTATTTTATAGGCACATAATATAAATCATATTAGTCACAACTTAAAATTCAGAACGTGTATAACCATCTTTGTTAAGTACATTAATTATTTTATATGATATAATATAAAACATTGGTCAAAATATATTTTGAATATTGTCAATTGCACCTTTTCTAGGACTATTTCAAGCATGAAAAGTTAAAAAGAACAAATGATTACAGCCTAAAAGAAAAACATCCAGTATTTTCCGTTAGTTTTTTTCTGGATGAAAACAAAGGCTTTTTATGATGGGTTCTTTATTCTTCCTTCCTGTTATAAAGATTTTATAAGGAAAAGATTATGGTGGTTGGCTTTGGTTTCTTCCACATGCAAATTTCTGTTATTCTCAAGCCTGTGTCCTAGATCTTTTTATCTCCTGACCCAGTCATGTCCTACATCATTACACTTATTAGACACTTAAAAGAGAATGTTCTAAAAGCACCTCAAATTTAGCATTATCCAAACATGGCTGGTCTTTTCCCCAAACTCCACCCTTCATCACAAACCAAACTATTATTGGTATTGAGAATGCTACAATCCTTATAGTGACTCAAAATTTCTTTGTCAATGTCATTCTCAACTCTTTCTGATCAGTTAACAAATCTAATCATTCCATCACCACATCTCTTGTATATATCTTCATTCCATTCACATGACCTTTATCTAATTCAGGCCCTCCTTACCTCTCACTTGGACTATTGCAGTATTCTGTTTAGTCTCCCTCCCTTGGTCCCTTCCCTCTCTGCTACATGCCAGTTTTTTTTTTTCCCTAAAGCAGTCTGACCATGGCACCTCCATACTCAACTCAGTAAGCCCCAGTGGCTTCCTATTACTACTAAAATCAGATCTATTCTTTCGTTTAGCATTCAAATCTCTTTGCAACCTTACTTCTTCCTCCCTTTCTAGTATTCTTAAACATTCTTATTCCTCCATGCACTATTCATTTGAGTGAAACTGACCTTTTTGCTGGTCTTTAAACATAATACTCCATTTACTGTCTACATGCCTTTGCATTGGTTGTGTCTTTTATCTAGAAAGTACTTCTTTCTTGCATCTGCCTCTTGAAACCCTTTGTTTCCTTCAAGTCTCAGCTCAAAGGCCATATTCTTCAGAAAGCCTTTTCTGGTTTCCCCCCTACCCCCCCTGAGCTGCTAGTGCCTTTTTTCCCCCTTTTAGGTCATGTTGGATCTTCTTTAACTGCATCTTATGTACACACACACACACACACACACACACACACACACACACACACACATATTTTCTCCCTTGTTACAATATTAAGATCTTAAGGATGAAGATTATTTAACTTTTGAGTTTGTATCCCTAACATTTATCACAATGATTGACACATATTAGGTACTTAACAAACACTTATTGACTGATCAATTGATTGAATTTCACCGATTTTCTCAAACTAATTTAAAATTGAAGCACCAGGTTCTTTTCAGGTAAGTACTAACTATTCAAAAAGTATTTCATTTCTATATTTTTTTGCTTTAAAAAAGAAATTAGCAAGTTCTAGATTTCTGAAATTTGTTTTGTAGAATTTTATAAAAATTTCATGTTATACAGTTTTTAATATTAGGAATGCTTTTTTATAAGTACATGCAAAATACATTGTGAGATAATACCATGAAACAAAAATGTTTTCTGGGATACTATCCTAACATAGCATCATTATTAGCTATTTTACTTTTTTTTTAAGACGTTTATTTTTTTTTAACCCTTAACTTCTGTGTATTGGCTCATAGGTGGAAGAGTGGTGAGGGTAGGCAATGGGGGTCAAGTGACTTGCCCAGGGTCACACAGCTGGGAAGTGGCTGAGGCCAGATTTGAACCTAGGACCTCCCGTCTCTAGGTCTGACTCTCAATCCACCCAGCTGCCCCAGCTATTTTACTTTATTAGCATTTAATTAACATTTGGGCAAATTGTTTTATTTAAATAGAATTTCAGATATGTCGTATACTTTGGTTGCAGTAATTCTACTGATTATGCATTTAGCCTTTGCTATATTACCATCTTTCTGCTTTGAATTAGGCACACATAATGTGACATAATCAACTGAAAAGCAAAGCTATGTTGTTTTTGAGGCACAAGGCTAGATGCTAGAAATATAAAGACATAAATAGAAATTCCTACCCTCAAGAAATTTACATCCTTTCTGGAGAGACAATATATACACATAAAAGTATATATAAAATATGTATCTAATAATTACAAAGTAATTTTTTTGTAGAGGTGGGGAGAAGCATTATATGGGAAATCTGGAAATACTTAATGTAGGAGATGGGACTTAAACTAAACTTTGAAGAAAAATAGGGTCTCTAAGAAGCTAGGATGAAGAGAGAATACATTCTAGCGGTACACAGGAAATAACATGTGCATGGAATACTGAATCTAAGTTTTAAACATTTATATTCTTGATTTATGTAATGAATATTTTCTTTTTCTTCTTCAGTGTTGAGATGTTCTTCCCTCAGAATGACTCCTGGATTGGTTTGGCATCCCTTAATACTCCCCGCTATGAATTTGGAATCTGTGTTTTAGACCAGAAAGTATATGTTGTAGGAGGCATTGCAACGCATATGAGGCAAGGCATAAATTTCAGAAAACATGAAAATTCAGTGGAATGCTGGGATCCTGATACAAATACCTGGACATCTCTTGAGAGGATGAATGAGAGCCGAAGTACCCTTGGAGTGGTTGTACTAGCAGGAGAACTTTATGCTTTGGGTGGTTATGATGGGCAGTCTTATTTACAGTCTGTAGAGAAATATATTCCCAAAGTTAAAGAATGGCAACCTGTAGCACCGATGTCTAAAACTAGAAGTTGTTTTGCTGCTGCCGTGTTAGATGGAATGATATATGCCCTTGGTGGCTATGGTCCTGCTCATATGAACAGGTATTTATTTATTTTAGATATTTAAATATTATTTTTGAATGAATGAAAGCATTTGTTAAATATTCACACTGTTAAACTGGGTATACAAACAAAAAAGAAGACAGTTTCTATACTCACACTGTAATTGAGGGAAGTGTTTATATATATATATAAAAGAGGTTTTCAACCACAGGGTAGATGGCAGACTCAGGAGTTCTTCGAATACATGGAGCATCTACCTTGGAGAGTCAAAGGATTATGAAGAGAAATGGCAGTAAATTTGATGTGGATTCGCTTTTTAAATTTATGTACCTGGGGGAAGCTGGATAGCTCAGTGGTTTGAGAGCCAAACCTAGAGACGGGAGTTCCTAGGTTCAAATCTGGCCTCAGACACTTCCCAGCAGTGTGACCCTGGGCAAGTCACTTGACCCCCATTGCCTAGCCCTTACCACTCTTCTGCCTTGGAGCCAATACACAGTATTGACTCCAAGACGGAAGGTAAGGGTTAAAATACAAACAAACAAACAAATAAATTTAGATGCCTGAAAAATGGATACCCAGAAAACTATAGTTTCAGATTATAGATTATACAAGAATATATGATATAATTTGATTTCTTTCAAAATTTAAAGTAATAGGGGGCAGCTGGGTAGCTCAGTAGATGAGAGCCAGGCCTAGAGACGGGAGGTCCTAGGTTCAAATCCGGCCTCAGACACTTCCCAGCTGTGTGACCCTGGGCAAGTCACTTGACCCCCATTGCCTACCCTTACCACTCTTTTGCCTTGGAGCCAATACACAGTATTGACTCCAAGACGGAAGGTAAGGGTTTAAAAAAAAAAAAAAAATTTAAAGTAATAGAAAACTAATTCACAGGAGTCTTACATTTTAATTTATTATAAATGTTATATGTGTTCTGAGCTCTGGAATATATGAACTGGGATCTAAGTAAGTAGGGCTTAACAGTACCATTCTGCTAGATGTTGGAGATAGACAAAAATATTTGCAACAAAACTTGTTCTGCAAGAGCTTAACAGTATAAATTAGAAAAGACCATGTAGTGAATAAAAATACAAATGAATAGTTTGTCATTATAATAAATTAATCCAGATTTTATATCATATGGAAAAAGTATATTCACTCTATATTATATTTACAGTAACTATCAACAGAGTGTTTTTGCTTCTGAAATGCATTAAAAAGAAAAGTGATCTATTTGATTACTGAATTTGAAGAAGTATCTATAATGCAAGCATTTTCG
This sequence comes from Gracilinanus agilis, assembly GCF_016433145.1. Lineage (NCBI taxonomy): Eukaryota > Metazoa > Chordata > Mammalia > Didelphimorphia > Didelphidae > Gracilinanus > Gracilinanus agilis. The sequence goes on along the minus strand of NC_058131.1, from coordinate 473,857,935 downwards.
AAAACAGACTTAGCATCTACCCTTTGTTGCTTGTTTATCTAACATGCATTATAATAGCAGGAAATCTAGGCCCTAAATATGCAACACCATACTTTGGGTAACTTGCTTAGGAATTTGCCTGTGAGCATAGTATATTTTATGAAGTAGGAAAAGAACTCTTAAAGAATGTAGTTTCTCATTGACATTCGATCTTTTTCTTGGGGGTTTTGACCTATGATTTTTTTGCATCTGGAATACATATTCTGCCCCCTGGTCTAATTATGAATTTTAGGATGACTTTCAGAAGCTCTAGAATTCTTGGAACTGTGCCAGAGATGGGTTAAGATCAGAAATAGAATAAGAAAGTCCTTGAACCAGCAGGACTCCTTTTCTGATGCAGGACATCCCAAAGGGTTTTCTTTAGGGAAGATTTCTAAAAAGGTCTGGATTTGTATATTTCTATAAAGCAACTTGTGAGTCCTAATGTTTACCTCAATTTAACCCTCACATGCTTGAAGATCATCTGGATTTTAGAGATTATTTTTAAGAATGGGACATTTTTTAGTGTCTAATTCTAAAGAGTGTATTCCTCAGCTCTGACTCAGACTAATAAGGTGATTGCAAAGTCATCCTTGGCTTTAGAAACAAAAGCAGTGAACTAATTCTAGTTATTGAATTTGGGGTAAAGCAACACATCAGCATGGTTCAACAATACCACCCTTTTCATTCCTTTACCAAAACTCCATTGTGGTTAGATCTCAAGTATGTGCCTTTTCAAATAGGTTTAACCCATAGCTACCTAGATCAGTTTCCATTCTGCTGTTTTAATGGCAGAAGTCAAAGTTCAGTATTCAGCATATTAATTTGTCTTTTCAATTTTCAGTTCTTTTCTAATCTTTTGAATTGTGATTGATTCCATATAAGCCATTTTCTTCACTTTACGTGTAATAGCATACATTATGCATGATTACTATTCTAAAATTTAGACCTTTAATATGCTTGTGCATGGTTCAAATGGTTTAAAGAAACTAAAACTTTTTTTTATCTGTAGTGTGGAACGTTATGATCCAAGTAAAGACTCCTGGGAAATGGTCGCATCAATGGCAGATAAAAGAATTAACTTTGGTGTTGGTGTTATGCTAGGCTTCCTTTTTGTAGTGGGTGGACATAATGGTGTTTCCCATTTATCAAGTATTGAAAGATATGATCCTCATCAAAATCAGTGGACTTTGTGTAGACCAATGAAGGAGCCCAGGACAGGTAATAATCAGTATTTTTTACTAAACATATACAATGCACATCACTATGGAAGATTTTCTTTTGTTATCTAACCAGAAATTCAAGTGTTAATTTTATACATACACACATACACAAGATTGTGGTATATTGAAAAGAGCCCCTTGGACTTGGAATCAGAAAGCCTGGTTTTGAATCCTTACTCTACTATATATGACCTTGGGCAATATTTCACCTCTCTGGGTTTCCCTTTTCATTGTACTCAAGAGAATGAAGTAATTGAACTAAATGATCTTTTAAAGTTCCTTCCATATCTGACATTTTGTAATTTGTATGTTATCCTCTTCAAACATTTTAATCATATTCATGTAAACTTTAAATATTGCTTCCCATAGGGTTCTGGTCTAAAAAAAGAATAAATTTAGAGGTTCTTTGAAGAACCAAATTGGTCTCTATGGCCAAATAAAATTATATCAATAAAGGATAGACATTTAAATTGTCGATAGGTTTTATTTTTAGTAATATAAAATATTAAAATTATGAAATTGAAATGTAATGTTTGGGGCAGCTGGGTTGCTCAGTGGATTGAGAGCCAGGCCTAGAGACAGGAGGTCCTGGGTTCAAATATGACCTCAGACACTTTCCAGCTGTGTGACCCTGGGAAAGTCACTTGACCCCCCATTGCCTACCCTTACCACTCTTCTGCCTTGGAGCCAATACACAGTATTGACTCCAAGACCAAAGGTAAGGGTTTAAAATTAAAAAAAAAAAAAGAAAGAAACGTAATGTTTGAAGTTTCACCACAAATGGTTTTTATGGCATTAATTTTAGGAGAAAGTTTTAAAAGAACTGAAGATAATTTTATCATATACAAATATACATATGTATGTAATCATCAAAGCAGTAAAGCAGTTTTATGAAACAAATCTTTTTTATAAACTGAAATATAAAAGCTGTTTTTTATATTTTATTCTTACTTATTTCCCTTGTTTCTCACCCACTTTTCACAGGAGTTGGTGCTGCAGTAATTGATAACTATCTTTATGTGGTTGGTGGTCACTCAGGATCATCCTATTTGAACACTGTACAGAAATATGACCCTATTGAAAACATATGGCTGGATTCTGCTGGCATGATGTACTGTCGGTGTAATTTTGGATTAACTGCCCTTTGAGAAGTGTGAACTCACGGACACAATGTGATGGTGAATCTTGCACTGCATGAAAAGATGCCCAGTTTTCCAAGACCCAGAAGCTGCATACTTTTCTTTTTTTATTCAGAGTGGCATGAAGATTTATTTAAAATTTTATTGGATATTTTAAATTGATAACTAGCTTTGAGTACTCTTAATTACATACTGAACAGATGGGGGAAAAAGGGGGAAGTCCCCTTGCCAATTCACTGGAGCACTTTTTCCTGAGACTGGCTTGGTACATGGAAGCTTGCAATAGGCATATATATGAAGGAGAGCCTATGATTTTGGTTTTTTTCTTCTCTCTTCTTCAATGCAGTTTCCCGGAATGGTATAGGAGGTGCTTGAGTATTGTAGGGATGTACTATTTGTTAATAATTGTTAGATATGTCTTCAAGTTAGAATGGAACATAATGCTTCATTTTTTGTTAAACAAAGTAACTCAAGGGCTGCCTTTTTTCAGAAACTTTAGGTTTGTAAATAACAATTACCATAGTTAGGCTGGCTATACTACCCGCTAAATGGGGTTAGGGCTGGGAATAATTGGTGAATATTCAGTGATATATTTACAAGGCAAATGCCTCTTATTATCATGTTATTTTGGGGCCATTAAAAGAATTTTGCATTTAATTTTTATACCATTTTTATTTGGACAGATTAATGCTAGATTAATTTTGTTACCCAAGTATAGACCATATTGTTTTTGTCACTTCAAGAAGAGCATGGATAGAGAATCAAATTATTTGTTTCATGGTTTTCCTTAACAGCTCACAGATTTCACAGACAACTTTGATGTAAGTATTTGAAAGAGGTATAAGTACTCCAGCCCAAGTCGATTTATTTCATATACTTGTGGTAATTTTATTTTTTAACAATGTATATTTGGTTTTTCAGTGTTGAGATATAAAAATGGTGCTAACTGTAGGTTCTATGACAAGGCTGTTACCAATGTTCTTAAGGTAGTTCAGTATGTGTAACGCATGACATTAAATTGTATTTTTTTTTACTTGACTCATTTGTGCCTATGAGAAATGTCAGTAACAATACTTATGTATGCAATATATTGTTATTTTTTTAAAGTCTACACAGCTTAGTTTTATGTTCGGGTTTTTTTTAATAGTTTCTGAATTCAACCATTTTTTCTTGTGATAATCCTTGCCCTTAAAAAATGGAGATAGATTATGTCAAGTAAAAAGCAACAGGCAATTGCATATATATAATTAATTTATATATCTATCTATCACTGCATACATATCCTACAAAACTGAATATTTAAAATTATTGAAGAAAACTGGAATTTGAATATGTTTACTTCAGTAAATTTGATTTTTCTTTGGCTATTAACTTCTTAAAATCAGGATTGTTTTGCTATAGCCAGAAGAAAATTTAATTGAAATAAGCAACTGGATGTACTATATAAGTCTGTTTGATGGTCTTAAGCAATGAATCACATTAACTTGCATTTATTATGATGTTGGTACTTACGTTACCAAATTTGGTACTATAGTGACTCCAGCCCCTTTCTCCTTGTCAAATTAATTACTTCCATCTTCTCATTCCTTTTTTGTTACTCTTGAAGCCAGTGTATATTTTTACCTCAAAAACTCATCACATACTACATTCTTAAGTGCCATAATGTTCTAAACAATTGTTAAGCCATTTGTAATTACATTACATATAGGTGAATTTTTAGTGTGTGTATATGATATATTGCATTCCTGGAAAAACTAGTTGCAGCTAGGCAATCCAGTTTCCTTGTTCTTCCATAAACTTCCAGGTGTGGATATGAATATGTACCATAAAACAGCATCATGTTTCAGTTATTTGCACAAACTATAAAATCTTGCAAGTGATTTTCCCTTGGCTAAGTTAGAATACAACAGGAGCTACAAATAATAAAATTGACAGGCTAGATATTTGCTGCATTGCTTATTTGAGTGACCTAATGATATATAGCAATAATAGTACTTTATCATTAATTTTATTGTCTGATAATTCAAGAAGAGTACTCCAATTGTGATGGGCACAAATTTTATTTAAAATAGCTTCTTTTTGACTTAAAGCTCAATTTGCTTTCTCTTTTCTAGCCAAATATGTATACCATGTTTACAGAGAATTTGCTTTTTAAATTACTTTAATTGGTTTTTCTTACCTTTATGAGCAGATAAGGGTATGCAAAAGAGATTGGACAGTGCAGGCCAATCTTTACAATCTACTTTATTTTTTAATAGTTTATTTATGTGCTACCCCATCTTCCAATTAACTGATTTGGACTTATAAAATTATTCAGCAGGCAAATGAAAGATACTTGTTGGTTAACATCTTCTGGAAATACAATTGGAAAATATCCTTTGAAGACACATGAATTTTCTGCATTGACTCAGAATGGGAAAATAGCCTTCTAAAAATCTGTTTTAAGTTGCCAAAGTATTGTAAGCATTTTATGTATCCTTGGCATCTATGCATAATGCAGATAGTTCCACAAGTTCTTCTGGCTAAATTATCCAGGTAGTTAATAAGTATCCAGATTGTTGATCTGGTCTGACAAGCTTGCAGACATATAAGATGGAATCTATTATTTAAAGTTCTTGTGGTGAATTGTACCTAAAATATCATTCTCATAAAAGCTGAATTTAACATCATTAGTCCTTCAAACCTTATTTTTCTTATGTTAGAGCTAGTCAGTGAGAGCCCAATTTACCCAAACTTGTTTGGGCAGAAACAATATAAGATTAAAGTTTTGAAATTAAATGTTGAGCTAAAATAAGAAAAACAAAGCAGGAAAGGATTTCCCCATTTTGAAAATCAATTTGGAATCCACTGATAACAAACAAATCAGATTTAAGTTGTTTCAAATAATACTAAACAAATTCTATTCTATAGATCAGGCCTGGAAATTACTATTCAATGCCTCTCGAATATGAAAATAGACACATAGTAAAACTTCAATTTGTCCTTGCTCTTAGTTCTTTTAAATTTAAGTAATTTGTTATATAACATGAAATGGCAATAGCAGTTGATAGAAAATGGCATGAAATGTAAAAACAATATATTTAGGTAAGTAAATGTGATTCTAGGACTTTTCTTTATTCTAACATCTTAAAATGATTATGCAGCCTAATTGCCAAATTAGATAAGAGTATCAACATAAACGTAATGCGTAGCCTAAATGTTAGAAGTACGAAAAAGTCATTAACAAAATTATGGATGTTTTAGGATACAGAATTGCTTGGAATTGGATTGTAATTTTAAAAGAAAAAAAGATACAATAATTATTATTAAAATAATAAAACTTTTTTATGGCATATGAGGTTGTGGCTAATATTGATTATATGGGTAGAGAAAAGATAACACATGTATGTATGATACCATGTTTATTTTATTTGAAATGCTGTTGTTGTCTAGTTCACCCAAGTGCTCATTTTTAGGAAAACCAGATAAATTCAATAAACTTGCTGTGACTTCTATTAATCTGTCTTCTGTCTGAAAGTTAAGATACTCAAGTAAGATGTCAATGTTGAATTAGCATCCAGTTCTAATTCTTAACCACTCCATTTTTTTCTTTGCAAAAGCACTTTAAGTAAGTATGGTTATTCTGTGGCTGAAGATACATTGGATTTTAATGTAAAACATATTGATTTATTATTAATATATAGTATCCCATACAATCAGTGAGAGATTCAGTAGGTTTACAAATTTCTGACTGGTTAAAATCCAGTTTACATCTTTACAGAGAGAAAAAATCATGTTAAACATGTCTTTTTTATTACATGTAACATTTAACTGTAAGTAATTAATTGTAACTTTTGTCAGGTTAACATTTGTAAGCTCCATTCATTGTTTAAAACACTAAGCAAAAAGTTCCAAGTTTGCCTTAAATTTCCAAGTGAAGTTAAATTAAAGAACTGGATGATAATGCCTATATTTTTGCCTTACAAATTGTGCTGTATTTAACCCAAGATGACTTTTAATTTTTACAGGATTCTGAAACTTTGTAGATGTAGAGTACTAATACTTTAAGTTCTAAGGAGACTGATGTGGCTGTGGATCAGATTGTTTAAATGTATTTGTTCTGTACTTCACCTCTGTGTGTGTATCTTTCTAGCAGCAGGGTTTTATTTTATTTTGGTTTACATAATAAAGTGGCACCTAATTACTTTATATTATAAAAGAACTGATGAACATTCTTTTGGTTTTAGTTCACTGTTCTTAAAAGTTCTTTGTGTGTGCTGTTGTCTTAATGATATGTAATAATTCTGTTGTATTTCTTTTAATGTAAAACATTTAAAATAAATCTGAAAAGCACGTTTATATCTTCGATTGATAAGTGATGAACAGACAGCTTTTATACTACTTATTTTGTGTAGTCAGCATTGAGATATTGTGTTGTAGCATATATATGGTAGGAATTTCTGGGTGAAAATTGGCAAACTCAGGGTTTCCACACCAGCTCTATCATTAATTTGCTATGGTAGTAAGCCATTTATCCGCTGGGTGTTAATCTTCTGTAAAATTAAAGGATTGACTGGGTAATATTAAGGACCCGGGCACCCCTCACATTGTTTGGACCTAGATTTGAAGATTTTATGGATAGTTTTAAAGAGTGTCTCTTGTGATACAATGGAAAGAGCATAAGGCTTAGAATTAGAGGACCTGGGTTGTCTCTAGTCTATACTTAATCCTTTTACCATCTTTGAGCCTCAGTTTTCTTATCTGAAAAATAAATGAGTTGGACCAGATATCTTCAATGATCCCTTTCAGCTCTAACTATGATTCTGTGATCCTGTGCAGTACAAATTATCTAATAGTCATTGTCAGTCAATTAGGAAATATTTTTAAGGACTACTCATCAATATGAGAGCTATAAAATAGTAAGATATTTATTGCCATCAAGAAGTTTACATTCAAGGGGTAGCTGGATGGCTCAGGGGATTAAGAGCTAGGCCCAGAGACAGGAGATTCTGGGTTCAAATTTGGCCTCAGATGCTTCCTAGCTGTGTGACCCTGGGCAAGTCACTTAACCCCCACTGCCTAACCCTTACCACTCACTCTTCTGCCTTAGAACCAATACATAGTATTGATTCTAAGATGGAAGGTAAGGGTTTAAAAGAAGAAGCGGCAGCAGCTTACAGTCCAGTTTGGGGAGATAAAAATATACATTAAGCAATAATAAATCATATAAAATAGTTGAAAAATGCCCCAGCAAGTAGTATAGACAATAAATGTTAAAGAGTTCAGGATGGGGAGAAGTCATTTTGGTTTTAATTCCTATTCTTTGAGGGGTAGCATATTCTTTAGTTGTTTTTCAGTCATTTTCATGTCATTTTTAGTCGAAAATATTTTTTTGGCAAAGATACTTGAGTGGTTTTCCATTTCCTTCTTTGATGTGTTTTACAGATGAGGAAACTGAGGCAAGCAGTTAAAGTGACTTGCCCAGAGTCACACAGCTAAGTGAGAGGCCAGATTTTAAATCAGGAAAATGAAGTCTTCCTGTCTCCAGACCTGACACTCTATTTCTAGAGCTACCCTGTTTGCAGGACAGATAGGGTTTAGCCCAGTGATTCCCAAAGTGGCGCCAGCACCCCCTGGTGGCTGCAGTGATCCAGTGAGGCGGTGATGGCCACAGGTGCATTTGTCTTTCCTATTAATTGCTATTAAAATTTTTTAAAAATTAATTTCTAGGGCGCTAAGGAAAGGGGGCGGTAGGCCAAAAAAGTTTGGGAACCACTGGTTTAGCTAAATAGGGGGAAGGGATTCAGACTATAGAGAATATTGTAAGTGAAGAAGTGGGCAAAGTACAAATGCGAGTGAAGGTGAAAGTGAGTGATGCTGTACACAGCATTGTCATTTTGTCATTAACAGTGGGTTCTAGGCTCACTCCTTTTTAATCATGCTCTTGAGTTTTTATGCTCTTTGTCACCATTGGAATTCTGACTTTAGAGGCAAGGCAAGTTTGCATTTAAGGGTGAGGGTTAGGCCACATGGGATGGCTGATAATCTCTTAATAGCTTTCTTGGGCTCTGTACTTTCAGCACCTGGGATTTTGTCTAATTATTAAGGATTTCCAGAACACCTACTTTAAAGGTACTAGTCAAATATGGAAGTTTAGTTGCTTGAATTCACTTGAACTAAATTCAAGAAACTCCTGGAGACCTCAGAACAGTTTCCTGTTCAACTAAATTATTGTCATCATTCTAACTGTTCCCAAAAAAATGCTTAAATAGATGGGAAGAACGCTGGAAGGAACAGTAGCTTGGGAGGTGCAGGACCTAGTTTCAAATCCTACCTGATACTACTCTTATATTTTGATGGAGTCATTTAACTTCTCTTACTGTTTTCTCATCTATAAAGTGAAGAGGTTCCTAGGTAGCCTCTAAGAGACCTGGGAATTGAGCTAAATTTCTAGGTATAAGGGAGGCAGAACAATATGATGGGAGTTGGAAAAAGCAGGACAAGCTCCTCTGATTTCCTCTCTTCCCACCTGCAACTCTCTCTCTCTCTCTCTCTCTCTCTCTCTCTCTCTCCCCCTCTCCCCCCCCCTCCCCCCAAGTGCATTAGACTGAATCCCTGATCAGGAAATCAAATTGAAAGTGAGTTTTTTGGTCCAACCCAGATTGACATAGTAAGACGAACTGGTCCCTGGGGATGGGAACTGGCCAGGAGCATGCTGCTACACAGAGCATTCCAGGTCAGGATTGGCTAAGCCTCAGACAAGAGGCAGCTTCAGATCCAATAGAGAGGGGTCTAAACTTGTTAACTGGGTCTCTCATTACTCAGTTATAGTTCATAGGTCCAGGGTGGAATGAGTAAGGTGACAATGCCCAAAATGAGGCACAAGTTCAGAAGCAAATGGCAGCAGCATGACTTTGGATCCCAGCAATGAAGCAAGGTCTCAGTTCTAGCTTCTGTCTTGGGCTGAAAGTTGCAGAAGAATAATCAGGAAAGGAATCCCAGACCAAAACAGCCTGCAGTTTTGTCCCTGAGCCAATGGAACTTCCTAGGAGGCAGGTACTGAGTCCAGCAGCATTCTACTGTTGCTCAGATTCAAACCCAGGTCAGGAACTTGTACAACTCAGACCAAGGAACAAGAAACATATTTTACCTCTCATCAGACCACTTTTGGAACACTAAAAGCTATTAAGAATAACATAGAACTCAAGAAAGCAGTAGAATTAGCTTAGACATCTTCCAAAAACCAGCAGAGCCCAGACCTGACGTCAGGAAGTCATTTGGAACAATGAGAAAAAACAAAAAAAATCCCACCACACACAAAAAATTATGGAAACAGGTGGCCTTCAAGATACAAACCTAAAAGAAAAGAATGTCTCCAAAATATCTATAAGCACAACTTGGCTATAAATTCAACTAGAATTCTTGAAAGAGGTGAAGCAAAAGATTAAAAGAATGAAAAATTGTATAGATTAAATGAGAATGAGAAAGTATTAATGTGGTAAAGAAAAACAACTTTGAAAGACTTGGGAACTACAATCTGCTTAATGATTAACCACAATTCCAGAGGACTAATGCTTCCTACTTCCTGATAGAGGTCTAAAAGTCTCAGGATGCTGAATGTTACTTCAAAAGAAGAAAATGGGAAAAGAAATGAGAGCTATGGAAGAAGTAGAAAGGGAATTAACTTGGCATAAAGAGGTATAAAACCTTGCCCAAGCAACAAACTCAGAAAATTAGAATGAATCAAAAATTCTAACTCCATGACCTAAGAAAAAATATTAAAGTCAAAAGACTGAAAATATAAAGTATGATAATAACAACTAACTTGGAAAATTTAAGAATCACTAAACCAACTGAAATGAAAGGCATGACCAAAAAAGAGGCCTAGACATCGTATTTCAAGGAAGCTTTAAAACTGCCCAGATTGCTGAAAACCAGAGAGAGGACCAAGTAGAAGTAGAAAGAATCTATCAGTCACCTCCTAAAGAAACTCCAAAGAACCTTATAGCTAAAATCCAGAGCTTCCAAGTCAAAATAAAAAATACTGCAATTAATCAATTGGTAAACATTTTAAAAGTTATATGTGCCAGGCACTGTGCCAAGTACTATGGATACAAAAATAAACAAGAATCTCTTCCATCAAGGACCTTAATATCTAATAGGAGAGACAACATACACAAAGCAATCAGAATTCAAGACCCAAGCAACTACAGCTGATATCACACACTATTCTTCAGGCACCACTGTAAAGGAGCAGAGAACTAGGAATATAATATTCCAAAAGATAAAGCATAGGCTTGGAACCAAGGATAACTCACCAGCAAATCTAATTATTATGGATCACAGGAAGAAAATGGACCTTTAATGAAACAGTGCTTCCAGATATTCTTGATGAAAAGATCAGAGCCACATTAGAAACTTTGATATGCAAACATGAGAGTCAAATGAAACTTAAAAAGGTAAACAAATAATTGTAAGGGACTAAACAAGTATAAACTGCTTACATAAAAATTGGGGAGATAATATATTATGTGTCTCCTCCGAACTCTATCATCAGGGCCATAGAGGGAGTCTAGACAGAATGCTTAGGAGTGGTGGTTCTGTTATTTCTTGATGATCTAGAAAAGAAGGTTTATAGAATTTTTTCTCATAAGCAGGGTGTGTAAATCAACATCTTTATAAAGTAGAAGGAAGAGATAAGGAGAGTGACTGATACTTGAACATTACTTTCATCTGAACTGATGAAAGGCAGGAAAAATACACATAGAGTTAGACACAGGAATATATTTTACTCAACAGAGAAATAGGGAAAGGGGAGAAGGGAAAATTAGGAAATAGATTAAGGGAAGAATTTTTGTTTTTCCATCATTTAAATAATTAGTCCTAAATAAAATAAAGTCTAAAAATAGGTAATGTTTCTTGAGGTATAATGAATTGGAAAACATTGAATAAATGCCCAACAACTGGAGAACTGGAAAAGTTATGATTTATGAATGTATTGGAATATTATTGTGTTATAATGAGATGGTTTCAGAGAAATTTAGTAGCCTTATATTGACTGATAGAGTAAAATGAAAAGAACCAGGAGAATAATTCATAAAATGGCAACAATATGGTAAAGAAAAATAACTTTGAAAGACTTGGGAATTATGATCTGCTTATTGACCAAGCAGTTCCAGAGGACTAAATGATGAAAACATGCTACTCAATTCCTGATCGAGATATAAAAGGCTTAGAATACTGAATGAGCCTTCAACAAAAAGAAAACACATTCAGCATAGAAATTAGTTTTGCTTGACTTGGGAGAGAGAAAACATTTTTTGCTGATAGAAAAGAAAATGTTATTTAAAAATAAAAAGATTCTAGGTTACCATCATCCTAAATTTCTGCTTGGGACAACCATGGCAAAACCATCTTTGACTCCAATTCTGCAGTTGGGGAAGCTTCACCAGATGAAATTTTGCTCTTTGGGAGGTGTATTCCCAGATTTCAGAAGTGGGCTTTGGAACAATTAGAAATTCACTGGATATACCTAATCACTATGAAGCATAGTAATATGTATAATAGCATTAGATGGTTTTAAAGTGTCAGTTATAACACCAAACATATGTTTTCCCTCTTCGTTTGCTGTTCTTGTAATAATTTATTTGAGCATTTGTGTGCCAGGCATTCTGGCAGGCAATGGGGCTATGAAGACAAGAAGGTCAGTTCCTGGCATTCTCTATTAAAGAGAAATAACTTGAATGTAAATAAGCAAAAAAAAAAAAATGTAAAAAGTTATTTCTATGAGGAATGCTAGCAACGGGGTGGAGGGGAGGTACCATTTTGAGATTTGAAGGGAGCTAAGGAATCTAAAAGGCAGAAATGGGAAAGGGGTGGAGTACACCAGACATAGAGGGAACCACTAATTTAAAGACACAGAAATGAGTTGGAAAATAGCAAATCAGCCAGTTTAGTTAGAATGTGGCGTATGTACAGGAAAGAAATGTGCATTAAACCTAGAAAGGTAAGCTATAGTCAGGATGTAAATAAATAGAAAATGGAAGATTTAGTATTTTATCCTAGAGGAAATGGGAGCCAGTGAAGCTTCTTGAGCAGGATCAATCCATCTGAGCTTTAGAAATTCAGAAGTAGTGTGGAAGGTGGGTTAGAGGTGAGAGACTAGAGGAAGAAAGAACAATTTAAAGACTACTGAATGGTTCATACAAAAAACAGTAAGGGTCTAAAGTAAGATGGTCATCTGTGAGTGGAGAAGGGTATTGCATGTAAGGGATGTTGTGGATGTAGAATGTATAGGATTTGGCAGCTGCTTCAGGATGGAGTTGAAAAGAGGTCAGGATTACTTGAAAGCTGTGAACCCAAGATGACTAGAAGATTGAGCATGCCTTCAATAGAAATAGGGAAATTATGGAGAGGGTTCATAAAGACACATGAGTTTCATTTTCAACATGTTTTTAAATGCCTGCAGGATGACTATGGGAAATATTTAGTAAGTTGTTCGCTACTCAGGGATTGGACCTTGAAAGAAAGATTCAATAGGTCTATAAGTCATCTGCACAAAGAGAGTAGCCTAACCCAACAGAGTACATGGAACAAAAAGAGAAAAGAGTCTAGGACAAGGGTCCTGGAGGACATACGTGGCCAAGGAGTGGGATATAAATGTTGATACAGCAAGGGAAACTGAGGAGCTCTCGGAGTGTTAAGGGATACCCAGATGAGAAAAACATGAAAAACACAAGGAAGAAAAAGGATCCAGGGGGGGAGATTTGGCAAAAGTGCCAAAAGTTGCAGCAAGGTCAGGAAAGATGACTAAGAAATTTGGAGAGAATATTTTAATCAAATGGTGAGGACAGAAACTTGAAAACAAAGGGATGAGATGTGAGAGAAGAGGAAGTGGAATAGATGTCATCCATTGCCACTGAGGTTGGGACATGGAGAGCCGAACATCAGTGGTGAGAATAGCAGAAACCAAACTACAAGGCAGGAATGCTAAGATAGTGGTCTTACAAAGCCCCTTCCTTACTCAATAAATAAGTCGCTCCTTATTACAGATAGATCAAAACCAAACCCTTATTATTTAAAAAGGATCATACACTGTCTCAAGCCCACCTTTCCAGCCTCATACAAATGTCTCATTTTTCTGTTCAGCCAAACTGGCCTTGATAAATTATTCCAAGTATTATGGCACTCCATCTCCTATCTCTGTATTTTTTGCTCAGGTTGTTCTGGTCCTCTTTGAAAAAGGACGAACAGCACTCCATCTTCTTTTGCCTCTTATAATCCCTATTTGAATACTTCAAAGCTAAGCTTTTAGCTATCCTGCACGAGTCCTTTCCTAATCATCCTTCCTCCACTTTGGGGGTCAAGGACAAAGACCAATGCATTTTTGGTTTTGTAGCCCCAGTGCCCAGTAAATAGTAGATGCTCAATAAATGTTTGTTAACTATCCAATTTAAGCATTTCATAATTTTCAACTGTGTAATATCTTCTATCATGTTAATTCAGCCCTTGATATTGCAATTACTGTTTAAAATATAGAAATGATCTGAAAAAAAAATAGAGAAGTAGAAAACAAATTCGAAGGCATACTCATGAATGAAAGGGGGGAAAAATCAGCTTTTTTTTTTTTATTAGCACCTGTCAGGGTGATCAAGATCTTTACAGACATTATCTTCATCCTCACAACAACCCTGTGAGGTAGGTAAGTCACCATTTTGTAACAACTAGCATCAAGTACTTACTTTAAATAAGGTGCAGGTATTGAGTAAAATTTATATTTTAAGCATAATTTTAGTAAAGATTCAATTTTTGTATTATCTCTATACTTTTGTCATTACCCTATCATTATAGCATTATATAAATGTGAGTTATTTTTTTTTAACCCAGAGAAAATACCAAGTGCACCTTGCTTTTGTTCAGTAAAGTTCATCCATAAGTCATATCTCCTTTAAAAAATACAATAGGGAAACACTAAGCAAATACTTATAACTTTTTGTCTAACAAAAGTATTTTCCTAACGGCATTGCTTCAAGGCAGGTGTGTACTTAAGTACCAATCAGACCACAATGACAATTTGAGATTTCATTTAATATGTTACTATATGGAAGTTAACTGTATGTATAGCATGTGGGATGAATTTAATTCTCAAAAAATAGTTTGCTCTTCTCAACATTAAATCAACTTTAGTCTCTATGGTTCCTATAAAATCAGTAAAGTAGAATACTTAAGTATAGACAATAAAATACATATTTCTGAGACAGTACTTCCTCAAAAGGTTTGTTTTTCTTCTCAAATGAATAGATGAGAAAGTTCTTGGAGGCTTTAATAAGCACAACATTCTGATAAATGTAAACACACATTGTAGTGACATATCCAAAATCCAAACTGTTAAGCTATTAGTTCACTGGGCAAGGACACTTAAAACATCCAAAGTATATGTATATTTTTGTCTCTGAAGACTTAGGCCAAAAATAAAAACAAGTTTCCAATGACAAGTTTTCCTTTTAGTCATTTAAACAAAATAACACATTGTTTACTCACTAGCATGAGAAATAAATTTGCCTACTTTAATATTTAATAGAATACAGCTGTCACTCCTGTAAAATATAATTTCTACTTATATTTAATTTTGAAATGACATCTTTAGGATGATTATATAATTATTAATAACACTTGCCTAGAAATTAACACTTCAAATTAGCAAGGGCTATAATACTTGAGCAGCTAGTACAAAATTCCCTCAGCAATATTGGAAAAAAAAAATTAAAGCCCATGCATAAGAGTCAGATATGGATACACACATATTTATAAAATGTTTAAAAATGGGTATTTCTAGGTCAGGACAAAATAAGCAAAAATACCTAAGACATTGACAAGTGAAACATCCAAGTGAAATCTAGCTGATGCCATAATGTACTCTGGGTTGTGGGTGGAATGGGGTGTGAAGCAAAAATGTGAAGATGCCCTTTTCCCAACTCAGGTCAATTTTATACTATCAAAGTTTTCTAAACTTTGAATAAGTTTTTAACCTGGCTTTTCTCAATGTAGATTCAGGATTTAATTATTTTTATTTGAATCGCAAAGAAAGAAAAAAGCATCTAATTGCAAATACAATTTCTTTGAATAAAGGTACATTAATTTCAACAGATCTGATGTACATATGAATATAAAATTTGAGGTCTACAAGATATTTTTATTTTAACCTAAAATATGCTTGTATAAAAATAAAATCAGGAAATATAAAAAGAATTACAAACATTTTGCATAGTTTTTTTTTCTATATATAAAACATTTACCTGGGGGCTTAGCAATGGATAATACAACTCTGAAACTACTATAGTTCAACAATCTTCTTGGATACCAAGTATACAGAAAATAAGAGCCCTTAATTTGGAGGGGAGGGGCAGGAGGGAACACAATTTAATTTAGCATCAGTCTATATTTATTTTTCTGTTGCTCGAATATAAACCAACGATGACAAGAGGAGAAACTCTGGTGGTTTATTTAACAAAATTAAATTCACATTTCTGAGGCCATCATAGTGCATCCAATAGCCATCAATCTGGAAAGCTGCAGAATAATGATGTTCCTCTTTGTTAAATAATGTGGCACCTTCCAACAAATACCTGAAAAATGAAGATAAATTATAAAATACAGGTTTACAATTGTTTTAATTGCCTTCTTATTAGAAAGATTAAATTCATTCGACATTAAATTCATATCCTACAGATCAGAAAACTACATTTTGATTGCTTGCTTCCCTAAAACAGATGTTCCTCTGACTAATTTATGAAGTTTATGTAGTAAGATGTGGCCAAATATTTAAAATTTCTAAAATGAATTTTAACAAATGTATCAGGAACAAGAGAATGATAGTCTGATTTACTTTTATCAGTATCATCAAAATGTTTTAAAAAATCAGAAGTAATTTAGTTTCCTACAAGGAAGATGTGCAGAAAGACATGTGCAAGAACCACAAAGAATGACAAGATATGAGTTTTGTTCAGTACGGAAGGTAACCACAACAATGAGATCAAAGATTTTAATAAATCATGTAAAACTTTCCAAACCATCTCTCAATATGTAAGCCTGTGTTTTAGCCCTTCAACATTCCATAACTATAAATATTAACTTCTTTTGCTAAGTAAGCACCTACTATATCACTGAACTTAAAAAAAATAAAGCTACACTTACTTGTAGTAATCTAAAAACTCATTCTGAATAAAAAAGGCAAGCCAGCAATGACTCTTCAAACACAATCCCTTCTCTGGGCCTATTCAAAATCATGAATAAATAGGTAAAATTGAACTGAAATCCCATTTTCGATTGTTTTATGAAAAAAATAGCACCTACTTGTGATCAGATAAATCCAAGTAATATGGTACATATGCCAGATCTTCAGATTTCCAGTGCTGCATATTTAAGACAACAAAAGGGGGTGCTCCATGGCAGAAAACTCGCTGGGAAAATTCTCTTAGCCCACCACAGCTAAAATGAAAAAGAAGCAATCATTACTTCACTCAGCACAATCTTTCCAGCACTTCTGGAGTTGTTCTGTTACAACTTTTATCTTCCAAAAGCCTAATTTCATATAATGGAGAACATTTTTTTGCTCATATTTTTCCCCCAACAGTTTCTATTCATGTACAGATTGTTGAAGTCTCTAGAGTAACTAATAAGGAGACAGCATGACAGTGCAGTAAGAACACTGAACTTGCTGTCAGGAAAGGCTTGGATTTGAACCCTACCTCTTATACTTAGTAGCATTGTAATCATGACCAAGTCACTTAACCTTTCGAGCCTCAGTTTCTCATCTGCAAAAGAGTGATAATACTTGTAGTATTTATCTGTTGTAAAGGTCAAATAATATTACCATATGTACAGTGCTTTCAAAACTATAAAGCACTAAATGAATGGCATTTGTTAAAGATAATTCCACTATTTTAAGTTTTTTAATTTATTAATTTTGCATCAACCAATGAGCATTTATTATGTACAAACTATGTTCCAGGCACTGTGCTCAAGAGATAAAGACAAAAGCCAAACAATCCTGCCCTCAAAAAGATTATTAAAGCTCCAGAATTTGGAAATACATTTTCCTCTTATTGGACCTATTTGAGTGTACAAAGAGGTAAGTAACATGGATAAATTTTCTTATTACTTGCTTCATTTTGCAAGTATTGTATCCATTAATATGAAAAGCTGTTTTTTTTTCTAGCAGTCTTAGGCTTTATAAAATTTTTTTACTGCATCTGAATTAGAAAACTACAAAGCAATCACACAGTAAAATTTCAATCCTAATATTTAGCTTTAGACGTTATTTTATGAATAACTTAAATGAACCAGAAAATGTTTTCTGCTTCAAAGTTTATCATTCAAATTTTTTCTAAAATAAAAAAGACTAATTTTCTTGACATAGTAAAGAAAAATACCAAAAATAAACCTAACCATTCTTTGATTATTAAAGATCTTGTACTTTCTCAGGGTTATCATTCTAAACATCAAGATCGATCAGAACATCTCAGTGTCATTATTCTGAAATGTAGGAGTCTAGATTAATGAGTGTACTGGTTCCAGGATATAGCCAGAAATTTTTTTTAACCAAATCTTTTTTTTTGAGTCATTTACCTCTTTTTTCCTAAATTTGGAGTGCAGAAAAACATCCAGTTAATTGGGGGTCCTCATTGGTTGGGTTTTGCTTAACCAAGGTACCTACTCATTAATGGAGAAAAATGGTATTATGGTCACATTATTAGCTGTAATTACACTATACACTGGCATCTAATAATACTAGCAAAGTAATATATGTAATTTAATAGAACATAAAAAATAAACACGTGTTCACATGTCTCTCTTTAGTATATATATAATATAGGGCACAGTATTTACATATGTATAGTTTTTACTATTGCATAGTAATAATTGCCTTTAAACAGTTGAAAAAATACTCACCCTTGCTCTTCACATAATTCTATCTTGGAACAAAATAATTCATCCACAGCCAATCGAATCAAGTTTCCATGTGGTATTTCTTGGGGAGGACTGAAAAATTATGAAATGTATATAATTTTGTGTTTAGAAGTATAAAGCTGTTCTTATTGCATTTTAGGCTAGTACTTTAATATTCAAATAGGATAATGCCCTCAACATTTCTCTAACTTTTCTAGAAAACTCAATGCTATAAAATGGTACTCTTGATTCTAAAATGTTGTTGCTAAAGGAACTTTAAAATGAATTTTTAAAAGGGTTTTGAAAGAAGCAATTTGGTCTAGTCTAATGTTTAGAATAGGTGACTAGGACGCAGAAGACTCTTCCATTAACTAGACATGGTATCTTAGGCAAGTCACTTAACTTGTCTATGCCTGAATTTTTCTTTATCTGTAAAAATGGACTACATATATCAGTACATTAATACCTTTAGGAGTTATGCAGACAAGGGTATATGCTTTGGAAATAAAAAGCACCATGCAACCTAAATATTAGCATTTTCTAGTACATATCTAAGTCAGATGTCTTATACAATAAAATAGTTGTGGCCATATATAACAATGGATAATATTTCATTCTATTTTAAAAATACAAACTTTAATAGGCAATAGTAAACTGTATAAAGGGCTGGTTTACATAAGAAAAAAAACATTTAACAGTTCAGTGAAAAATATTCTAGAGAAATGTTACATTTAATTTTTTGGACAAAGAAATGTCATCTCAGTTTTTTAGAAGCCTCAGAAGGGGATGATAAAATCAGCTGACCATCTTTGTATATAAACCAAAACAATGTATGTGGATGAATAAAGAAAGATATTTTATTCCCAATGAATAAAGGAAGTCTTATTTAAAGTATGCCTACTTCTGGGGCCATTTATATTTCATGTTGTGTTTATAAAAACAAACTGAATACCTTAAAAACAGTACTGCCCAAAAGATGGTGAATGCACCTATAATAAAACTTCTCAAATTATGTATATTTACTGAGAGAGCTCAAAGAAGCAACAAATTAATTATGGATAAGTAAAGAACCTGGAAGAGAAGGGGAAGGTTTGTTGTAGAGTCACTCAGTCAGGTCCAACCCTTTGTGACCCCTGTGAGGTTTTCTTGGCAAAGATACTGGAGTGGCTTGCCATTTCCTTCTCCAGTTGTCTCTTTTTTTTTATAGTTGAGGAAACTGAGGTAAACAGGTTAAGTGATTTGCCCAGAGTCACACAGTGTCTAAGGCTGGATTTGAACACAAGTCTTCCTGACTTCAGGGCCAGCATTCCATTCACTGTGCCAACTAGCTGTCTTGAGGAAGGTACCCACACACAAAGTAACGGAAGGAAAAACAATAAATGAAAGTATCAAATACAAATCTTAACAAGTACTATCAAACAAAATACTAATTCTTCATGAGCACAAAACAACTACATATAAGAAATGTGAACTCAAGTCTGACAAAAATCATGGATTATGACTTATTTCTCCAAATGGAAGTATTTTGCTGCTTTTCTGGAATGAGATCCAAGTTCCCTTTCTGGTGTCAGCCAAGAAACATTTAGGTGCCTACTATGTCCTAGGCACTATGCCAAGTGCTGGTGTACATGCACACAGAGTATCCTTGTTCCTTTCCTTATAGCCATGATTTTCTTTTCCTGGTCCAGCCCTCTTCCTCTTGAGGCTTGTTCCCTTCTTTCCCTTACTATCCCATAGATGGGCCCTTTCTCCTACATATTCGGCCGGATCCTGGCACCTCCTCTAACATTACTTTCAGCTACTTACTTTATGTTAATTGTTCGCTGCTGATCTTCCTGCACTCGGGTTGGACATCTCCAGTTTGAACAGTAACTCTCTTGAATGGTGGACATAAGGTTTTCCAGATTCTTTGTAAAATTATCATGTTCATTGCCAAACAAATCAATAATTAATGAAGCTTTATGAACTTCAGATTTGTATTGCTGTTTTTCCATCTTGTCCCAAATCCAGAGTAGTTTCACAGTTGTAAAACTGTATGAGTCCATTAAGTAAAGAAAACAGTCTACGAACTCTCTGCCTAAATGAAGAGAGAGTTCTCTGGGAAAATTTTCATTTTCATGAAGAATGACATATAGTAACATCAAGAATCCATCTATAGTGCAGGTATTTTTCAAGTTTATTTCAACATAGAGTGGTGTACAGGACACTGCTTTGCGGCCAGCTTTGATGGTAAAAACCCCTCCCCAGGGAAGGACAGGCCTCCAAAATGAACGGTCTTGGTTATAGTTATTTTTAATTGATGCTTTGATCTCTTCAAACAATGTCTTCATCCTAAAATTAAAAAACAAAATTCATAATATAAAAGTAATAAACTTGAGTTAGAACTCTTGTGATTCTAAATGAAAAATTATCTAAGGATGTCAGCTAGATTTTTAAAATATAAAGCAAGTTAAATAACTCATTCCTGGCATTATCTAGTTAATTTGTTTGGTCATGTTTACTTAAGGAATTGACATATTGAAATTATAGAATCTATTTTATGGACTCTACTAAATCTATAAAAATATTTACAACAGCAACTCTAATGGTAGCCTCTTAATACATGTAGTGTTTTGAAGAATATTTTACCTATATTATATTAAAAATATGTAATAATGTATCTTGTTATATAATGGGATTCCACTATAATTAAAATTATATATCCATTCAGCTTTAGAAAACAAGGTGAGGAATATGAGAGTAATCATTTAATCATGGTAATAGATGAGAATAATTCAAAAATAATGTCCATGCAGCTCTGTTTTATACTAAGTTTTTTGTACTTAAAGAATTTATAGTTATGCCAGATGATCCAAGAATCTATATTTCTGAAAAAAATAATGCCATATCTAAAGAAATCTGATTCAGAAAACTCTGGGTGACTGTCCAGCTTTACAAGTCTATTCTCTCTAGCATGTAATGAGAAATGAAGCCTATTTTCAGACAAAAGGAAAAGTCCCATAAACACAAATGTATTCATAGAAGTACTTTTCGTAGACACAAAGAACTAAAAAACAAAGAATGAACATCAACTAGGAACAGGGAGAACAAACTGATAGTGAATATAATGGAATATTGCTGCCACAACAAGAAATGACAAATATTAAGAATTTAGCAAATCTGGCCTCAGACACTTCCCAGCTGTGTGACCCTGGGCAAGTCACTTAAAACCCCATTGCCTAGGGGGCAGCTGGGTAGCTCAGTGGATTGAGAGCCAGGCCTAGAGAGGGGAGGTCCTAGGTTGAAATCTGGCCTCAGACACTTCCTAGCTGTGTGACCCTGGGCAAGTCACTTGACCCCCATTGCCTACCCTTACCACTCTTCTGCCTTGGAGCCAATACACAGTATTGACTCCAAGATGGAAGGTAAGGGTTTAAAACAAACAAACAAACAAACAAAAAAAAAAAACATTGCCTAATCCTTACCACTCTTCTGCTCTGTTTAGCATTTCTAGTCCTTCACAAACTGGTTCCAATCTATTTCTCCAATCTTATTAAACAACTCCTTCATAAACTATTCAGCCAAACCACACTTTGTCAATGTTATATGCCACACTCCATCTCCCACCACCCATGCCTTTGCACTGGCAGTCTTCCAAGTCTGAAGTGTATTCCCTTCTCATCTCTGCCTCTTAAAATCCCTAGTTTCTTTCAAGGAACAAATAAAAAACACTACCTTCTGAACTGCTCATTGGGTATGGGAGGGGGGTGGGAAGAGGGGAGATGAAGAACATCAATCATGTAACCATGTTAAAATATTCTAAATCAATTAATTAAATAAAAAATTTCAAGTAAAAAACAAAAAACAAAAAAAATGTTCTAGGCCAGTTCAATGCTAAAAAAAACAAACTACCTTCTGCATGAATCCCTTCCTCATCCCCCAAGACAGTCTTTCCATTGATAGTAACCTTATATTTATTCCATATGTTTACATGTTTCCCCCTATAAAATAGAAGTTCCTCAAGGTTTCATCCTTGTTTTTGGATCCCTAGCAGCTACCAGAGCCCCTGGCACATAAGAGATGCTTAATAAGTAACTGTCGATTGATAAGTGAAGGCAAAAACACATTAAAATCTTAAAAAGAAAACTGACTGACCACCTTCCCTCTGGTGTAAATCCTTCCTGAGAGCTATGGTTAACCATGTAATTTAATTGAAATATATTTACATAGGACCTTTAACAAACAGAAGGCCTGTCAAACAAAGGACCTAAATGGCACAAAGCAAGTGACAAAAACAAACAAATAAGGAAAATTTGATTAGATGAGGCCCTCTTGAGACTATATTAGGAAGCAAGTTGGCTCAGGTGAAGAGCTAATTAAGAGATGGTGTCTAAGAACAAGATTTGGATTTCTAGGCCATAGTTTAAAACAGAAATAAAAAAATTCCTTGCTATAAGTAAAGTGACCCTATCTATTAGAAAGTATTTGCCTAGAGTCTCAAAAATGAAAAGGAAAGTAGATAGCAAAAAAAAGTAGCTCTGTATATATTATCATAGCAGTCAACACACATCTACTTAGTGCCATCATCAGATTTAGAGCTGGAAAGGGCCTTCCGAGGTCTTCTGGTTCAGAAACCTTCCACTCTCATTTTATAGATGAGGAAAGTGAATAATTAAGTGACTTGTCCAAAGTACCTTCTCTGCTTCTCTGACTGAATTTAAATCTAGGTCCTCTGATTCCAAATCCACTGCTTACAAGTTATAATCTAGGAGGAAGACTAGGAGTTGAGGTCCCTAGCAGTTCACAGGAGATGAAATTCAAGGAAGGAACCAGTAAAACAAACAACCCATGAAGTAAAATCTTTATATGCCAATTTATGAAGCATGGCTAATGAGGAAGATGAATTAGGAAGAGTATGACGGCAGGATGAGAGCACTGCCTTCTGAACTGATAGGGTCTCCAGGTCTGCTTTGACCCTTGCTGGCTTGTATAGTCCTAGTCAAGCTGCTATCCTCTAAGTGCTCTCTGCAGTTCTACAGACCTACTCTGACCATTTCTTATCCTTAAGAGTTCTCTCTATGAAAGACTAGTTGCCCCTAATCCAGGTCTAAGTGCTCTATTCTATGGGATTCCAAGCTGCCTCCATAATGATATAAAGTGCTTTGCAAACTTTAATGTAATAAGTTATGATATCCTATCATTACTGTTTTAGAGAAGATCACATTTGCGAATCCCTTCTTATACCTTCTAGGACATGAATACAGATTAGTCTCAGAAAAGTTTTGTTGGAGATAGAAAAAGAGGCACATGACTGACTCTCACTACTATTAGTCAGCTATGGGGGGGGAGGAGGGGGTAAAAATAAGATCTGAGATTTGTTCCCCAAGTCTTTGATATCCTGTTTTTGGATATTTTTATAATCCCTTAATGGCTCAAAATTGTCATCTCCAGAACAGATTCCTTTATGTGTAGCGATGGTCTAGCACAGCTACTCAGCAACTTTATTTCAATAAAAACAATTACTATGCATTTAATTTAAAGCACATAATGCATATTGTTTTATTGTAATAAAAGTGCTTACTAGGTATTAGCCATAGCATAGCAAGGACAGTGATGTTAAAGAGTTCAAATGTGGTAGATCTTCTGTAATTGGTGGTAGAGTATGCTATAAAATTTTTTAGCTTTTTTTCCTTTCATTTATCCTTAATTTTCATTCTCAGGTCCTTCAGGATAACTTTCCTTACCTTTGCATTCTTACTGAGCTTTCCTTAAACACATCTTTCCATTCTTTCCATTTTATTATATATTTAAAAAGATATACTCATGTGAGGAAATCCAAGAACCATAGTGGGTAAGAATGGTGGAGAGCATTTTTGTCACACATCAATGGACTATCAGACAAAAATGAATAACCATCAGAATATATAATCCTCTAAAATCTCATCACTTCTACACTACCTCTGCCTCCATATCACTAACCTCCACTTCTCAGATTGGAAGGTGGGCTATGAACTCCAAACCACCATTTAAGGAAAGAACTTAGCTCAGACATCCCTTTACTACTCTGAGACTTCAACTGACTTAGAAAGATTCTGAAAATTACCTGGCAAGATGAGGTACACAAAACTGAGGTCTTCTCTGGAGCCAAGAATTCAAACTCTACTGCAGAGAATGTATGGCATGCCCAAATCAATGAAGAAGTTGTGCTCCAAGAGCAAAGCAGAATCAAAGTAGCACAAAAGAAACATGAGATTTGCAAGTCTAGAGACACCTCTATCCCAAATGTTTAAATGGACTATTTGTGCCCTATCTATGGTATAGTTTTTCCAAGCTCATACTGGACAGCTCATACTGGACTGATAGCCACAATGTGGACACACTGTGCCTTAATCCCAATATCAAGATGTCATTGTTCCTCTATAAGTACAAAGGGACAAACATGTTCATTCTTCATTTCAAAGAGGACCAATAACATCACTGGGTGATATCTAGGCTTGTTCCAGAATTGGATTTAAGTGAAGCAGAGTTGCTCAAAGTCATCAGCCTCACTCTCTTCCAGAGTCATCCAAGAAGCAAGACAAAAGTCAGGACAAGTGACAATGGGTTAGAATGCAGTGGATGACCTTGGCATCTTCAATATCTGAC
Organism: Gracilinanus agilis; assembly: GCF_016433145.1. Taxonomy (NCBI): domain Eukaryota; kingdom Metazoa; phylum Chordata; class Mammalia; order Didelphimorphia; family Didelphidae; genus Gracilinanus; species Gracilinanus agilis. The sequence continues at coordinate 473,833,004 of NC_058131.1, read as the reverse complement.
CAAGCTCTAAACAACCCACAGAGCCTTCTTTAGCTGCCTTCATGGCTGTTGGAACAAACTGTTCTTATCTGCCCATTCCACGAAAACTTCACATGCTTCCACATCTTGTAAAATCTCATCAGCTTTGGGACTCACTAGTGTCTTCCCCTTCTTTAAGGGCAGAGACTGTCATTCTTTTTTGTATTTGTATCTCTGGCATATAGTTAGTAGTCTGAACAAAAAGAGAAAACCTATCATAAGTTCCAGAAACAAATTATATATACAGGAATGATATAGTGGTCCTAAGGTACTTCAATTTTCTAAAATTCTCCTGGAAATCCCCGTGTCCAAAAAAGAAAAGCTAATCTTTTCTTTTCTAAAACTCTTACCTTCTGACTTGGTATCAATTCTAAGCTAGTCAACTGGGGTTAAGTCACACAATTCGGAAGTATCTAAGTCCAGAACCGAATCCAGGTCCCCCCCTCCAACTAGCTGCCCCAAATCTTTTCTCAAAAAGAAAAACAATTATATATATATATATATATGAATAATCATACAACAGCTACGAAATGTCAGTATCAAGCAGCTGCTTCAAAACCGAAATGGTGTGTGGAGGTAAAGTGAAAGTAGAATATCTAAACAAATAAATAAATAAATGTATGTATATGTATATATGTGTATGTGTGTGTATAATATATGTGTGTGTGTGTGTGTGTGTGTATATTGAGAGAGCACGCGCAATAGGGAATGGACTTGGGAGAGAAGTACTCCTCACAGATCCTGCTAAACCCCTCTCAGAGATGTATGAAAGAAGAGATACTACAGGACTGAAAAATTACAAAAATGTCTCCATTTTCAAAAAAGGAAAGAAAATGAGGTCTGCAAACTACAGGTTAGTGAGCTTGACTTTAGTTCCTAGAAAAAAATCTAGAAAAGGATGATTAGTGAACACCTAGAAAAGCAAATGGTGTTCACAAATGGCCAGCATGGCTTCATCAAGAACAGGCCATGCCTTAGGAAATGCTTAGAAATGTAAAGCAGTCTGACAGATTAGCTTCAGAACAAAATTTTATACCAAACAATACAAAATGCTCAAAAAGCATATGCAAAGAGAAAGAACTGTTGGAACAGAAATGCAGGAGGAAAACATGATTTATCATTTGTATATGGGTATACAATTTGGGGTTTAGGTTTTAAAAAATTATTACAAAAATGAATAATATGGAAATAGGTTGTAAGTGATAATACATATATAACCCAGTGAAATTGCTTGTCATCTCTGGGAGGGGTGAGGGGAGAGGGGAGGGAGAGAACATGAATCATGTAACCATGGAAAAATATTTTAGAAATAAGTAAATTTAAAAAATAAGAATAAAAGCATATGAAAACAAATTAACATAAAAATAGAATCAAATACTTCTCATAATTTTGGCAAAAGGGAATTTTTTTTTAAACCCCTATCTTCCAAGGCAGAAGAGCAGTAATGGCTAGGCAACTGGAGTTAAGTGACCCAAGCTAGGAAATATCTATGGCCAGATGTGAACTGAGGACCTGCCCTCTCCAGAACTGGTTCTCTATCCATTGAGCCTAAAGAAAGAATTCTTAACCAAAAAAAGGCTAGAAGAGAACATGAAAGACAAAGCAAACAATTTTAATTATATACATTTTTTAAAATTTTGCACAAATAAAACCAGAGATTTAAGTGGTGGGGTTGATGCATATCAAATAACATTGATAAAAGCCTAATTATCAAAGATATGTAAGAAACATGAATATTTGGTGATACATATATATGTACATGTATGTAATGGAGACAGGTGGGGCTAGATGGTTTGTATTTATCAAGGCCAGGGAGGAGTATTCCCTCACTCTCTCAAGTCCATTCCCTTTTAGCTATATTTGTTTTGTCCTTTTAAGAAATGATTAGCCATTTCTACTTGGGTACAGAGGCCTCCAGACATGAATATTTAACACCAAGAGCCATTCCAGAATAGAGAAGTATTCAAAAGGTATGGAAAAAATAATTATCAAAATGTTTGAACACATGCTCCAAATAATTAATAGTAAGAGAAATTCAGCTTAAAACAATTCTGAGGTTCCATCACATACTCCATAAAATCAGTCAAACTGACAAAAAACAAGAATTGCCTATGTAGGCAAATAAATTCACTAATACACAGTTGATAAAATAGTGAATTAGTCCATCCTTTCAGGACATCAATTTGGAATTATGCAAAAATTATCCATACCCTTTGAAAAGGTGACCCCATAACTGGAAATAAATATAACCTGAGGAAGTGAAAAATAAAAACAAAGGTCCAGTAGAAATAAAAATATTCACAGTAGTACTTTTTGTGATAGCAAGGAAATTGAACCAACAGAAGTGTCTATGCATCACGAATAGCTGAAAAAAACTAGAGTACATGAATAATAGACTATTATTGTGTAGTAAGAAATTAACAAGTCAGAAATTCAGAGAAAGCTAGAAGGATCAGTATAAACTAATGCTGAGTAAAATAAGAAGATCCAAAAGAACTACACAGTGACTAGCACCATGTCAATGAAAAGATTACTAAAAGGAAGCCCACTTTTAGGGAAAAGAAAAACAGGTGATAATACCAGAGAAGAAACAATCATGGCAGAGAAGTAGTAATCTACTACAGCAGCATATGTTACATGCATTGTCAATTACTCTAGTGGGTATTTTTGCTTAATTGTTTTTCTCTGAAGGCAGAGTCCAGCATAAAAGAGAGAAAGTTGATATTTTCTCTATAAAGAAAAAATTGTGACAAAAATCAATAAAATATACCTTTTAAAGGTAATGCTATGGCCTAGTGGAGAAAGAACTAGTCTCAGAGCCAGGAAGGACTTGGGTTCAAATCTCCACCTCTGACACACATACGGCTGAGCAGATCATTAATCTTTCTGTGCTCCAGACAACTCTCTACACTGGTAGTGGTAGAGAAGAGAAGGTGAGGACCTGCCCAAAGAAGTTCCTCACTGGGAGTGCCTTAAGCAATAATAAGATCACAGATCCAGTCCCCTATTCCTCAGCCAGGCTGTACTCAAACTACTAGGATCAGAATACCATCAAAGGTATCAAATGGGGAGGGGGGGGGGACTGACAACTCAGGACAATTCTCCAAATCCATTACACAGAACTCAAGATTACAGTGTAATTGGGAAATGTTTAACAAAATAAAAACACAGCATAATGTTAATATGTGGTTTTCTAAGTCAATATGTAGCCCCTAGGAATTCTATTTGAGTTTGACTTGAACCCAGATCCTGCCATGCCATGTTTACTTAGCTCTAAGCATCACAGTTTCTGTAGGGTATTGACTGTTGAAAAGACTAAGGAGTGATGAGGGTAAGGAGAAACAATGAAAGGTGAAGGGCTTTGAGTTTATGAAAGGAGGATTACTTGAAAAAACTAGGAATGTTTAATCTGCAAAATATAATATAGTGAGAAATTTAACAACCAGCTTTCTGGAAACTTAAATTTAATCTGCATTTTTATCATTTTTTCTATCACATTCTTAAGTCTAGCTAATCAACAAAATAGTAAAATCAAGTCTTGATTTGTAGTTTGCCCATTTCTAGGGTTTAAAAGATCACACTGAAAATTTAACAATAGGCTCTCTAGAGTGGGGCTGATTACAGTATAGCAAAGATAGGGAGGGACAATTTTAAGAGATGGCAGAGGTTCCATATTTGTTTTACTTGAACATATAAAGTAGAACTAGGAGCAATGGGTGGATAGTGCAAAAAGACAAATACTGGCTAGATGAAAGGCAAAACTTCCTTACAGGTAGAGTTGTATCAAAAGACAAAAGGCTGCTGTGGTAGATTCTTTTTCCTTGGAGGTCTTTATACAAGACAGTCACTTGTCAGAATATAGTAGAGAAGATTCTTTTATCAAGTTTGGTTAGGACTAGTTAGCAACTAATATATTTTCCAGTTTGAATTCTGTGATTGAATTGTTCCTTGCATCCAGCTAAAAGAATTTGTTACCATCTTAATTCCTCCAAATGTATTTGTATAAATGATAAAGCATATTACAAATGAGAATTTCCTTAAAACAATAATGTTGTTTGTTAGTATATAGTCAGATTACAACGCCCAGTACTGTTAAAACCTGTTATAATATGTATTATGCAGATATCTGTCTTTTTTGCATTTCAATAAAATGAATAGGCTTAACACTATTAAACAACTTTGACTAAGCATGATGATTCAGTACAATATATGACGTGGAGCATGACACTTTGGATCTTTTAAGTATTCAAGACCATATACTAATTCAAAACCATATATATTTAAAATGCAAAGAATATGCTTCTTTCAGTCAGCCAACATTTTGAGCCTTAATATTAATTAGCTTTTTGTCAAACAGCATCCAACCACTTAAGGATAAGTGGGTGTGGCAAATCTAGTGCCTGCTATGACTCAAACTTAGTCTATTACTTAGCAACAACTTTTTAAAAAATCAAGCGTCCATATATATTTTAAGATTGAGATTAACTTTTATCTTAAAGCTTTTTATTTGTGCTACATTTTTAAAGGTTTTAGAGTGTAGACCAGTCTCAGATTCCTTAATACTATATTAGGAAAGTAAGCTTAACCCCTGACGGCTTATGGTTTTTTTGGTTACCCTTCTGAGTAGCATCGTCCAATCACAGTCCCATGAACAAACAACAGAATGCTAAAGCAAGACTTCTGTTCTTATTAAGTTAAATATATCATCGCTGTATATGAAGGCAAAAACTTTTTTAGTTTGTCTTTGAAGGAAGAATAATTTAACGGGATGCTATCAAGTCAAGGCGTTAATCCAATTTTAGCATTTAAGCACAACTGTAACTTGTTACCAAAAAAAGTACAACAAAGCCGGTAAAAACTAGATAAGTCGGATGCAAAAATGGTATTTTCGCCACACCATTAGGAATGCTGTTGGGATAGTGGCATTTTGGTTGAAGCATATGAAATGACATCTGGCCAGCTGGCCACTGGGTAGTTAACCTAGATAGTCCTTTTTTCTCCTTCTGCTCCCCACTAGGGTAAATCTCGATTCTCTCCTGGTCAGTCATCCCCAAAGAGAGCCCGTTCCTACCCCAATGCATTAGGTGCCAGAAGAACGGAGGACTCCAGCAGGGCTCCTGTTGCTCCCAATTCTCAAACCCTAGGTCCCTGTCCTTGGAGCTGAGCCGCACCCCACAACAGGGCGTGTCTTCCCCCAGAAATGGCTTCTGGCTTTGGGGGTTATTGCAGGGCAGCAGGGAGGATACCATCTACCTCCTCCCCGCCCCACCCCCCCCACCCCCACCGACGTCCACC